>NC_141064.1:20832065-21357065 GCF_041138505.1 Cibotium barometz | reverse complement strand
TTCAACTTTATTCATTCTTGGAACATATACAGTAAAGATAGAAGAACTTTTTACACTTCCATAAGCCCGTCCATCATATGGTCACAAAAGCAGCACTCACAAGCTGCGCATGTATAAGGTAACTCATTTATGGGAATAATTCTGTTGGTTATTGCCGCACCTATCTCAGTGGTATGAGGTGACCTATTGAGAGGCAAGCCAAAAACGGGGTAAAGGCATATCTTCTGTGATGAGGAAGAAAACACGCCAATAAGAAGACCCGCTCAGAAAACCCAATATGCCTTGATCTCATCACACAATAGTATCGGGGAACCAAACCCAAAGCTTCAATAACTATAGCCAAGCGGACATTGTTACGAAAGTGCTGCTAACCCTAGGGAGTTACCCTAGTTATGTCTTGATAGGTCCGCCATTTGGTCTGAGCTACAAAAGTTTCCAAGTGAGGGAAAAGTGAGCGCTCATACAGTTCTATAAAATCCTTCTTCACAGACTCACTTGCGTCTTGAAGGAGAGAAATCATCATGGATAAAACTAATTCCTGTTGCCAAGCCATGAAGGAGATTAAGAAAGAAAGGAGATCGATGGGAGTATGATTACTGCGTGCTTCAAGTAAAAGTTACGACTTATATAAAGAAAGGAGCTAGCGTAACTTAGAAGCCAACGGTATCTTGTCACTGAAGTTTTACCATCTTTCCATGATTTGGGTTTGGCACATATTTCTATAGAAGGTTCACATGAAATACATTATGAACTTTGAGATGATGAAGTAGAAAAAGCTCGTAGGCTAAGTCACCTACTTTCATTGAAATCCGATATGGCCCACAATATCTGGGGGATAACTTCTTATACTTCCTAAGAGATAAAGAACTTCTTTTGGGCCGTATTCGAATGAAGACCATATCTGCTTCTTTGAATTCTCTGACTGTCCTCTTTTTATCTGCATACTGCTTCTGTCGATCCTGGGCAGTCTTTTAATTGATGACCAAAACCTTGGCATCCAAAACACCGGTTCTCACTTCTGAACTCATCGTTCATAATCCTTAAAACAGGTGGGACTTTTGAGAAGTATTCTAGGGAAAGGTCTTCCTTTTTTAAACAGAATCGTTCTTTTATTTAGAGAGAGAATAATTATAAGATCAGAAAGGGAGGTTCTTACTCCTGCATACCTCGAAGGCTGGGGAGGAATCTTACATTTGACCCCGGTGGAAGGAATCATGCATGCGTTGTGGGTGATTATATGCGAGTTATATGCCCAAAAGTGCAAACTATGCAGAAAATGCAGCTCATGTATGTTCCATTTCACAAGAGCCTTTGGGCGGGTTGCAAGAGCCCAAATACTTTGAGATTGATGGGTACCATCAATGGGAGAGTTGCACACATTTTGGTGGATTTCCGGGAGTACTCATAGCTTCATCAACTCTAAATCCATCAACTCTCTCAAACTATCTCCAAAGGAGCTACCCATAACCTTTCAAGTGCAAGTGGCAAATGGAGACAATGAGAAAGCTAGTTTTGTTTACCCTTCAACAAGAGTGATTTTATCCTCTTCATACACTTGGGAAGGTGATTTGGTGGTCTTGGACATGGGACCCATTGATGTGATTATGGGATGTGATTGGTTAGCTTCTCTTGGTGATTTCCACATGAACCTCCAACAAGGTGTTATGAGCTTTTCACATGATGGACAGTAAGTGGTATTGGCTAGAAATGCACCAAAAGGACTTTCTTTAATCAGTCCAAAGTGGCTCAAGAAGGAAGTCAAGGCTCTTGGTGCATGCTCTTTGTGTTGCATGTCACTAAAGGGGGGATGGATGGTAATGGACAGCACATAGACAAAGAAATGGCATCTCTTCTCAAGGATTATGATGACATTTTCCAAGTGCCAAAGAGTCTGCCACCCAAGAGGGAGATTGACCATGCCATTGTGCCTGAACCGAATGCAAGGGTTGTGAACAAGCCTCCTTACCGTTTGTCTAAGGTGGAAAGGGAGGAAGTGGCAAAAAGCAAGTGCAAGAGTTGCTCTCTATGGGTCTCATTCAACCCTCACAATCTCCGTTTGCATCTCCCATTCTATTAGTGAAGAAGAAGGATGGGTCCCTTCGTATGTGCATAGATTACCATGATTTGAATAAGGTCACCATCAAGAATAGATACCCCATACCTCGCATCAATGATCTTGTTGATGAGCTTAAAGGGGCCAATTTATTCACCAAGATTGACTTGAGATCGGGATATCATCAAATAAGGATGAAGGAGGGTGATGAAGAGAAGACGGCATTTAGGACTGAAAGGGGATTATTTCATTTTATGGTCATGCCTTTTGGTCTTACGAATGCCCCGGCCACTTTCCAAGCACTCATGAATCGGGTGTTGGCTCCTTTCTTGTTCAAATTTGTGCTTGTGTTCTTCGACGACATATTGATCCATAGCAAGAGCAGAGGAACATTTGGCACATGTGAAGCAAGTATTTGAAGTCATGAGGGAGCATAGATTGTTTGCAAAGGAGATTAAATGCAATTTCATGGTGAATGAGGTTGAATACCTTGGACATTTGGTGGGGGAGAATAAATAAGAGTGGACCCAAAGAAGGTGGCATGTGTCAAAGAATGGCCAATTCCTAGCAATGCAACTCAATTAAGAGGATTTTTGGGGCTATCTTCTTTCTATAGAAGATTTATGGAGCATTATGCATCTAGCACCTGTTAACTGATGTACTCAAGAGGGAAGATTTCTTTTGGGATGCCATTGCCGACAAGAGTTTTAATGAGCTCAAAGCCTTGCTTACATCAGCTTCTATTCTTGTTTGTTCGGACTTTAAAAGACATTCTATGTGAGAGCAGATACAAGTGGAAAAGGTCTTGGAGCAATTTTATATCAAGAGCATGGTGTCATTGCATTTGAGAGTAGGAAGCTTTCCGAGAAGGAGATGGAATCACATGTTTATGAGCAAGAGATGTTGGCTATACTTCATGCAATCAAGAAATGGCATCAATATGTTTATGGTGCTCATTTCAAGGTGAGAAGTGATCATAGGGTGCTGAAATTTTTCCTCTCCCAACCCAATCTTTCTCCCAAACAAAAGAGGTGGTTGGCTACTCTCCAAGGATATGACTTTGAGATATCCTACACTCCGGGGAAGGACAATGTAGTAGCAGATGCATTGTTTAGAATGTGGGCTTGCACTATGACATCAATGATGGAAGTGTATAGTGAATGGATCAAAGGGATTCAAGAGGAGTATCTTGTCAATGAGAATGCTGCCCATATTTACAAAAAATTACAGCAAGGAGAGGGTGAAGAATTTCCTCATTATAAGCTTCAGAATGGTCTCTTATGGCAAAAGGATAAGGTGTATTTGGTTCCTACCTCATCTTACATTCCCAAGGTGCTTCACGAGATGCATTCTTCACCACTTTTGGGTCATCTTGGTGTACTTACGACATTTGACAAAGTGAGCAAAAGCTTCTATTGGAAAGGTATGTGGAGAGATGTAAAAAAGTTTGTTTTGGAATGTGTGTCATGCCAAAGGAATAAGGATAGTCACCAATTTCCAAGTGGTTTACTCCATCCTTTGCCTATTCCGGATGGGAAATGGACTCACATTTCTATGGACTTCATCACGGGTCTACCAAAGACGAAGCATGGATGGGATCAAGTTTTTGTGGTGGTGGATAGACTCACCAGATCAGCCCATTTCATTTCTTCCAAGACTACATATGGAGCCTCTCACATTGCCAAGCAATTTATGGAGCATGTATTCAAGATACATGGATTGCCACTCAATATAGTTTGTGATCGAGATACCAAGTTTATGGGCACTTTTTGGAGGACATTGTCTGAGAACTTGGGTACTCAAATCACTCCCTCTACAGCCTATCACCCTCAAAAGGATGGGCAAACGGAGTGCACAAACAAATGGCTTGAAGTGTACTTGAGGCACTATTGTCATGACATGCAAGCATCATGGGATGAATGGCTCTATCTTGCTAAATTCTGCTATAATTCCAGCAAGCATTTGAGTATTGGGATGTCACCTTTTGAAGCTCTTTATGGTTATCAAGTGCATGTGCCATCCATTGCCTTTCATGAGGATAAAATGGTTAATCCTTTAGCCAAGGATGCGTTGGAAAGGATGAGACAGCTTCTTCAATTATGCAAGGACAACATGAAGAAGGCTCAAGAAGTCATGAAGGCAAATGCAGATGAGCATAGACGTGAAGTGGAGTTCAAGGAAGGTGATTATGTGTTACTCAAGCTTCTTAAGAGCCGTCACAATATCCTCAAAGGGTCTTCCAACCCAAAGTTGGCTCATCGGTATTATGGAACATATTTGATAGTCAAGAGAGTAGGTGAATTGGCTTACGAGCTTGACTTACCTCCTTCCACAAGAATCCATAATGTGTTCCATGTATCTAACTTCAAGAGGTTTGTGGGTTCTCCTCCTCAAGATCTTGAAGAACTACCACCAATGGATGAAGAATGAGAGATAATATATGAACTGGAGAGGATTGTAGACAAGAGGACAAGAGCATTGAAGAATAGGGATATTGAAGAATTCCTTGTTAAATGGAAGCGTTTGCCGCTACTTGGGAATCAATGGAGTATGTACAATAACACGGTTTGCTTGATGGAAGTATTCCTTGACCAAGTGGCATGTTTAGCATGTGGAGAATGGGCATTAC
This sequence comes from Cibotium barometz, assembly GCF_041138505.1. Classification (NCBI taxonomy): domain Eukaryota; kingdom Viridiplantae; phylum Streptophyta; class Polypodiopsida; order Cyatheales; family Cibotiaceae; genus Cibotium; species Cibotium barometz. The sequence goes on along the minus strand of NC_141064.1, from coordinate 21,352,383 downwards.
ATGAGGACTACATATGTTGTAATCTTTGGACAGATTTGTTGTAATTTCTGGACAGCTTTGGTTGGGGATCCATTGTTGGGGCCATCATTCTACTCCAACACACTTGGAAGATCATCATGATATAAGGCAAAGATGTGGGACTCATTTGGTTGAGGTTATGCATCAATTGCAACCCATTTTTTTGGAGATTTCATAAAGTATTTTCAAGGATCTTCACCGACAACATGGCTGCCACAATAGACTCATATGATTGCATTGGAGAAAGTGTTTGTGGGCTTCATTACATTTGGACTTCTTCTTCCAAATGTACGTCAAGAGAACTTTTGGGAACCTCTTTACTTATCAAAGATTCCAATTGCGGCCACACTTGAAGTGTAAATATCTTGTATGATTTTGAGGACAAAAGCTATGGGAAGGGATGGTTTGTCTCATGAACCTACAGCATACATGTAAATGGGCCCATGGGTAAAACACTATAAATAGGGCCTTGGGCACATGGATAGAACCTTTTGTCATTTTACTAATCTTGGACATTCCATTGTACCTTTGGCTCTCCTACTATGGAGATGGCCATCTATGGTCAAGGCTCATGGTGGCTAGCTTTCAAGCCATCCTTTTGGTGAGAGGTTAACACACTTACGCCATTGTGTATCTTTCTCTTTGCTACATACACATATGGGTTCTCTCTCTTGTTCATCTTTGGCTATGATGCTTGGAAATGCTAATTTCATGTGTAATGGATGCTATAATTCATCTTTCATGTGTTTGATTTCATCTTTAACTCTAGATCCATTCCACAATGAAAGGCTTCAAGACCCATTATCATCATGAACTTATTATAATGAACTTCTTGCACCAATGAGATTCATATGACTACTTTGGGCAAAAGTTTTATATGGGAAGCCAAGCTAGTGCATGATTGAGATTTAGACTATTCATATTTGAGAAAAGATTCCCAAGTTTTTAAGGTGAAACTACAAACCTAGAAAATGCATCCAATGTGTGGCAACTTGTTCGACAATTTAACACAATAGAGCCGACTACCTTAGTGTCCAAGTGTGTGCTCTATTAGTGGAATCAAAACATGATTTGGAATAGGATAGAATGTACGCATCTCTTCCTCCTCCTAGTTTTAGTGATGATTTGATGCATGCACTGGACACACCATTCATGTGCTAATAATAAGATGAAGAATGTACATTGTAGCCACCTTGGCTGCCCACTCCTGCAGCCACGTTGGTCCTTCACTTATGGACCGAACAAAAGTGCCAACTACCTTGGATCGGTCCAGCTCATTGCATTGAGACCTAGGCCAACGCACCACTTGCAACACTTGCACCACTGAGACTACAATGATGCACCACTTTTCTCTTGTACTCACTTGATGAGCACCACGCTCCTTGGCATTGACATCAGGGCCACTTATGGTCACCCTTGGACCAGTTCACAGGCTAAGTGTGGCATTGCACAAAGGGATATGGGATTGTGTGATGGGTGTCATTCTAGCAATACCAGTCTCATCTATTTTTATTGTTTTGGTGTTCTTGCCACTCTCACAGCTCTTGCTCATCTGCATGCTCTTGCTCATCTAAATGCTCTTGCTCGTCTATGTTCTTGTTCATTTGTGTTCTTGCTCATGTGTGTGTTCTGTGTGCTAGTGAGCTATGTGTGCACCCCTTAGCTCACGTCTCTCCTGTTCATAACTCCTAAGGGCATACTATCTTAGAGGGAACCCTGTGTTCACTGTGGTGTACACTGTCTTAGGCGTGCCAGGCAAACCCTCCCAGCCACTTGGAGTTTGTTGAGAAGGTATTTCAAGGCATGGTGGTCCGTGAGGACAATGAAATGAACACCCAAAAGATAATGCCAAACTTTTTGACATGCATAGACAATTTGCCAAACCTTCTCACTCAATTGTGTTGTAATTCCTCTTTACCTGGTTGAGTAAGCGACTGGCATAGTAGATTAGCTTGTCCACTTGATGTTCTTGGCTTGGCTGGGCCAATACTACACCAACTGCAATTTGGTTGGGGTTTGTATGGACATGGAAGATGATGGGGGCCTCACTGAGCCGTTTTTGAGGTAAGCAAAAGCATTGGATTTTGTGGTGGACCTGTGGAAGGGAGTGGAGGGACAAACAAGACGAGTTAATGGTAGGGCTATGTCAGCATACATTCTTACGAATCTTCTATGATATCTAGTGTGCCCAACAAATACTTGAGTGCCGCTTGGGACTGATGGGAGGGGGAAACCTAAGAATGGCTACAATTTTTTCGAGGTCAGGAGCAAGGCCTTGTGCAGAGATTATGTGACCAAGGAGGGTACCTTGCAGTACTAGAAAAAGACACTTAAAAGGGTTAAGGTATAGCTTGGAGGACCTACATTCGGTGAATATTAAGGATAATCGATATTTGTGTTTAGCAAAGGCTTCTATACAAGTAGATAAATGAGTACCAGTGAAATTGGAAAAATCATCAATCAAAGCACGGAGGAAAGTTAGGAGAAATTCCCTAAAGATGTTAATGATAAGGCGTTGAAATGTGGCCAGCGCGTTGCACAACCCAAACTTCAGGGCATCAGATTGTAGAAGTATGTGCCCCATTGGGTGACAAAGGTTGTCTTAGCCCCGTCATGTAGGTGGGGCTAAATCCGGTGGACACTACTCGGGTGTAGCCAAAGCCAACCATATTTTTCAATCAAGCTTATGGTGGCCCACAATGTTCAAATATTGCAAGAAGGAGATTGTATTGTGCTGTGACACGTGCCAAAGGTGTGGCCCAAAGCCCACTAAACAATCTCATCTTCCTCTACACATTTCTCTCACATGGGGAATTTATTTTGTTGGGCCAATTGAACCCATTTCCCATACACACAGGTACAGGTACATTCTAGTGGCCACACATTATGCAACAAAGTGGGGAGGCTCAAGCCACAAAAGATTGCACTGCCCATGCAGTGGCTCAGTTTTTAAACGAGCATATCTTCACCAGGTTTGGATGTCCCCTTGAAATCACCAGCAAGACGACATAGGATCTCACTTTGTCAATGAAATTATCTCCACATTTTTAGGCAACTACCAAATCTTCCATAAAAAATCATGTTCCTACTACCCCAAGCCAACGGACAAGCCGAGAGCACTAACAAAGTTATGTGCCAGCTTTTAAAGAAGATGTGCCACCACCAACCAAACAAATGGTTGTGCCAGCTTTTAAAGAAGATGTGCCAGCACCAACCAAACAAATGGTCAGAGTCTCTCCTCGGCACCCTCTGGGCATACCGCACTGCGTGTAAAGCCACAACTCAACACAACCCTTTTTCAATTGCCTTTTGTCTTGAAGGAAATCTCTCCTTTTAAATTTAAAAGTGGATCACTCCGGGTGGGTTCCTCTCCACTCCCTCAACCCATGGCCATGCACACTACCACCAACATCCTCCGTCTCTTAGTTTTGGAGGAGACAAGAGCAAGATCCTCTCAAGCACTGTAGGTGGAAAAAAATAGAAGAAAAGCATGGCATGATAGTCACTTGCGCTAGCCCCACTTTGGAATAGGTAATCTAGTACTGGTGTACTAGGCACGGTACCTCAAAAGGGCAAAAAAGTTAGTACCCACATGGGAAGGCCTATTCCTCGTTCAAAAAATCTTGGATCACGGAGCTATTCAAGTCACCATCATGGATGGTCAAGGTCTTGTCCATTAGTCAATGGATCCTAGATCAAACAATACCACCAGCTTGACTCTCCAATACCGATTTAAACCTATTCTTCACCTCCTGACTTGCCCACCCAATAACAATTTCTTCGGGCAAGTCCTACCGTGTCGTTCTCTTTTTTTATCCTCCTCTTTGGTGTTCACTTATTCCCACACACGTACACCCCAAAACAACCAAAAAAGGCCCTCTTGGTCAAGCCTTGGTTTTTTAGCTACGTTCACAATTTTCTTTTCATTGGGTATGTTTTATTTCTTTAAATATTTATTTCAATCTTGACAAAGGGCCATCACCATGAACTTTGGTTTTTTGTTTAACATCTACTTACCTAGATTCCCCCAAAGGGGTGTTCACACCCGATTAAGCAAAAGGAACCCACACCAAGGCTTCACACGTCATAAAAAGCCATCACCTTTCACATATGCTTTCAAAAGAAAAACATCTCTCCAATTGAAATGATGTTTGCCACACATAAATCCAAGCGACTTATGTACATTGCCAAAAAACTTTGTGAGCATAGAAAATAAATCCCTCACATGCTAAAGTGCAACCATAGACAAAGAAGAAGAGGAGTGGTAAACAAATGTCCCTACCACTATAGCTATATATTTTTTAAATTGATTAGGTGATACATTAAACAAAAATTGGTCAGTTAATGTCCTTACTACTATCTATATATTTTTTAAATTAATTAGCTATACATTGCCAAAAAACTTTGTGAGCATAGAAAATAAATCCCTCACTTGCTAAAGTGCAACCACAGACAAAGAAGCAGAGGAGTGGTAACCAATGTCCCTACCACTATAGCTATATGCTTACTATGTGCTTATTGAACACTTTTACTAAGTTTAATATGCCTATAACTTCTATGTATGAAAGGGGAAGAAAAGTGAAACATGAGTATGTGATTCCAAATTTAATGATGCTAATTCATCCTAATTTATCTTGTTTAATATTTATATGGCTCCAATCAATATGGAGAACTTACAAGGTCTAGGCATAGTGGTCATCTTCTACATGAAGATGAATGGGAAGAATTTAGATGATACTCGGAGTTAGTGAGTGCATGTTTCAAGGCAAAGGGTTAATTGGAAAGTAGCAAAGAATTGGCTCAATGCTATATGGCAGATTAATGAGGTCATTTTAGTAGCATAGTGGAGCAACTTATCTAGATAACAACATGTATCATTGCCTTTTAAATTTCATTATATAGCAATTGATGTTCACAAAAATACAAAAGCCTTCTATGTGTATTAATCAAGTTTTTGGCATATATTTTTATTTTTTACAAGAAAATTCAAGCTTTTTGTTTATGAAGTGGATTAATCTAGGGTCACACTTTTGCACTTTTTAAAATATGAATATAGATATATACCACATAAGACCATTGGGACATGGTCTTTAACCATGTATGATCATTTCAAATAGGTATCTCTAGCCACTTTTAAACAAACATTAACAATGAACCTTGACAACACTCAAGTTACAACAAAGCACTACAACAAGATTTACAAAATAAGCTTCATGTTTAAACTAGTCATTCTACAATCTAGATTTGGCATTAGATATGTAAACAAATTTGTCTTATCATGATTTATAAACATAAAAGAACAAATTTGTCTTATGATGATTTGTAAACATAAAAGACTATAGATCGAAAACCAATGCTGTGGCTTTAGAGTGACCAAAAAGTTGTAATGGTAGGGTAGTCATGGATCTAGTGGTATACAAGCATGGATGTATATGATCATTATATGAGCGTAAGGATTAAAAGCTAGAACCTATGGAGATAAGCATTTGCGTACAACATCACCAAAAGTGCCCTTTGAAAGTATGTAAGGAAAGCTAGAGAGAGAGAGAGAGAGAGAGAGAGAGAGAGAGAGAGAGAGAGAGAGAGAGGGAGGGGGGTGCCCTATGGAGAGGGGTGCCCTTTTGTATGTTTGAAAGGAAAGCTATCATATATATATATATATATATATATATATATATACGAAAAGAGAAAGGTGGCTACGATCTGTAATGAAGAAATGTTTGCATGTTGCTAGTGGAAGTTAATGGGATAGACGGCGGACCCGTTGGGGTAGAAGAGGCCATAGTGCTGCTCGGGGCCGGCTGGTTTGAGGTTCTCGTCGAAGATCTCGAAGATGTAGGCCTCGATAGGGGCGGTGGGGTTGGCAGGGGTTCCAATCGATGATCCGAGCACGTGCCTCACTAGGTTCCCATTGTAGGCCCGCGCATTCTCCGCTGTAGCGGCTGTGCACTCTCGCCCACCACTGCATGTGTAACTATTACTCGCTAATGCAGCAGAAGACGCGGGCCGTGAAGACGATGATCTCTTCTTTTTAAGATTATGGTGGTAATTAGCGTTAATGGAGTCACGTGCCATTGTTGATGTCGGTGATGGTGGTGGTGATGACGACGACGACGACGACGACGGTGGTGAGGAGGTTGTTGATGATGTTAATGGCGGTGATGATCCCTTGTAATTAGCACTAAGCATCATGCCATCCACCATCTCATGTGGCACTGACCCACTCGACCCCGGCCCGGACGGCCAGCCTGACTCGCCCACTATCACCCGGGGGTGATTATAACGAGATCGGCTAGCTTCTTCATCCACTCCATAGAGTTGTTGCTTTCCTTTCAGCCCTAATAACGCTGACCCCAACGCTGCATACACAGCATCTAACTGAAGATCAAACAAATTCGTGTAATTTAGCTTTGTGTTGGGATCTTGCACAGGCACCTTGGACTCGAAGAGTGCAAACTCCAATGAGACATTGGGATCCTGCACATAAGCAAAATAAGGGAAAATATTCACCATGAAGAAGGACCCAGTTTGCTGCAGGAAGTCCAGAAGCGGTTCTAAAACAGATAGAAGCCCCCCTTGAAAAGCTGCAGATGAAGGGGGGAAGCTCTTCCCAAGTATATTTAAGGCATGGGAGGTAGAAACCTTAATGCCGCTTAAGTCTAAGTGGAGGATTTGTGATGCTGTTAATGCAGTGTAGATATTAAGCATGGCTGGTAGTAATAAGGCAGGGTCTTGGGATGAATCAAGAAGCCATTCATTGCCTACTATGACTGCTGAGATGCTGGAAGAAGGGTATGGAGCCACGTTCTGAGTGACCCAATTGATGGCTTCCACTACATTTGCTGCTATTTTGGGGACCTCCTCATTTGGGACACCGATCATCAGTTCTATTCCTGAGTTTGCAAAAGCTTGCATGACCTCTTGCTTTGCTTCATATACTCTCACCCTGGAGATGCCTTTGGAACGCAGTAATGCGACCGTTCGCTTGGGAGATAGCAAATTGTTCCCATTCACTCCATAGTCCACACCAATCTTGCCCAATCCTGCCACACAGAAACAACACATTACACCCTTGTTTTGAAAATGATTAGGAGGGCTCCATTGTTAAAGGCCTATATTTGAGCAACTTTAACAAATTAAAAAAAACAAACAAACACATGCATAGTCTGATGAACTTCCCCTTAGATCACAGCATATTGAAGGCTCTGAAGCAAGTTTTAATAAGTTGAACTTAGTTTGCGATTACCTAAAGCAGGTGCACACAAGTTTGTTGACACCAATGCAATCATGATGATGAAGTGTTGCCGTTTCGCTTGTTGTAGATTGCACACCATCTTGTGTGTGTGTGTGTGTGTGTGTGAGAGAGAGAGAGAGAGAGAGAGAGAGGGAGGGGAGGGGGGGGGGAGAGGGGGAGAGAGAGAGACGGTATCACATTCAAGACAAGTGAAAATTTATAGTACATGCAAAAGATGGCCCTCACAATTTAGACCACTTGCTTAATAAGCATAACCCTCACTTTCAAAACAATAAACATTTAAGTATTTGTGGTTGGATACGTGGAGATCCCCCATTCCCCACCTTCAAATGCAATGATGAAACATTTCCAACCTCACTTTAAAACATTACAACTTTAATTGTACCAGAACTAAAGTTGGATATGTGGATATCCCACATTCTCCACCTTCAAATGCAATGATGAAGCATTTCCAACCCCACTTTAGGACATTACAACTTTAGTTACATATACCACAACTACACCGACCATGCACAAATTTGAATATAGATTCTTTGTTTTATTGGTGGAAGTTTTCAAATACCTTGTAACACCTTCTTAAAGCCCCATTCTCTATGATTGGCAAAAAGTTTCCTCCTCCGACCATGAATTAATAATGAAACTACATGAAATTAAATGACTTATGAGATTACATGAAATGTGTTGAATATTTCTATAGAAATGGCTTGGAAAAATTTTGGTCAAAAACCCAAGGCACTAAGATACTTAATTATACATGCTTGCAACATGAAACACAAGGTATTGAAGAACGAATCTAACAACATTTTTAAAACCTTTTTAAACTTACTGTCAACTTATGTCATTATGGTTGTCCACTTTGTAACTGCTTCAAATTACACTCTTACAACAATAAACACAGTGCATTGAAGAAAGGTATTGAAGAACGAATCTAACAACATTTTTAAAACCTTTTTACATATGTTGTCAACTTTTTCCCATCTGGATTTTTTCTTCTTTAGAAAGGAGAATTCTATTAAGTATGGATACACCATACAAAATCACGGCTAGACCATATCCTAAAATGTAGGGTGATCTCAACCAATATGGGGCACAAAGAGGCCAAGAGAGTCCTATGGGGGTGGATGAGAAAAATATCCCTTGATCCCACTCCCTCATGAAGACAATGTGGTTTGCTTGCATGAATATGGATGTCCCTGTATACAAGCCCGTGTAGCCCCATGAGGGTGAGAGTAATATTTCTCCATATAGTACAAATACACTATACAAATTCAAATATGAGTATCATATACCTTAATTTCCTCCATGCATCTAGCCCTCCAAATTTGTCAAGCTCTGATGTTGGCAATGAGCTCCCAAGTAGTATCAATCGTCTACAAAGGTGTTTTATACTCTGTAATATGAGTAATATCTAATAGCATGCAGTGTTAGGCCACACCTCTACTTATCACTATGAAAATTTCTAGATCCTTGCTGCCCTTAAAAAATATTTATGGACTAGACTGAGTAAGCCAAACAATAGTACCCCCAGTAACATAAATGGTATATCTCCTCAATCTGCACATAAGTTGAGCTATAGTGCCCCAAATCCTTTGAGTGCACCCCTACACCCACATATGATATGTTACATTGTCTCAGAAGCTACCATGCATCTAGGGTAGGTGGGGTCTAATCCAAAAACAACCCTCCACTAATGATTAATGGGGAGGCCTCCATGTAAGAATAACCAAAAGAAGTGGGAGATCCTCTTGTATCCTCCTAAATGAGTGCAAAAGTCTGTTTGCCAACATCTCTTTTGAATCAATCGGGTTATGGAATACCTCTCCCAGTGAGGCCTAAGTGCAAGAGTTCTCTAAATCTATCCAAGTTAGAGGATCATGGATAGATTTTCATGGTATCAGAGCCTAGTTCATGCTAAGGGCTAAGCAGCAAGCAAGAGAAGAATATGAAGCGGTACAAGGGTAAGAGCTTCATCTACTCTTCCCCCTTTGTGTTGGCAAGTACACCCTTGTCGGGAGCTCTTTGGGAGGCATTGGCAAACAAACTCTGATGATTGAGGAGCTTTCTTCGTAGGAGAAGAGTTATAGGGCAACTGTGAGCTATATGGCAACCATATCACCCATTGTGGACAACATTTTTTAGGCCGAAAATATGTTTCCAGTGCGTTTGGACCTCTGTTTTTCAGTTCGCAGGCGTTCATGGCCACTGCGAGTAAGTTTCGATTCTCTGCAAAACTCTGTTTTTGAAACTACAAGAAGGGCGATTGATTACACTGGGTGTACACCATTATTGGGCACATATACAGGATGCCAAGTCACCTAAGGATGCATGGGATACCTTTGTGAAGCTATATGAAACCAACACCAAGGCACGAAAGATTCAGTTGGAGAATGAGCTTCATACTGTGGAGAACAAAAATATGTATGTGAATGATTATGCCTTAAAGATCAAGGGCATTGTGGAGTCCCTTGCATCAATTGGGTGTTTTTGTTGTTGATGATGATGATAAGGTGGAAGTGTGTCTACATGGTCTCGGGTGACAATACAAGGCGTTTAAGACATCTATTCAAACTCGAGAAAACATTCCCAACTTCATAGATTTGGTGTCACTGTTGATCATTAAAGATAAGAATTTGGGTGAGGATCAACAGTCTTCACAAAACAAAAATAGTTCAAAGCCAACAGGCGTTCTACACAAGTGCAGGTAGAGGATGAGGTAGAGGTTGTGGACATGGCCAAGGTGGTGTCCGAACAGGTAATCATAATTATGGTCAGCAACAACAACAGTCCCAATATTCGCAACATTAATACACAAGTGGAAGAGGCCAGTTTAGAGGCAGGGGGAGCCAACAAGTCGTGGTAATGGGCAAAGGCAGCATGATGATACACGAGGCTATTTTTACTGTGGTAAGCCTAGATATGTGCAGGAAGATTGCTATAAAAAGTAGAGTGACATGCAAAATGAAAAAGTGCAGTAAAATAACTATGCATCCTCTAGCAGAAATAATGAGAATAATGAGAGGTTGTTTGTTATGCAACATGTGGTTAATGCTGTGTCTTGAAATGATAAAACAACATGTAAGAATGACGTATGGTATGTTGATTCAGGTGCTTTGAACCATATGACAAGTCATGGTGAGTGGTTCAAGGAAATGAAGAGTCTTGAAAGACTAGGTTTTGTTGAAATAGGGGATGACACTACTCATCTGATTGCCCATGTTGGAGATGTGCCATTATCTATGCAGGATGGTAAGGTGAAGTACCTTGCAGATGTACTTCATGTTCCAAACATTACAAAGAATTTGGTTTCTGTTGGCCAGATGATTGAGCAGGGTTTGCAGGTCCAGTTTAACCCTGATGGCTATTATGTAGAAGACTTTTAAGATAAGTGCACATTGGTTACAAAAGGCAACAGAGTGGGAAGAATGTTTACATTGAATGTAAATATGCCTGAAGTGAATGCTGCAATGTTTGCAAATGGTTCAGGAGTTGTTGCAAATATAGACATTTGGCATTTGGGAATTGAGGTCATTCACACACCTGAGAGTATTTGGCTGTCACACAGAGATAGTATGTATTGGATATATTGTCCAAGTATGGGATGGCTGATTGTAAGTCAATCTCGGTGCCATTAGATAAAAATGGCAAGCTTAGTGTGCGGATGTAGGTTATGTGTTGGAGGATCCCACTATGTACAGGAAGATTGTGGGGAGTTTGATCTATGTCACAATCAGTAGGCCAGATTTGAGTTACATTTTGGCTTAGAGAGCCAGTTTATGCAAGTTTCATGCAAACCACATCTTGACAGTGTGCAACGCACACTTTGGTATTTAAGGGCCACTATTGATTATGCATTATTTTATGCAGAAGGTGTACCATTGGAGCTATATGGGTACACAGATGCAGATTGGGCAGGTAGCATTCTCATACAGGAGATCTTACAATGGATTTATATTTTCATTAGGGAGTGCTGCTGCTGTGACATGGAGCAACAAGAAGCAGCCCACAGTTGCCTTGTCGAGTACAAAGGAGCTATGGTGGTAGCGTGTGAGGTAGCTTGGTTACACAAGCTACTTGTTGATTTAGGGTTGCATGTGGAGAGAAAGGTTATCATATATTGTGACAATCTTAGCAGTATACAGTTGGCTAGGAACCGAGTTTTCCATGCGCAGACGAAACACATTGAGGTACATTACCACTTCATCACAGAGAGTCTTAGGAGGCAACATCGACTTGGCCTACATCAACACACAGGATCAGGTCACTAACATCTTCACGAAGCCCTGGGAGCTAAGAAGCTCCACAGATTTTGAGATATGCTTGGAGTTCATGAGCTGGAATTGAGCTTAGGGGGAGTGTTGAGATGTCAAGCTCAACATGAGCTAACACTCACGAAGAGCGATGAGGTGCCTACATGACCTATAAGGTTCCTCCTCAGCCCCTAAGAGATGTATAAGTTCTCCTCTCACTCCCCTATAATCATCCCCTATTTTAGAATACAAGAAAACATTGTTTTCCTTTGTTTTTGGCCTAGACAGAGAAAATATTCTAGAGAGAGATAATACAGTTTTGAGATATTTTTAGATATGAAGTTATCCTTTAAATTTAAGATGAATTCCCCTAAAGTAGAAGTTTAAAAAGAGTTTTCCAATATGCATTAGAAATTAATTGAATTTGTGCATTTGACACCTTAGCCTAAGGGTACCCATTTTCAAAAAATTATGGATTAAGGTTCAAACAGTGTTCTAAAGGGCCAATGGGGTTAATCCAAGTGTTTGAATAAGAAAAATGCAATAATAAAATAAAATCCACCAAAAATTAGTAAATTCTCACATAAGATGAAGAGTTGACTACTACTAGGATTTATTAGTAAAAAAATGGAATTTTGAACCTCAGGAGGGTGAGTGGAGCTCATAAAGGAGACACCTAGAATCTCATCATTTTTCCCAATTTTTAATTCAAAAAAATGAGATATTTCGTCTCTCCTCTCTCCTCTTTCAAACTGGATAAGAAAAGTGGGCCTAACTGGTCCAAAACTTGTCCAAATTGGATCAAACGAAAGCTCGAAGCCTCTAGATCCCAGTTGGACTTGGTTGGTGGCCTCCCTCACATATAAATAGAACCCCATTCCTTTGTATTATCATCTTAGTATATTTACATGCTAGTGTAATTTTCAAGTTAGTGTAATTCCATTATCCCTCTACCTTGCCTCTCCATTGTGAAACTTTGGAGCTTCACTAATCCTCTTTTTCTCTTGGAGATTACCATCTTCTTCTTGGTGTTCAAGCTTCTTCTTTTAGGGCTACACATCTCCCTAAAGAATCAAGCCAAAAACCAAGGGTAAACCTAAAACAATGGTGTTTTACTCTCTTCTTGGATGGTAATCTTCTTTTCCCAACCTCTCTACATGCTTGGGAAGCATTCTAATCCATGGTTTCTTCTTAAAACCATGCCCTTATTGATTTATGTTATTTAAAAAAATTAATGTTAATCTCTTATGCTTAAATTATTATTTTTGATTTGTAATCTCTCTTTTTTTGTAAGAATACTCACTTTTATGGTTAAATCCTTCTTGGAAGGATAAGCTTGATTCTAATCTCAGCAAGCTAGAGATGGAGATTAAACATTTTTATCATTTTTAATCTACTTGAAATGAGGTTAATTTATTTAAGCTTGTTTTTATGTTAAGAAATTTCATATTTATTCATTTTAAGATGAAAGAGAGCTTATGCTAACATTCTTATAATTATTTTCATAAGGAATTTATATTTGGGTATTTTTTTTAATAAGCAAGATGCTTAGATGTAATTATGCTTAGGTTTATTCATAAAGAATTTTTATAGTAAAAGAGGAAGTCTCACCATATTTTTATGTAATTATATTTATGCATAAATTTGATATGCAAAAAGAGGAATTTTCATCATATTCTATGCATAAACATTTTAATGCTAAAAGAAGGATTTTTGTTACATTTTTGAATATACATTCATAGTATATGCACGCATAAATATCTAGATGTCAAAAGAGGAATTTTCACAATATTCTATGCATAAACATTTTAAATATTAAAAGAGGAATTTTTGTTATATTTTAGATTGGTATATTCATGGTATTTATATACATGGATATTTTTATTGTCGAAAGAGGAATTTTCATCGTATCTTTAAATAGGAATACACATAATTAATTTTGGTATCAAAAAGAGAAATTTCATCATATTTCTATGTAGATAGTTATGGCATGTTGATGCCTAGGTTCAAAAGGAGAAAAGAATATTTAAGAATATTTCTATGTGAATATTTTAATAACATGATGTATGCATATTTATTCATTAGGGAAAATTTGGACTCACTTTTGGGTCTTTTAAGCTCTTTGAGATTCTAGGGAATATTCCATAAGGACGAGGGTGAGGCTTCTATTATGGAACTTTTGAGGTTACTTTTTGGTGGAGAGGCCATAACTTGAGCATAAAAACTCCAAATTTGTCGGAGGTTGGTGCATTAGAATCATCTCATCAAGATCTGTCCAATGATATGCTACATGATATAGTTTTGAGGTACTATGGATAGAGTTATCCACGATCCCCCTTTTTGTATAGAATGATGACTTGGCATTTCTTAGAGGGCCCAAAAATGAGTCCACATTTTTCCTAATGAAAGGATCATTTAAAAAAAGAAATATCCTTGTTAAGTTCCATTATTCACGAGTAGAATTATTTATAGTTCTATTATATCCAAGCAATAATGAATTTTCATATTATTGGATGTTTACCCTTACGATTAGAAATCACAGTTATTTTATGAGATAAATGGATAAATATCTTTAGGAAATGAATCTAGGAATAAATTCAAGTAATTCTATGCTAGACCATGACCACGGGAGGAAGGTGGGTAAGAAGGATGCTTTCCCATCTCTCGAATCGTAAATTAAGAAAGACTTGTGACTATTCCCATTTCTTCAGTACAAAGAAGGGATAACGGTCTGATTTAGAGAATTTTTCCTAATACCCAAAATAGTCTAGAAATAAGTCATCGAAGGACGTCTCTTGCGTTAAAGCTTTCCAAGGTCTTGACCAACCTCAGTACGGTTAAAAATGGTGCACTTCTAGTACGATGGGCGAGGGTCGACAAAGCAGTCCCTGAGTGAAGTGCTACGACACCTAAGGAGGCTTCTAGAGGGTTCTGACCAAGCGATGCACGGGCTCGTGACGATTTCTAGGATACCCATGCGTATGTCGAGGGAGATCTTCATGGATTGGCAAGAAATTATTTAAGTGGACTAGAAACTATGAAATTGGATCTTGTTGGTTGACTAGCTGGTCTTCAACGGAGAGTTTGGATGACACTTGATTGTAAAACAATGGAACTAGAATACTGAGGATTATGATGGAAACACTGTGGTTTTATTGTAAATTCTATCTTGAAAATAATTGAATCTGATAAAAAGACAATTTCATATTGGGTGCGTAAGTGGTGTGTCTATTTTATATTTTTGCATGAGTGCTGGTGGCTAGGGGGCCTGGGAACTCTTTTCCCTAGTACCCAAGACACAACATAGCCAAACTTTTATAAAGAGGGATCCCACCAATATAGTGGTTGGGTGGTTGGTGGCTAAATGGGCCGGTTGGGGTTAGGTTGGATCGATGGATTCCTACAATAAATTTCAGTTATGTTCAAGTTACGATAGTTAAAGTAAGTCACAGGGAAATTCTTGTTCTATGGGAAAGAATCAACGGTTGTGCCTCACTTCAGGGGGAAAAAAAGCGATGATCTCTATGAACCAAGTGCAAGTCCCTCCCTTGATTTGGCCATGTGACCCGCGGGTTCGGTTGGAATACAAAGGATAGTTAAGGCTCTTGACCCCGTGAGATAAATTCTCATTAGCAGATTTTCCTAGAGGATTTGCGTGCTCTCTGGGCGAGGAAAGTTTTTCCCGTCTCGGTTTTGGAGGAACCGCCGGACTAGTTCCTTGCCCGGACATTCATGGGCGAGGCCTCAAATGGGAAGCTCTGCCCTGCTCAAGAGGTTGCTACTTCCGATGCTGGCACTCCAGAGTTCAATGCGCAGAGAGGGCAGGGGTCTCACATGACCGCTCGACATTAACATCACTGGCAGGTTTGGTGGTGGCACCGACATATCTTCGCGGGCGAGAGATTTTGCAGCTGGACTACACCGACTAGTCCACACCTATCGACTCCACTTAGCGTGTTCACATTATGGA
Source organism: Cibotium barometz (assembly GCF_041138505.1). NCBI lineage: Eukaryota > Viridiplantae > Streptophyta > Polypodiopsida > Cyatheales > Cibotiaceae > Cibotium > Cibotium barometz. The sequence goes on along the minus strand of NC_141064.1, from coordinate 21,336,893 downwards.
CCGCTTGTATATACTCTATTATGTGTGTTAGTCACTTTATTTTCATGGTAGACCTTTTTTGTTGTGTGAAGTAGAAGAAGAGTTTTCAACCTCTCACCTTGTGTGTTCTCTTCTCGGGTTTGTGTGAGTCACTATGTGTGTGCTTGAAGGAGCTCAAGCTCTCTTCTCTCCTGCATCTTTTCATTAGCTACATCAATCCTATTTCTCCTCTCTCCTGATGCAAACTAGATCAAAAAGGGAGCCGAACTGATCCAAATCTTGTCCAAATTGAGTCAAAACTGAAGCTCTAAGCCTCTAGAACCTACTTGGACTCGGTTAGTGGCCTCCCTCACCTATAAATAGACCCTCATTCCTTTGTATTTTCATCTTTGAGTAATTACATGCCAGTATTATCTTTATTTTAGTGTAATTCTATTATCCCTTTATTTTGCCTCTTCTTTTGAGAGCTTTGGAGCTTCTCTATTCTCCATCCTCTCTTGAATATTACCCTCCCCCTCTTGGTGGCTAAGGACTTGCTTGTGGGCTTCACTTCTATTCATAGAATCAAGCCAAAATCAAAGGTAAGCTCTAATTTAATGGTTTTTTCTATCCTTCTCAATGATTTTCTTCTTCTCAAACCCTCTAAAGCTTGAGAAGCTTTCAAAGGAATGGTTTTCTCTTGAAATCAAGTTTTTCAATGATTCATAATGTTTAATTAGATTAATGCTAGTCTTTATGCTTAATTATAATATTTTCTTTAAGAAAATCTCTCTTTTGAAAAGATTGATCATCTTTATGATTAGATCCTTGTTAGAAGGATGATTCTCAATGATAATCTCTTTATTTTAATCAAAACTCTAGGCTTGATAAGCTAGAGAAAGAGATTATATATTTTCATGATTTTTAATCTAGTAAAAATGATGGTTAATTCTTTTTAGCTTGATTATGAGTAAGAAAAATCATATTAACTCATTTTGTGGGTCTCTACTATCTATCTATATATCCACCCCACATCCACACATACACAATAATGAAACTATTGAATGTAGAACATTAAAGGCAAGAGACAAAATTGGTTAAAAAACTCATAAATCTCTTAAGAACTATTATATTTTCTAATGCTAAAAGTGGGCACACTGAGTTATTACAAATGTAAATATGCAATCAAAATAGCACATAAATTTATGCATAAATATTTTTAGCACAATAAAATCACACAAAAAAAAAAGAATAAAGATTTCAAAGAATATATTTAGAAAGAACAAAAAATATTTAAGAACCTTTATAGTTTTGAGTGACAAAAGTGAGAAAACTTACTTCACTTAGCTACAATTAGAAAAAGAATATGTTTAGTTGAATTCCCTTCCATGGAAAAGCATTCAAAATAGGCATTAGCACATTTTTTAAGACTTACATTATAAGTTATTAAACAAATTTGTCTATACGTTTGCAATATGGCTTAGTAATTGACAACAAAACATTTTTTCATTTTTGGTTGGTGTGAAGAAGATTTAATCCAATAATGATGTGTATTTGTTTCAAAGAAGAGCTCAATATTTATGAATTCTCAACATAGGTAGGTATTAACTAAAGCACAAGGTAATGTAGCAAGTGTTTCTTATGATGTGTAAAGAAGAGTCAATGACAATGATGTGTTTTTTTGTTAATCTCATTATTTATTAATTCTTAACATATGTAGGTATTAACTATAGCACAATGTAATGTAGGTATTAACTAAAGCACAATGTAATGTAACAAGTGTTTCTTATGATAATTTTTTGTAAAAGACACACAACGTGTGTGGTGGATATTTCAAGCTTTTTATAATACATTAAATTAAAATTGTATGATTGCACATGGTGTGCAAGACGTATAAAAACATCAAAAGTCTTGAAAAAATAATTACACATGGTGTGCAAGTCTTATGAAAACATCAAAATCGTAGAGAATATCAATATTATTTTCAACTTCTCTTTTGCTAAAGGGGTATGTTTGATACGAATAATTTATGCTCTTTTCCATCTACAAGTTTCACATTTCTATTTATAAACAACTTATGATGGTCAAACTACTTAATGTTATAAATTTTATTAATAAGACTTGGAACACACAAACACTCTCTTATTTGACTTATAGAACTATGTAAGTAGTATTGAAGGTAATGATCTAGTAATGAGAAAATAACAAGTACACAATTTTTACTTTTCACAATAGTGACACCCTTTTATGAATTCTTGAAGGTAAATTCAAGCATGATCTCTATAAAGATAATTAATTATATTTTAATTTATAATCTACACTACTAAAAAGAAAATGGAGCACTACCACATGACCATATGGTATGCCGTTCTTCCATTATATTATGGTATGCCATGTGACCCTATGGTTTGCCTTTGTTCCTTTCTTATGGTATGAGAAATTTAGCTTTTAGATAAAGTACTAATCAATATTTTCATATTAGATACATTTGAATGAGCTTGGAGAAAAATTGGAAGGTTTTGGGGAGGGGAATGTTATAGAAAGTGATTTTTAAGGAGGTTACCTCCTTTAGGTTCTATGATGCCTTAAGAAGTGCTACCCATAGGGCGGATCCACAAATCTAGCCTACAGAGAGAATATTTTGTTTTCTTTACATTTACATACAATTATTCATTCCATTCTTAAGTGTGATGCCAAGTAAGGACCACCAAAAGCCATGATACTTCATTTAACGAGAGGAGATTGAGATCTATAGCTAGCCTCTTGCAAAATAATGTTTATGTTACTTGCCCCATCATGCAAGTTTCGCATGCATTTGACAATGTTCTAGAAGTATTGGTAGGTGATCCATAATCCCACTTCTCTTCATTTCAAGATTGCAATATTAGATTCCCAATAATTAGTACCATATCTTACTTATGCCCACATATGCTTAGGTGCATGTTTTTTGCCATGGTTTCTCTTCCAAAGGCATTGTTGTGCTTAAAGAAAAATAAATATTACATAGCATTTTAGATATATTGATATTAGTAATTATAACATAATATAGAATGCAATTTTATATCATATATTATACATTAGTATCAATACTACTATGAAGTATGAAGCATGAAGTATGAAGTATAAAGTATGAAGTATGAAGTATATTACATAAGACAAATACATTTCTCAATAACCCTTCCTTAAAAACTTTATTTGGGTAGTACATTAAACCATGTGCTACAAGAAGGTGCAGCTTTACCACAACGAAATTAAAGATATGGCTATTTTTATTATAGAAAAAGTAGCATCATTATAGGGTTTAAAAAAAGAAGCAAAATTAGATGCACATCTCTCTCTCTCACGCTCTTTCTCTATGCAAGTCTCTTTAGGCTCACCAGCATATCTCTCTCTCCTTACCCTAGGTCCTTTAGGCTCCCCAACCTTGAAGTCATCCAGAGGCATATGGTGTAGGTGCCTTGATCACAAGTACCAACAAATGCTCAGCCTCATCTAGAAATGCAACTGAATGCTCACCTTAGGCAACACTTCTCAGTAAAGAACCACATAAGAGAAGGTTTATGAATCTTGTGTGTGAAGGTGTGGATATAAGAAAATGCTTGTGAACCTTGTGAAGGCATGGACGCTAGCATGCTATAGAGAAACACACACAATGCACGCAAGCTTTACATGTTCATGAACATGCGAGCCATTTTTCGTGCGATAAGATAGGGGGTGAGTGCTAAATGATCTAAATCAAATATTCAATACGGCTCATTGTGATTCGATGCCTCTTTGATGCCATCCATTATAGTGAAGGGTAGCAGTTTAGGTTTTAGGGTTTAGGGTTAGGGTTTAGCACATCCTCTCGACCATAATAACCTTAGACTCTTAGAGAGTTTATAATGCCACCAACGATAGCCACCTTGATGGTGGAGACCTAGACTTGACAAAATTGATCAAGCTCAAGTTTAAGAGTGTCCTCAAATGCATCAAATTGGTAGTTATTACAACAATCATTTCTTGTAAGGCACTCTCTCCTAATGCCAAAGTCGTGAGAAGAACCACATAAGTTCATAATATAGTTTTCTAGCAAAATATTAAGATGTCTCTAAGATATCTAAAGACTATTGCACCAAATTCAAGCATATCTTGTGGAAATGTGGAAGCTTACAATACACCCCCAAGTAATTCAAGCATATCTTGTGGAAATGTGGAAGCTTACAATACACCCCCAAGTAAGACTTACATGTGTTGAATGCGAAAGACATTTATGAAACCACCCACTATTTGCATATCCTTGGCCGAGTGAGGGAATCACATTGTATCTCTTCTACACTTTATGGTTTCATAAGTTCATTGTAATCCAAAGTGGATCAAATAAGGATACATCCCGCATCTCTACAACTCCTCATCATCAATTGGATCTAGTGCTAGAGCAAGAAATTCTTGGTGGCAGACTTCACACGCAACATGTAGCAACTTAGGATCTTAAAAAATATTATTCAAATAATTATTAACAATCTATATAACTAATTTATTATTTCTTGATATGACATTGGTTTTTGCACTCAAGTTTAGCTCCGAAAATCTTAATTTTTGCCAATGAATCCAGTTGCCTTGAAGTTGTACTAAGTGAAATCAAGACTTGAAATCTCTTATTAAAAGGGATTGAGCTACAACTTTATTGCCACAAAGTTATGTTTATGTCAACTATAATTTCTAAACAAGGTTGAAATTATTTACCCTTTTTCTCATATATATTTTGCAATCATTGTTGTGCAAATTGTGCAAACTCTTTTAGAAAACAAGCTTTGCTCTTTTGTGAAACAAGTTTAACATTCTTCACTCTTTTGCTTACATGATTTGGGTATATATTTTACAATCATTGGTGTGTGTGTGACCCAAATTCCAATTCACCCCACAACCTTAAAAGTTGCTCAAATATATAGTTAGAATTCCTAATAGAAATGCTTGAGTAATGGGATTTCAAAGTGAGTGCTCAACATGTAAGTTCATTGTCACATGCTATAGCTATGTAACATTGCACTATCCTCCATTTTCAACATTGAAGTTGTCATCCTCCACTTTCAAAACTGAAAGTGCTCATCTAAATGGGGGGATGGCATGTTCCTCTATGATTATTATTTTAAGGGGAGACTTGTGCCACCTCCCCATTTTACCTTGTGTATGGTCTTTTGTTTCACTCACTCACATATACATGTCGGTGTGGTTCTGGACCACGTAGTTGGCTCCTTAAGAGCACGACTAATGCAACTCTACCCAATGAAATAAGTCAACAATGACATGTTGAGCTACCCATCTGCATAATCTAGAGGAGTTAATCATGTCTGTGTGCAGGTTAGTTCCTAGGCCTATCATGATTCTGCCTAGGATTTCTCATCCGGCTAGGGATGCACTTAACATGGAATGATGCAGAATAGATAGCACAATGCAAAGGAGAGAAACCCCAACAACATTCTTCTGTATTATCTTTAACAGATACAAAGTAGTACAATGGTAAAATCTTGACTCCTCCCTTTAGTACTCAACTATGCTCTATTCCTTATCCTCTAATCCACATATCTGACTAATTCCCACTTTGCTGCTTGCATCCATATGGGTAGTACTCGTATTTCAAGAAATCATTACAAGTTTGTTAAAAAACAAGAAGGCTTGGTTTGTTACACAATGGGTCAGTCTGGACGGCGATCTACGCAGTAGTCAAACATGCTAATTGGTCGCCAACACCTTGCGATCACGGTGGACATTGCGCTAGTAGCAAAGCCCATAGTTGTTATTGTAGAAACAATTTACATCCGGATATTCCTAGCTCTGGATCCTGCTGTCAGACCCTTATGTCTTGTCCCATCCGCCCTCTTCTTCTGCTTCTGTAATGATGCCCCCTGAAAGAAATTGGATTGGGTGATCCTAGTCATATCTTGGCTTTTGGCCCTTTTCATGATGTTGACCCATGCATGCCCCACTCCTATTCTTTTGTCCTCCCAACGGAATTGTACATCTATGGGATGCACGTGCGAATACCTTTCCTTAGCCCTTTTCATTGTGTCCACAGAAGGCATGGGGCTCTATTTGCTCTAGGGTAATGGTGTCATCTTCAAAAACTGTTTGCTCTGGCTCTCTTATCCTTCTTCTCCCACCCCAACTCCATTTCCACCCATAGGGTGGTATGCTTGTTTGTTGTGACTTTGGAACTCCCCTTCCTCTTTCTTCTAGATGACTCCATTTTCCCAAGGGGCACTAGCAGTATTTCTCTTTGAGTGAGTTGTTACCTCCTCACTCAGATCTGTGAGTCAGGCCTTTTTCCTTGTCCGTCTATTTTTCTTCCTGAGACCTGCTCTAGCTAGGACCTGCTACCTTAGTCACTTCCAACTAGTTCATGAATTTTGCAATTTTGTCCCAGTTGGAAGGCCTCACCGCCTTTTGTGCCATCTGGATTAGATTTTGCATGCACTTCAGTGCCATTTCCTTCCATATGCATATGCTTTTCTAGCACATTTTCTCTTGCACCTTTTTTTGCATGTCCTCCTTTGCCCTTTTTTCTCTTTTAGCCTAGCTTTGGAAGTCCTCTAGTATTTTTTATTTTGATAGTATTTCCTCCACATCTGCCTTATTCATGGTCTCCATTTGATCTGCCTTCTTTCTGAGGTCAGCATTAGCTGTCGTCAGGGTGGCATTCAGCTCACTGATGGTCATTTTCCTTCCTTTGCCTCTTGTTACCCTTACAGGTGTGGCTTCCTCTACTTCGTTTTTCAGGGTTTTTATTATCTTTCCATCCTATCTTTGTTGTTCTTTGAATTCCTCTATGATCTCCTCCAATTCTTCAATATGGACCCTGAGTGTGGCCTCATCATTTTCTTTTTCCTCTAGCTTCTTTGTAGCTGACCCGCATGCTCTTTAAGTTCATCGTTGACGATGGGATCCACATTGATGATCCTTTCCATAAGACAATCTCTTTCCCCTTGGGTGAAAGCATGATAAGGTGGTACACTTTCTACCAGTTGCATTGGTTGCTATACCGCACTTGAAGACAAAGAATATTAGTGGATTTAATATCATAAGATGTATTTAGCAATTTATATAGTGCCTTTTAGATATAATAAATGTGAAACAAGATTAAATAACCATGTTTTAATTATCTAACTCTACACAAAAGTGTTTCACAACCAATTGTAAACCATTGTCTAGGATACAAGTTTTCAGTCCACCTTATCATGCTTTCACCCCCTTCCCTTTAGATTGTGCGGCTGGCTTCTTTCCATCTCTCTTCAAAGTAATGAATCTTCTTTTCCAAACATCAATCTCTTACCTCATCTGCTCATTTTCCGTTTGCAACTCTTCTTCTCAGCTGGTCCCTCCTCCGCTCTGCCTACCAACTCCTTTTCCCACTTGGCTGGTGCTACTGTTTCCAAGGCCTTTTGTTGGCTGCAGGCCTCTTGTTTGGCTCGAATTCGGGTTTTTGGACCCCCCGTCCGAATCTCCCCCTTTTGACTGGTGTACGGAGCCAACTATTTATAGTAGGAAGTGTGGGAGATTGCATTGAAATTGTTAATTTTGTAAGATACTCTCTCCACACCTCCTTAAGGTCATCTATTACATGACCTTCCCACTATTCCATCTTTTCAGCATCAAGCTCATATATTTCAGAAAACTCCTCTGCATCTAGCATTGCCATCTTGGCTTCTACTTTTACTAGCTCCACCTGGTCTTTGTCAACCATCGTGTCCTAAACCTCTTTAATGATTTTGAGGTACTTTTCCCAGAACAGACTGACTTGTTCCTTAGTCTTTGCTTGGTTTTCTCTAGCCCTATCCAAATCTTCCTGCATTTGTGTGGACACTTTTTCCTTTCTTGCCATTTCCTTCATATTCTCCATTTCAGTTTTTATCTCTTTGTTGGCGTACTAGAGTTCCTGGATCTCTTTTTATAATGCATCCATCCGACCAACCTCCATTCTTCTTCTGTGCAGCTCCTCTTAGAGGGGTTCTTGCTGCTGACTCATCACCACTTGGAGGGAAGCATCCTTTTCCTTGATGACCACGTGTACCTTTGTCATCTCCTTCAACCCATGAGTCATACAACATTGAAGGTAAGTTAAGGGCTCCTTTTACCCACTCCGTGTCAATGGATTCTGGAAAGCTTGCATGATTAGTTGTAGAGATATCTAACTGTGCAAGTTGTGTATCTAGCTACAAGCTTGCCATAGTGGTACCCTCTTTCCACAGTGCTCCAGTCTCTTTGTGATAAAATTGACTTGCCAATATCGGCCAAGTCCTCTTTGAGGTACCAACCGCTTGCTACCTCCATTGCTCTACTGGCCCCCTCCTTGGAAATTCTCCCCTTCTTGTTACCCGTCTTTTTCTTATAGCCAATTTAAAAATTATTTTCTTCAAAAACCCAAACAATGCCTGGTCCTGAGTCTTCTTACCTTTGAGGGTTCTACTCTTGTTTGAAACAAGAGTGCCCACCAATCTTTTAGAAGAGGGAAGGTCAAAAACTAATGAATTATGAGTAAAATTCACTGTTTTGGCACTTGGGAGAGACATGGTAACAGTGCAAAACACTATTGAGTTTCAACAAAGAGGAAGGCTTCTATTTATAAGAAAAAGTGAGCTTCTAACCAAGCCAACTGATTCTAGAATTTTCCAGATCAGTTTGGTCAATTTTGACCATTTTTGGGTCAATTTAATCCACTTTTTGGATCTAGTTGAAACAAGAGAGAGGAGAGATAAAAATATCTCATTAGGTTTTTTGTTAATATTCTCAAATGACTTCTCTTCTCAACCCCTCTCAAGATTGAGAAGTTTTCTAATTCGTTGTTTTAAATTAAAATCTAGCTTTCCCTAAGAATTTAATGTTATGTAATCAAGAAAAAGTTAATCTTTATGCTTAATTATGTATATCTCTCTCTCAAAAAGAATAGTCAATCCTATGGCTAATTCTTTAGCAAAAGAATGCTTCTCATTGATAAATTCTTATTTCAAAACCAAACTCTAAGCTTGTTAAGCTAGAGAATAAGAAAATGGTATTTTTATGCTTTTATGTTAACAAAATAATGGTTAATTCTTTTAGATTATTTATAAGTAGTTAAAAACTACTTTAATTGATTCTAAATGAGAAAGAGATAATCCTATCAATTTGGGAAAGGAGGAATAATGGAAATAGCTTAATCTAGTAGAATAATCATAATTAAGTTTATGATTATGGTCATTTAAATTCATAGTTTAGATTTAAGCATAAGAATAGATTTTCTATCATATTTGTATTACAATGTTTTATTCTTTTAATAAAATTAAAAATTATCAGTAATAGCAGCAAAGCTATGGAAAAATTTTCAGAAAATAATACATATCTTATTTTTATGCATAATGCTAAAAGAGGACTTCCTACCATATTTTAGGATTGGACATCCTATGCAAAAAGAATGATTTTCATCATATTCATGTGAAATAAACTTTTAGTATTTATGCATAAATATTTTATTAAAAGAAAAGATAAATTTTTGGTAAATTTATTTTTATGCGAAAAGAGGAACTCCCATGATAATTGAGATCCAAGTAATTAAATAGTAAAAGAGAAATTTTTGGCATATTTAAAATAGTAGATATTTTTATTTAATTTAAAAAAGAAAAATTTTAGATCAATTTATTTTATGCATAAGAAATTTTTAAATGACAAAAGAGGTATTCTCATGAAATTTGGAATTCAATCATTTAAATGTAAAAAATAGACATTTTTGATATATTCAAAATAATGCATATTTTTATTTAATTTAAAAAAGAGAAATTTTTCATATATTCAAAATGATGGATATTTTCGTTTAATTTAAAAAAGATGAATTTTTGATAAATTTATTTTATGCATAAGAAATTTTTAAATGATAAAGGAGGAATTCGCATGACATTTGGAATTCAATTATTTAAATGCAAAAAGAGAAATTTTAAGCATATTCATAAAAAATGATATTTGTATTTAATTTAAAAGAAGAATTTTTATGGTATTTTAAGTAGAGAAAGGTTTAATTTAAATTTTGGTGACAAAAGAGAAATTTTCACCATAATTCCACCTAAAAACTTAGGGTTGATAATTAAATTGGTAGAAAGAATATTCTTAGATATTTTCGGTGGATAAATCACCAAATTGATATTTACCCAAAATTAGATTAATGGAAGAAGATTATTTTTATAAAAACCCGATATTCTTATATAGAACCAATTCTTAATCTATTATGGTTAGGAAGGAATGAAATTCATAAAGTTGGAATTTTCCTTATGGGTAGAAGTTCAGTAGATTTTTATCTGAAGAAAATCCTTAAGAATTAAAGTTACAAGTAAACTGAATATTAACCCATAAGACACTTGTATTGGTGAAATCTTGAATCCTGTGCCTTTGTACATACACATGATTCCCACAACTGTGTAATCCCTAAGAAAGAGTGCTTAACAGTGAGACTTTTGGCCCCAACCACAAATCATTTGCAAGCATTACACTCACACGTACATGAATTCCCATGAAAACCAAAAGCATCTGAGTGCATAGTATTAAATGCATCTTTTAAAAACATCAATTTTATGTGGTCCACACAATGTAATATGTGTTCCGACCTTTCAACTTTCATACAAACCATAGCTTGAACTTCTCAAAGGACCTTTCCCCAATTTGGAAGGTGTCTCTTAACATGTGGGTGTCTTTAAACTTCGAAAAATACTTTGTCTAAAAAAGCCAAGAATCCAATAAAATACTTACAATAATAGCTTTAAAAGACAAACAAAATCATTAAAAATACCACACAAATTTATTCACATGTATGAATTGCATAAAGATAACTATCCATATATATAAAGCATACGAAGACACATATAGCTATATACCACAGACCGTGTTATATAGCAGAGATAGAGTAAGTTAGATATATTTTTGAATATTTGTGCACTAATTATATAGAACATACAGAGTAAGATTAAAATATTAATAACTATATAGCATAGCAAATACATATGCATGCTATATTTCTGATGTGTAGTTCGTAGCACACATAAGTGTATGTAAATGTGCTATTTTGTTTATTATTGTGATATATAGCAGAGGGACATTTGTGGAATAACTATATAGAACACACATAGTTGTATAGCAGAGACATAGCTATACAGCATAGACAAGGTAGCATAGACAAGGTATTATTAAATATTAATAGCTATATAGCACATGCATATGCATGCTATATTTTTAATGTGTATTTCATAGCACTTATTGCTGTGTTATTAATATATACAGCTCTGCTATATAGCATAGACAATGCCATATATCATAGACTAAGTTATTATACTATTAATATATACAATTGTGCAATATAGCACAGATAATGCCATATAGCACAGACTAAGTTACTATGCTATTAATATATACAGTTGTGCTATATAGCACAAATAATTCCATATAGCACAAATTGAGTTATTAGCTCATTGGTAGTACTTATAACACTTGTATATTCAGAGTCAATATGCTATATAGCTAGTTTGTTTATTGTATAGCCCAGAGATCTTGATCAAAATAGCTATATATAGGAGACTATCTCTAGTATATATCACAAGGACATATACAACATAAAGCTTGTGCAATGAAGCAAATTGCATGCTATATGTATTATGTGTAGTTCATAGCACATATTAGCAAAATGTTTTGTGCTATATAGCACAAAGAGATGCACCAATATAGCTATTCCTCAATGTTTGTGCACTAGCTATGTAGCACTAACAATGCTATATATGAGAGATAGAGCTAGATAGCATAAGAAGAGCTTGTGATAGCTCATAGGCAATAACATGTGGTATGTATAGTATTGTGTGTGCAATGAGTAACATTGAAGATATGGTATGAGATATGTTTATACCTGAGATTTATCAAGTAAGTGCCGGATGATCAATGTATTGCTTGTATCCAAGTTGTTGCCCCGCGATAGATGTCTTTCTTATTTGGAGACACCTTGGTGTGCTCTGTCTAGAATCTAATAACTATCTCCTTCACTTCATGAGATAAAGCGCCATAAGTGGACTTTGTTTTACATAAGTCCAACACCAACATGCTTGAAGATGTAGCATCACTCTCAACTCTGCCCAAAGTAGAATAAAGATTCCTTGGATGAATATTAAGAAGTCTTGCAGCTTGAGAAAGACTAAGTTCTCTCCCATGGGTCTCATTAATGTGAGACCCGTGCCCCCTCCGTGCACTAGAATCCAGGAATCTAGCAACAACGGAAGTAGCAACTCACGCGTGGGGTAGGGTTTCCCACTCGGAGCCTCGCCCACGAATGTCCGTACAAGAGACTAATCCCTTGGTTCTTCAAAAACCGAACCTGGAAAAAACTTCCCTTGCGCAGAAAGCATAGGCGATTCCTCTAGGAGAATTATTCTAACGTAGTCAAAGGCCTTAACTTCCCTTTTTCATTTTGACCGAACCCGTGGATCACATGGCCAGATCAAGGGAAGAACTTGCACTTGGATCATAGAGATCAACGCTTTTTTCCTCGTCAAAGAGGCACAACCCGTTGATTCTTTTCCATAGAACAAGGATTATCTGTGATTTACTTCAACTATCGTAACTTGAATAGAATTGAATTTTAATTATAGGGATCCATTAGTCCAGTCTAACCCCATCTAGTCCCATGGGGTAGCCAACCACCCAACCACTATATTGATAGGATCCATTATGAAAATTTGATTATGATTTGTCCCGTGTACCAAGGAAAAGAGTTCCCATGCCCCCTAGCCGGCACTCATGCAAAATACAATTTAGACACACCACTTATGCACCCAATATGAAATTGCCTTTTACAGATACAGCTATCTTTAAAAGAAAACTTGAAATAAAACCATAGTATTACTGATCATAATTCTCTAAAATATCTAGATCCAATTTCCAACTTTTCCACTTTCCAATCAAAAAATCCAATTTCAATCATTCCTTCCTCGGTGTACCTATGGCACATTGGCAACCAGAACGCTCACCCTCTACTCACTTAGGGGCCTTTTCGATAGTTCCTAGCCCATAGTACCCAGGAATATAATCAAGTATTCCATTCATCCCTTCCTCAGCGTACCTATGGCATCATTGGCAACCAGAACGCTCACCACCTGCTCACTCAGGAGCCTTTTCGATAGTTCCTAGCCCATAGTACCTAGGAATATAATCACATAAAAATCATATGGACTCTCAGTTGAAGATCACTAAGATCAACCAACAAGATCCATGTAAAAGAGCCATGAACTTATCCGTTGAAGACTAGTAAGGTCAATCAATCAGATCCATGCCCGTGTTCAAAAAATAGCTCTAACTCATTTTCTTCCCTGACGCATGCGTGGGTATCTTCAGGGTGACCTAGAGCTTGAGCACCATATGGTCAGCACCCTTTAGGTTCCTTAGCACAGTTGACCTAGCGCTTCACTCATAGGCCGCTTCCTTGGTCCCTCATCCACCACCGTACCGAAAGCTCACCATTTTAATCGAACCAAGGCTGGTCAAGACCTCGGCCGACCTTGCCACGCAAGAGGTCTTTCATTGACTCTTTGTCAGCTGTTGCAACTTTTTTACTTAGGTCCCCATGACCTCATTCCACAAGATAGTCAAAATGCTTCCCCAGCACTCTTGACATAAAATAATCTTTAAAAACAGGTTTCACATATAACTACAGTTCCAAACAAAATTCCCATCTTTCCTCATTATCCCACATCCTTTCACATTATTCCTCATCATATCTCATCATTTCTCATCGTCTCATTCTACGTCATTTCTCATTATCCCACATTTTCTACATTAAGTCACATCCAATCACATCATTCCTATATCAAATCACATCCATTCACACCATTCTCATCCATTCACATCATTCTTACATCCATTCACGTCCATTCACATCATTCCTACATGCATTCACATCATTCCTATATCCATTCACATTCATTCACGTCCATTCACATCATTCCTACATCCATTCACATTATTCCTATATCCATTCACATTATTCTTACATCCATTATCATCATTCCTACATCCATTCACATCATTCCTATATCCATTCACATCAATTCTCATCTATTCCTATATCCATTATCATCATTCCTACATCCATTCACATCATTCACATCCATTCACATCATTCCTACATCCATTCGCACCATTCCTATATTCATTGACATCATTCCTACATCCATTCACATCCATTCAATGATTCTATGAAATCTTTAATTTTTTGACTATTGAATAATGCTCAAAAACTTCACTTTTAGCATAAAAATATATATGCCTAGAATATGATAGGAATTCCTCTTTTCACTTTATTAAAATTATGTATGAAAATAAGATTTATCTCTTCTCTGGGAAATTTTGCTAGAGCTTCGCTGCAATTACTCGAAATGTTCAATTTTCTAATTTGAAATGAAAACTTGTAATGAAAATATGATAGGAATTCTTCTTTTAGAGTAAAATTATATTATGCATACATAGCATAATTATAATCATAATTATGAATAAATCTCTTGATTATTCTAAAATAACCATTCCTCTTTTCTAAAAATGTTAGCATAACCCTCTTTCAATCTAGAATGAGGTAATATGATTTGTCTTACTCCATAATCAAGCTAAAAAGAATTAACCATCATTTTTACATCTAATCTCTTTCTCTAGCTTATCAAGCCTAGATTTTTTATCAGGATAAAGAGATTATCATTGAGAATCATCCTTCTACACCAAGGATCTAACCATAAAGATGATTAATCTTTTCAAAAGAGAGATTTATTAACAAAAATACTATAATTAAGCATAAAAATTAGCATTAATCTAATTAAACATTATGAATCATTGGAGAACTTGACTTCAAGAGAAAACCATTCCATTGAAAGCTTCTCAAGCTTAAGAGGGGTTGAGAAGAAGAAAATCATTGAGAGAATTGAAAAAAAAACCATTAAATTAGGTTCACCTTTGAATTTGGCTTGATTCTTTGGCTAGAAGTGAAACCAACAAGCAAGTCATTGGTCACCAAGAGGGGGAGGGTAATCTCGAAGAGAGGATGGAGAATAGAGAAGCTCCAAAGCTCCCAAGAGAAGAGGCAAATAGAGGGATAATAGAAATTACACTAAAATAAAGATAATAATGGCATGTAAATTCACAAAGATGAAAATACAAAGGAATGAGGGCCTATTTATAGGTGAGGGATGCCACTAACCAACTCCAACTGGGTTGTTCTAGAGGTTTCCAGCTTTAGTTTGACCTAATTTCGACAAGATTTGGATCAATTTGTCTTCCTTTTTGATCTAGTTTGCATAGAAGAGAGGAGAGATAAAAAATATCACATTTTTTTAAATTAAAAAAGCCAAGCAATGATTATAAAAAAGGTGCCTACCGCAAGTGGCTTTCTCTCCTTACTGAGGTGTCAAAAATGCATCATTTTATCAAAATATCCCTTTTTTTAACTAATATACCTTAATTTTTAACTAATAAACCCTGTACTCAATCAACTCTTCATCTTATGTGAGCATTTACTCATTTTTGGGGTATTTTCTTTTATTCTTTGCATTTTTGTCATCCCAACACTTGGATTAATCCTATTGGCCCTTTCGAACCTTATTTGGACCTTAATCCAAATTTTTTTGAAAATGTGGATCCTTAGGGTAAGGTCTCTTATACACATATTAAATTAATTCCTAATGCACATTGGAAAGTTCATTTTGAACTTCTATTTCAGGGGAATTCATTTTAGATATCAGGAGAATTTTTGTATCCAAAAATATCTCAATTTTGAATTACCTCTCTTTAGACATTTTCTCCATCAAGGCCAAAACAGGGTAAAACAATATCTTTTTCCATTTCTGAGGGGGGGATGATTACAAGAGGCTGAAGGGGCGGTTCTTACAACTATACATCTCAAAAGCTGGGGGGGGACAAATCTTACAATTAACATGCATTAACCCATTGACAAGCATGCTTAACATTCTTAGCACGTTGAGTTTCAAGAAAAGCTCATCATTAGATTTTGGATTCGTTAACACCTGCAAGGAGCTTCTAAATGCAAAAACAAGGCCCATAGACTGGAAAAGTATATCATGTATGAATTGCAAAATGCACTCATCATTTAGAATTTCCTACATTATTTCATTATTTTCATCTTTCCCATAATGACTCATTTTTGTCAAAATATACTCAACAATATTCTCAATAGTATGCCTCTTCCTTTATTCAATGTATTTATCTTCAATGCTTCTGATTTCTACTTGCTTCCATCTATGACATTGTTGTTGATACTCTACATGACATGTGCTTCATACTTCCTCAACTAAGCTAACTTTGTCCTCATTAAGATATTGCTTTCTTTTATAATTCACTTGTGCCTACACAAGGTTTGCCTCAAAGACATGTGTTCCATGTGGCTCAGTAGAACATCCTTCCCTCACCAATGGCTAATTTGGAAAGTCTCCAAAAGGTTTCCTTGTGAATAATTGTCTAATTACTGTTCTAGTAATGAAGTTGCTTCAATAGCATGGATATGTTATAAATAATCAACTTCCATAATGTGCATCCCTTGTTGTGAGTTGCTAGCTTCCACTAAATGTAGTCCTGCCATTAGATGAAAGTCAATGAGAGAGAGAGAGAGAGAGAGAGAGAGCTTCAATGGAGTTTCTCAGCAGCATGGAGAGAGAGAGAGAGAGAGAGAGAGAGAGAGAGAGAGATTCAATGGAGTTTCATAACAGAGAAGGAGAGAGAGAGAGAGAGAGAGAGAGAGAGAGAGAGAGGATCACACAGAGATTCAATGGAGACTCATTAGTAGCATAGATAATAGAGGGGGGAGGAGAGAGCGAGAGAGAGAGAGAGGCCGGCTAATCACTTCTCAGAGTGGTGGAGTCAAGAGACCGTTTCAGTTCGTTTCAATGGAGACTCATTATTATCGGGAGAGAGAGAGAGAGAGAGAGAGAGAGAGAGAGAGAGAGAGAGAGAATAGAGGCCTGTAATCACTTCTTAGAGTGGTGGAGTCATGAGACCGTTTCAATTTGTTTATTTTTCCCCATTTTCCTTTAATTTTACTACTTTTTCAAGTCTTTTTTGACACAAGAATATTTTAACTATGTTTCTAGTGATAACCACCATTCCATGCTTTCCCCCAATAGTAGCTAAGTGAAATGAATGGGAGTTTGACCCATGGTATAATAATAATAACCCAAGGGCTTTGCACACTAGTAATGCATGATTACTACATGGACATGTGTCATATGAGTGTGTGACAAAAATAGTACACACTTACGTAGACACTGGTTTTGGTAGCCTTCCAAAATAGGGCTTCAATATGAATCCACTTACGTGATTTGGTAATTTTACACTATCCAGTGATGCTAATTTAAATGTTTTTATGTCGAGATTTATGGATATCTGATATGGGCCTATCTATCTTAACTTGAGTTTACCCAGATGTGGGCCCATTCTGGAATTAAACAATAATACTAGATCATCGACATCAAAAACTTTGAATTTAGCATTTTTGTCCCCATAAAAAGCTTCCATCACTTTTGGATGACATCAGCGTTCGAGTTTCTCTAGAGCCTTTTTTCTCCCAGTGCCAACTGCTTTAGCCGATGTGTGATTGATTTTTCTAGTCATAATCTATGAGTCATTTCCACCCAAAAATTGGAGAGCCTTTTTTCTCCCAATGCCAACTGCTTTAGCCGATGTGTGATTGATTTTTCTAGTTATAATCTATGAGTCATTTCCACCCAAAAATTGGAGATTATAAATTCCATTGATACTACTGCTTCCAAACCATTTACCAATGAGAAGGGAGTACTTCCAGTTTCCATTTACCAATGAGAAGGGAGTACTTCCAGTTTCCATTTTATATGCTTTTTTGAATGCCCAAAGTGTTAAATACAACTTCTGATCCCAATCTGTTCTATTCTCATTAACAATCTTCTTCAAAATTTGCTATAATACTTGACTATTGGATTCTGCATGTGACCATCGGCTTGTGGACAATACATTGTGGAATCTTTATGAATGATCATGTGATATTTAGTGAGATTCAATGAGATTTCATATAACTTGGTTCAGGAAGTGTCCACCCGGATCCTGATCATAATCATCTCATATAAAATTTTTGCTATAACTATGTTATCTCTAAGAGCCTTGGATTCCACCCATTTAATGTAATAACCAGTGGTGGGTGGGGGCTGAATATATACTTATTGTTGGTTCTCTGAGATGGTGGTTGGAATGGACCCACAAAATCCAATCCCCACTTTTAAATGGTTCCAGAGGTAACACCAGATTGTGTGGCATTCTACTGCATTTGGTTGTCCTAATCTCTAGTAGAAATCATGGGCTTTCGTGAATTGCCATCCATGTATCTTTAAGCATTGTCGGCCACTAAAATCCAACCTAGAATATCTTTTGGCTTGTGATTTCTCCAAAAAAAATGCCCTCTATTAATGCCTTGATGGGATTCTATGATTACTGCTATCTTCTCAAGATCTGGGACACACTACCTCAAGATTTGATCAACTCCCATCTAGTACAATTTTTCGGCTACAACTGTAAATGTGTTGCTTCAAAGTTCTAGGATCTTTTGATGATCTCGGCTCATGCCTTCTGGAAATAATCCATTCATCAAGAACAACAACATTTCATCATACCATGTATTAGGTGGAATATCTAGAATAAATAAAACATTAGGCAAAATATGGACTCTCATTTTTGCCCCTTAAGGATTTACACACCTTCTCTCTCTAGAAAAATGGGCTCATGGTGAAGTTTTTACAAATCAACTCAAAAGTGAGCGGAGTTTGGACATTTGGAATCTACTCTTCAAGACCTTTCCATTGATATATAGCATGATAAGCAATTTTGAATATTCAAGAAGTCCCCAAATTGGTGATGACATGGCATGTAAGATGCCATGTTATCACCAATTTGGGGACTTCTTAAATAATCAAAAATCTCCATCATACTATATATCATTGGAAAGGTCTTGATGAGTAGATTCCAAATGTGAAATCTCCACCAACTTTTGATTTGATTTGCAAAAATTTCACCACCATGAGTCCATTTCTCTAGAGAGAGGAGGTGTGGAAATCCTTAAGGGGCAAAAATGAGAGTCCATATTTCACCTAATGATACATCTAGAAACTTATTTGGAACACCATCCAACTTGCTCTTCCGATTCTATTCAAGATAGAAAATCGGTACATGCGCATTTTTAGGTCTATGTTTGATGGTGAACTTGAACTCTTACAGTAGCAGCATCCATCTTGCCAATTTGTTTATAAGCTTAGGCTTGCTCACTAGATAAATTAATGAATGATGATCAACATGAAAAACAAGTTTATTACCCAAAAGATAATGCCTAACAAAATACACCATGCCATGAGCTTCTCGCTCTATCATGGAGTAATTCTTCTTAGTTGTTGCAGACAACATTCGACTGGCATAATAAATTAGACAAAATCATCCATCCTTGGTTTGTTACATTAAGGCACTATCAATGGTAACAACCGATGCACTCATAAAAAAGACATGAAACAACCTCTCCTAATCTAGAGGTTTTATGATTGGTGCTGCACGGTAGATAACATCATTTTCAAATGCTGAAATGTTTGTTCACACTTTTCATTCTAGATTTACGGAGGATTTTTCTTTGACAATGTGAGCAAACATGGTGGACATGCCACATGTACTAGACATCTAAGAGACCTTGCATGCCATTTGATGTGTCCCAACAATGTGCTCAGTTCTTTAGTGTTGCATGGAGCTTACAATCAAACAATAATGATCACCTTCCGAGGATCCACTACTAGCCTATCTTCTGAAATAATGTGGCCAAGCAATGCTACTCTGCTTACTACAAAAGCACATTTTCCTAGATTTAGATTATATTGGTTTCATGGCACCTTTATAGACACAACGTCAAGTGTTATAGATGTTGTGAATGCCTCTCAAAAAAACTAAAGTCATCCACAAAGTCCCTAATAAGTGTTGTGAGGTACTCATAAAAGATTTCCTAGACTATCCTCTAGAATGTGGCATGTGCATTCTTCAGCAGGGCCACCTCAGTTGGCCAATCAACAGGATCAACCCAGTTCTATAGATTTCTTCCACATTGGATTGAGCATGAAATGGAAACGTGACTAGATAACCCTTGAAGGGTGCTAAAACAAGTTTCAATTTGAAAAAATGGGAGATGTTCTTAAATACCTAAGGATAAAGGCCAACAAAATGTCGTCACTTTTTTATGTGATCAACCAGATGCCACAAAACAGGTGAGAAGAATAGCAATTTATGGGGTAGAGGAAACCTTGTCACAAAGAGAAAACACATTGACATGCAAAACATAGCAACAAACACCATCCTCATCTAAATGAGAACAAAGGTAAACAGAAGGAGGACGTAATAATAACAAACGATCCTTCACTTAATCAGCAATGATAGAGAATCCACCCGTGCAACAAGATCACCTAAAGTGTTAGAGAATAAACCAACATAGTGATAAAAGATTTAATAGTAAACATTACTACAAAATTAAACAATGAACAGTTCTTTAATACATATTGCAATATGGCATTGCACAAATAATGTGAAAAATAGAAAGTGGACTCAAATCTCTTCTTCTCCTTGATTATCCATTCATACGCACAATTATAATGAGAACTTGTAAGTAGGTATATAGTTATCGGCTTTGACAATTACAATGACACTATAACTATTGGAATCCTATTCCTAAACTACCCCTAAGCTAAGGTTAGAAAGTTATTATGGCAGGTTATTTCCTAAGCTAACACTATGACTCTTACGACATCTGATCAAATAAGGATAATTGTTAGGTAATGTTCTCTTATAGCCGCTCATCATGGGGTTACAGGTATCCACATGATCCACAATCCTGAGTACCACAAGTACCTCCAATCACAGCATGCCAGTTAGGAAATAAATTCTCTCAAAATGTCAAGCCACAGTGACTCAATTAGGGAAACAAGACAAAGAGAGGAGATGCTCAAACAAGAAAGCTACTATGTTGTCCTCTTAAGATAGCGCAGCCCTGGACTCTAGATAGATAAGGTTTGATGCTATTGCTCTACTTGAAAGAGAAACCCAATAAAATATTGAAAGTTTTGGTTTTAGGCAGTGCATTGTACGATAAAAAATACATCTAAATATCACAATCTCACATCTTAACCTAGCTTAGCTCTGATACCATATGTGAGACCCCTACTCCTCTATTTATGGAAGTGGAACTCAGGGGGTTTACCTAAAAATATGTAAGTGTAGCACGTGAGTTCATTAGGAGGGGTATATTAATTTAAAAAAGTTACAAAAAGACATTTATAGGAGGGGTTTTTTAAACCAATTTTGAAAAAAACCATACATTTATGAAGAGAAAGGGTTCATTTTATTCATAAAATTATGTAAGTGTTAGGGGTTTTTTAACTACCCCTTAAACGCATTTGATACATAACATTTCTTAGAGGTGAACCCCTCGAGAAGTGGAACCACACTAAGGGTACAGTGACTCACTACTCGGGGCCTCATATCACAGTTTCCTAATGCTTGTCTATCCCATCACATCCTCTCATTCTTACTAAAATAATCCTTACGTAGGAAAGGTGAACGATTCCTACAATTATATTCTCTTCATAATTCCCATAAGCAGGTCACATTTGAGTGGAAAGTACCCACTTTATTGAGTCCACCCGCCCATTTTCTAGTATTCAATTCTCCTTCTAATTTTACTAGATCCATAGGCTCATCCTAGCCCTATCCAATCCCCTGGGTCTAGCCTTTAGCCCACCAATAGAGCTATGGATTTGGTGTGAACCACATACCCATAATTAAAAATCTCACTTTACTCATACACCCCACTTACAAAAAAGAGAGTTCACACACACTCCTTCATAAAACAATCCTTTCAAAAGAAAACATGCATCATATAGTTCTTTTCAAAATGTGTATATATCATATGTCCACATCACATAACAAATACCCAAGTAACACATCAATATCACACCACAATCGTGACCCTCATGATACTTAGACTAGGATAGTATGCACTAATGAGCCCAAACACTCATGGACCATCGTGATGATTGGAGGAATCTTATAATGTTCTTGCATCCACCTTAACATAAATCCTAGGTACCGACATCAAGATCCCTATGAGGTCTATTACTAGCACACATACTTAGCCACCACTAGGAACTACCCTATTCGTTCCACTCTAGAGTTGCTTCATGTCTTCACACCAATCATGCTAGGACCACAATCACACCACCAATCATGCTAGGACCACAATCACACCACCAACAATCATGCCAAGACTACACTCGCATTCGATTGAGAGGGCTCAAGGTCTTAGATGACCACCTTTATATGATGTACCTCTTTGGGAATCCCTTGCACTATAGAAAGAACGTTGGGAACAACCCAATGTCATGGGGATCTGCCCAACCACACTCGAGATCGTGAATAACTCAATTGAGAAACTAATTTCCAGTGGCCTACCACACAAATGTACAGTCAAGGTGTGTCACTCATCTCGTGAAAGCTCGTTGCCTTGGATTCTCACAAGAGGAGATCTTACTACAAAGTTGCATCCAAACGCTCCACTCCACCACCACACTCCAATGGAACCTCAACCCTCCTCACACCACTCAATCTTACACACGCACTCTATCGTACACATGCAAGCAAGCACACTTAAGAGCTCAAACAAGTAAAAGTAAGCAAGTAATAGTATATGAGAGTAGAGAACAAGAGAACTCACTTAGCTTATACATAAAAGAATGACTGGTGAGGGTTACATTTTGCCTCTTATGTGTGGTTGTTGCTAGGGTTTACACTCTTGGGTGGTCAAAGTTAAAATTAGGGCCTAGGACTCATTTGGCCACTCTAACTTGTGCAAACACCTAATTCACAAATAGTACTGTCCCCCTAATATCTTTTGGTACGCCTTTAATAGATAAGCAACGATCACACACACAAAACAATACACTATAAGTACATTCCATGAAATCTGGAGTTTCTACTAACTAGAATTGTTGAAGATGGTAACGATATAGAGGTCTCCAGTAACGATATAGAGGTCTCCAGTAAGGGTTAACATACCCCCTTCCTGATGTAGATTCTGTCCTCGGAATATTTTGATGAAGATGTGTCAAGGTTGTATGTGGATGCATGTTGGCATTGGAAATATTGGTCTTTTAAGGTCTGCAAGGCAACATGGTATAGCTAGTAAGGTGTTCCTATGAAAAATAATTAAATTTAAGCATAATGCAAAGACCTAATCAAGAAGTGATGAAATTTTATTGTGTAATTGGTCAATTTTTTCTAGTTAAGACAAGGGTAATATTAAGGTTGGTTCAAGTTCTATCTAAACAAATATGGAGCAAAGAATATGCCTTGGTTATGACCTTAGTCTCTACACACTATCACTTTTGTGAAACCATTTCTAGCTATTATCTAGCCTCATAAATGAAATTGCTAAGTTATTTATTACAAGATTTGCCTTTGATTCTTTTTTTAAAATAAGAAATCACAACAACTATTAGTTCTAAGATAAAGATGTAAGAGTAGGACGCCACCATCCCATACAAGAGTATCTAAGAACTGCTAAGCACTTCAACAAAATGATGGTGTTTTTAGTCCTTTATTGGTACTTTTTTAGCCACAAGTTCCCATCCCATGAAGATCAAGGCTATGGTCGCAAGTCTCTATCTAAGAGCCAAAAGTCTTACGAAGATCTCCTATGGCAATGGTTATCTTCTTGGGCTCCTTTTTTGTTTTTTATAAATTCCACTTTCACAATTCACCTAGACTCTGACTAAAGAGATCACACTAAAGAAGTTGGAGTTCCTCGCATACTCCTTTAGCATACTTTAAGGTCGATCTAAGTAAAGATTGAACTAGGACCAAATCCTTAATGGTTATCCAAGTAATAAATAGAAGAAAGATAAACCAGTCACTCATAGAAGGATACACGCAAGTACTCAAATAAACATGGAATGAAAATTTTATTTAAAAAAATTAAAATTGAAAATAATAGAAATAGTTGAGGATGGGTTTAAAATACACCTAGTTTAGTTGTATGCTTGGGAAGTCAGTCTTATAGAATTATACTTGTAATGCTGAGAATTTCCATCGTGCTTCTTGTGAACCTTAAAAAATCTTCAAAAAAAGCATCGCAATAGATAGCCGTAACTCATAGAATTATAGAATTACACTTGTAATGTTGAGAACTTCCATCGTGCTTCCTGTGAACCTTAAAAAATATTGAGAACTTCCATCATTCTTGTGAACCTTAAAAAATCTTCAAAAAATTATCGCCAGATAGCCATAACTCATATGTTGAATCAGACGCAGTGTCACTAGGCTCATCATCCTCATGGTTTTATTCTAATATATATGTATCCTTTAATGTATGAGGCAACATGCTAAGTGCATCCTCACTGTGATATGGAATGGGTACTACATGCAAGTGAGCTAGGTAGCGACTGCTAGAGCTAAGCTATTAAGGAAATGACCCACCATCCTCTAGAAGGGACAAGGAGGTAGTAACATTATTTCATAGAATGCTTGTGTATGTGCATTTAAGCTCTTGCCCTCCTCCCCTACTCTACAAGCCCTTCCTATGCATTCCTTACTTGATAGGGTCCTACCTGGGTAAAGTACACTCATGTCATCATGTTTTTGTGGTGTATCTCTTACCATGGACTACAAGAGTCCTATCCCATAGTGCCTAAAAAAAGTTCTACAATGCCAGCATAAGTAGAACGTTGTAGATAACATGTGATGCTCACAGCTAAGGCATGGTGCAAGGGGATGAAACTATAGGTAGAATAGGTCTACAAAGGTGGATCCAAAACATCACTCCCATAATGGTGCATAAAAATATCGTGAGTGGGTTTGGAAAGGAGGAATACTCAACTGCCCTTGATAGTACTAATCCAAACAATTTAGGTCCAGAATAGGGTGTGAAAGCATGAATAGGTGGAATAGTATTTGAGTTATATAGCTCCATCTCATAGCATACCTAAGGTGAGAATTGAAAAGAATCTTTTATTTTAAAATAATCTTTTAAGACTTAAAATATATTCAAATTTGGGACTAGTAAAATTATTTCTAAGAGTGGTGTCTTTTGCGCATGAATGACTCTCCCCTTTCCCTTACCAGAGTTTCCCTCTCTTCTGCCTCATTCTCCCTATCCTCCATAGCCAAGCTGCCATTTCGTATTCTCTCTTCTACCATTCCCTGTCCTGCTCGGCTTCACGCTTGACGTCTAGGGCTCCAAGTTGTCAGGTAACTTACATGCATGTCGAACAGAGTGCACTTTCATGGGCAGAGAGAGAGAGAGAGAGAGAGAGAGAGAGAGAGAGAGAGAGAGAGAGAGAGAGAGAGAGAAGCAGATTGTTTCTATAGATGCAACTTACCGCTAGAGGTGTGGCGTAATATAGCATGCCAAAAATGGAGAGTCGGTTTGGATAATTTGAACATACTCAAGAATATTGAGAAAAAAGTTTTAGATGAGTCGGAACAATATGTCCCTCGAGACAATTATTCCATGCATACGAAAAACCCCTTGCTTAGAGACCGAATCAAGAATTTTAATAATCGCCACAAATACAATTATTCGTTACATAGTTTTATTGATTTTTTAAGAGATGCAGATACACAAAAATATCCTATGCGGCAAGACGCTCTCGCACAAAAGATTCATTCCGAGAATCGTATCGAGAAAATTAGTAGTGTAGGGGGGGAAGAACAGACCCTCTCATTCACAAATTTTTGATTCAGAATTGAATTTTAAATCAAAGTTTAATTTGATGCTATGGGTAGTTCCAGATTTCACGGGAATGAAAAGCATTTCTAGAAAAAAATCAAGATTGGAAAATCCTATTTTGAAAGATGATGTGATGACGTGGATTACAGGGTAGTAAAATTATTAGATATAGATGATAGGTTTCAAGATACAATGAATGAGATATACGAGATAATGTTAGATGAGAGAGAAAGTATTGATTACATATTTTGATAGAAATGGAAATCCAAAGCATTAGAGGGGGAGCTAGAGAAATTGAGGAACTTTACAGTCCTCAATTAGAGGGGGAGCTAGAGAAATTGAGGAACTTTACAGTCCTCATTAGCATATTGGGAAATTATCAAGATCTTACTGCGTTCCGTGTCAATATAGGTATAGATTTGGATCTATTGAATCTCTTTTTAAACACAACTAGACTTGGTGTTTTAAATAACTTATCTATTGTTTCGGCTCACCGTTTACTGCTAGTATTTGACGACCAAATTTTGATGTACAAAATTGTTAGCCCTTTATTAAAACTCAAGTATAGATTTAGAAATAGATTCAATAAACAGTTATACAAGGATATATATAATGGGTGTATATCACGTTTATCGCTCGTAGTAGCGATAGAAGGAAGAAAAACCAGTCTCATCTTTATAACATCGAGGATCTCCTGCTTCCGAGATGTCGCCAAATTGCGATTCCTTCGATCTCTACTAAATCTAGAGTCTCTAGAACCGGAAGAACAAGATTTAGATCCCATTCCCAAAATCGAACGGATCCACGAGAATAAGGATTCTAATCATTTGGGGCTAAGTGAGGTCTAAAAAATTAATTGTTTCCTATGGCCCCTTCCATTTAGAAGAACTAGCTTATGTAGGAGGTAGATTCTGTTTCAATATCACTAACGGAAGTTGATTTGCCATGCTCAAGATACGGATGTATCCTATTATTCAAAATTGATGTAAGCAGAGGAATATAAAGCAAAAGCATAGGTTTAAACGTTTGCTTGATTGGGATTACCAAAATCCAAGTAATCCCAATCAAGTATTTGACATATCGATTAAATGTTCTCCCACCGGCAAGCCGCGATAATTTCTAGCCTCTAGAAGCATTTCTAGCTCTTCAACATCAAGGTGCATAGAGAGAGAGAGAGAGAGACAAGCTACCATTCCTTCTCAATAGCGATGTAATCCCCTGTCTTGCTCGGCTTCATGCTTAATGTCCAGGGCTCCAAGTTGTTAGGTAACTTACATGCATGTCCACAAAGGGCACTTTCATGAGCAAGAGAGAGAGAGAGAGAGAGAGAGAGAGAGAGAGAGAGAGAGAGAGAGAGAGAGAGAGAGAAGCATTTCTAGCCTCCAAAAGCATTTCTAGCTTTCAACATCAAGGTGAATAGAGAGAGAGAGAGAGAGAGAGAGAAAGAGCGCTTGGAATTGCTTCAATGTGGAGGTAATGGTTACTTTGTGTAGGATGGTGAAAGCTTCTTCATCAAGGTTGGTGTCTGACAACTCCATCATCAAGAAAGTGGTGCCTCCTAAACAAACAAAGTTCTGTCGCTATGCTGACAAGTTCCATCAGGAGCACGGGTTGTCACTCAGCAGTATAGATCCTCCTACATTGTATGGAAACAACGGCATTCTAGAGAAGGAGTGGGATGTAGTGTTTACATGCCCAATGCCACTTTTCCGGGGAGCAATAAGAAGGTTAAGGCTTACCACGTTAGACCAAAATTTACAGAGAAGCTTGTGCATCATCACTGGGATGTCTATCAAGAGGGTCCATTTATGTATGAAGTGGGCCAACTATTTGCAAAGGCCTTTGCGGTGGAGAATTACCCCGCTGCCCAGGACAGGTCCAACGAAGGAGATTTACACTATTCTGATCTCTTTCCATATCACTGATCCCTGTTGGATCATTTTTTATTTGATTCTCCCCATGTCTGCTTTAGAGACCAGAACACCTCCTACAGATAGTTCTTCATGCTCACTTAATATTTGCTCCTTCATCTGTTCTAAAGGTTGTAATCTATTTAGAAGCATCCTATTCTCTATTTCAAGCTCCACCTATCTTTCAAGAAATCTTTGCATCTCTGACTCTACACTATCCTTCAAAGATGTTGTCCATTCTTCAAACAACTTCAGAGACAATCTATTCTTAACCAACTGACTAGTCTGCTCAGAGATCTCCTTAGGTGAAGAAACTTTCAACTCAGCCATGTCAGCATTCAGAGCTTTAATCTGATTCTGCAACATTTCAACTTCTTGAGCTTTTCCTATAAGCATTTGTCTAAATTGATCATTAGCCTTCTGCAACTGCTCTTCCACATAAGCTCGATTTTGATATTCCCTAATCTTTTCAACTTGTTGTGCAGACAAAACTGCCTCAGAACTACAAGAGTATCTCCCACATTTTCTGTAGTGACAGTCCAAGACTGCTCTGAACCGGATTTAACTGCCAACGGAGTCACCTTCGAAGGCATCCCTTGAATCTTCAATAGATCATATCTTTTGCTGCCTCCTGCCACATGTTCCTTTTCACTCAACTGCATCTTCTTTGCCAACTTGGTTTGAGAAAGAGTCAGAGATTGCCCTATCCCAGAGACTTTTGTCCCTAAAAATGGTTCATCATCATCATCTATTCCAGATTGCAACACAGAAGTTGTAGCCTCTTCCAAACTATATCCTGCTTCCAAGAGCACCCTACTGTTTTCTGCTCCTCCTCTGTCAACTGTCTATCCATAAGTTTCCTCTTCAGAGTCAGAGCCATTGTATGTGAAGAAAGTCTAGGTTCCACAGGCTTTGCAGGTATAACTGTTTGAAAAGAGTCATAATCAAATAAGGCCTTAAGGAAAGGGCCTAGCCTGCTCTTACTAATGGCTCTCCTTTTATCCTTCTCTCCCACTTCAATCATAATCCTCTGATGTACCACAGCAGTGGCCCAATCCACATCCACTCCTGCCTCTACTGCAGCTAAAGGGGTATAAGATTCCTTTGACATATAATCAACCTTCTGGAGTAAAAGAACACGCTCCATAAATCATCACAATTGCTGCTTCCTGGCGGCTTCTACTATCTTCAAATGATAATAATATCTGGAGCCCACGGGATTCCAAAAAACCCTCTCCATATCTTCATGAGAAACTAAATTCAAAGCTTCCAAACCTGGGTTAAAAGGTAATTCAAATACCTGAGAAATCAGAGCTGGGGCTACCCTTGTACCTCCTTTGAGTACTCCCTCTGTCTTTCTCAGTAGAGCTAGCTATGTGGGAGCATATATATTGTCTTGCCACTCAGCCTAGGCTAACTTTGCATACCCGATCAACCCAACTGAAGTAAGCCACTGAACGTTTGCGTTATTCTCCAAATCCATGCTGTACTTGAAAGGTGCAAAGTTCTCCATCAAGCTACCCATAGTAGTAGAAATATCCTTCATAGAAGTCTCCTCCTGTTGCTCCGTCTCTTCAGAATCCAAGCTAAAACACTGCTCCACTTCTTTGCTTGGCACTGAATTCTCTCGCAGGGACCGTCGAACTGATGTGGTCTCCGCCTTAGGTCGCCCTTGCTGCATAGCCTGCTTACCCTTCACCATGGCTAACCTCTGCCTAATAGTATTCAGAGCAAGAAGGTCCAGCCTAGTGGTAGAACTACGGGGCATGTGAGCAGGGAAATAAGGAGAACAAAGAGAAGAAGAATGAGGTACACAGCACACAGCATAATGAGGCTTCTGGAATGGATGCCTCTGAAACGCAGATGTCACCTCTCGCAATCTCCCCTTCCATACACTGCTAGAACGGGCTGGATGAATTCGTGCATGCCGTCCCCTCACTGGTGCGGGTTTATAGGGATTCTCATGCATCACGTCGGCCATTACCAAAAATAATGTCGGACAAAAAGTTAAATCAAGCCAATTGACAGCCGACTCGTGCGAAATGTATTCCCCACCGTTCAAATTTAAAAATCCAAGCGGACTCTCATCCACACACAAGCTCTGAATTTCCTCTGTTCTCGGATCTTTTACTCTGCCCTGATCTGAACATGTACTCTGAACTACAGGGGGAGTGCCCACAAATGGCTTAAGTCTAAACCCATTCACCCCCTTTGGTACTAATGTTCCAAAGGCATCTGAAAGCATAAAGGTTCCTTGCCCTAAGTCTTTTTCAATTCTGTAGGGTCCAATGTACCCGAGCCTCAATTTCCCTGGGTGACTTGGAATTGTAAAGCATGACCCAATCTCCCACTTTGAAGACTTTGAACTTGACATTCCTATTCACCCAAGCTTGTCTCCTTTTTTGAATAATCTCTGAAACAAAAGCACTCATTGCTCTGTCTTCCTCCAATTGATTCAGATTGTGCTGTCTATAGATAAGAGACTCTCTGAGTGGGAGTCTGCTTTCTGAAGCAACTCTCAAGCTAGGCACCACAAACTCCATGGGTACTACTGCTCCTAACCCATAAACAAGCCTAAAAGGAGTCATTCTAGTGGTTACTTTAAAAGCTGTTCGAAATGACCATAAAGCTGAGTCCAATTTCATATCCCAATCAGACTTGTTGTCCTGAACAATCTTCTTGATGATTTTAAGCAGGATTTTGTTTGAACTCTCAGCCTGTCCATTTGCCTGGGGATGATAGGGAGTGGACTTATTATGCAAAATCATATGGGTTTGAGTTAGCTCTCTGATAACATCATTCAAGAAGTGTGTTCCCTGATCACTAACAAGCTCAATGGGACATCCAAACCTTGTCATGATGTTACTATACAAGAATTTGGCCACAGTAGCTGCTTTATTGTCTCTGAGAGCCACTGCTTCCACCCCCATTTAGTACAGTAATATGTAGCCACCAGAACATAACTCTTACCTGTCTTGCTCTTTGGCTTAATAGGACCCACAAAATCTAATCCCCATTTTTGAAATGGATCTAAAGGTAGCACAGGGTGGTCTGACATCCTATCTTTAGAATTGGGTTGGCCCACTTATTGACAAACCAAACTTTCCTTGGCATATGTGTGAGCATCCTTCAAAATTGTTGGCCACCATAGACCTGATTGTAAAATCTTCTTTCCTATTATTTCCCTTGAGAAATGACCTCCAAACAACCCTGCATGTGCCTCTTGTACCACTACTACTTGTTCAAAATTAGGAACAAATCTTCTTATTATCTGATCTATCCCCTTTCTATATAATGCTCCAGCAATGACTAAAAATGGCTTGCTTTTTAGCACAAACTTCCTTTTCTGATCCACACTCATCTCTTCTGGTAACAATCCATCAGTGAGAAACAGCAACATTGGATCATAAAAGGAGTCAGAGATCCAGCTATGAACAACAAATAGATCAAAGTTAGGAAAATAATCATTAACTCCTGCAGCATCTTCTTTACTTTCAAATCTGCTTAAATAATCTGCCACAGCATGCTGATTCCCTGGAGTATGTACTATCATAAAGTCAAATTCTTGCAACAACAACATCCATCTTGCTAACCTTCTTGTCAACTGTGGTTTCTTCACAAGAAATAACAGAGCTTGATGGTCAACATGGAAGAAGACTTTGTTAGCCAAGAGATAATGTTGAAATTTCTGTAAAGAGAACACCATGCCCAAAGCTTCTCTCTCTGTTACTGAGTAATTCCTCTCAGTTGAAGTAAGCATTCTACTTGCATAGTAGACAGGTCTCGAACCAATTCTTGATTTTTGCCTGCATAAGAACAGCTCCTACTGCAATGTCTAAAGCATCAACAAATACATGGAATGGTAAAGACCAATCAAGAGGTTGCAAAATTGGAGCTACCACCATCATCTTCTTTAAAGTCTGAAATGCCTTTTCCTGGGCCTTTGACCACCTGAATTCCACTCCTTTCTTGGTTAAATGTGACAAGGGTGCACATACATCTAACAAATATCTTAAATGTCTACTGTGCCACTTGATCTGACCCACAAACCTAGATGTTTCCTTCAGATTCACTGGGCTCTTGGACTTTATGATGCTCTGAATTTTTCTTGGATCCACCTGTATACCTTCCTCTGAAATTACGTGGCCCAACAAAACTCCTCTTTTAACTGCAATTGCACATTTGTATGGACTCAATGACATACCATACTTCCTGCATCTCTCAAAACCTTTCCTCAAGTGCTCCAAATGCATATCTTTGGATCCAAACACACAGAAATCATCCATAAATACCCTCATAAAAGAAGACAAATAGGACTCAAACACTCTACTTGCCACCTCTGAGAAAGCTGGTGGTCCATTTTTTAATCCAAAGCTCATCACTGTGAACACAAATGCTCCCCACTCTGTAATGAAGCTGTTTTGTGTTCATCATCAGGGTGCATCCTGATTTGAAGGCTATTTTGTGTTCATCATCAGGTTGCATCCTGATTTGAATGCTATTTTGTGTTCATCATCAGGGTGCATCCTAATTTGATTATATCCTTAGAACCCATCCAGAAAACTATACATTTGATGCCCTGCAACTGAATCTAGTAGAGTATCTGCAAAAGGTAATGGAAAAGGATCTGTGATGGCGGCTGCATTGAGCTTTCTATAATCCACACAAACTCTGATTCTTCAATTTTTCTTGGGAACTACTACAATTGGAGATAGCCATATTGCTTCATGTACCGGCTTAATGAATCCCACCTTGAGCAGCTTGTCAATTTCATCTTTAACCTGCTTTGCATAATTAGGATTCATTCTGTACCTCTGTTGGATAACAGGCTTAGCATCTTGCTTCAAGTTAATCCTATGGGAATAAAATGCAGGATCAATCCCCTTCATATCTGAATATTCCCATGCAAAAATATCCTTGTATTCCATTAATAATTTCAAAAGATTGTCTTTGAATTCTCCTTCTACATGAACACTAACTTTGACAACTTTAGGGTCATTCTTTGTTCCCAAATTCCATTCATTCAGATCATCCTCCATAACTCTAGTTGATTTCTTCATACTATTTTCATATCTTTGCTATGCTATTGCAATAGCCTGATCTGTTGATAGATCATTCTGCATCTCCTCTGACTGTGACAGCTCTGATTCCTGTAGAACTCTGAACTGTTCCTTAGTCATCTCAGTCCCTGTTTGAATATCCTGTAATTGCCGATCTCTCTCCTCTTCTGTAGCTATAGCAAAACAATCCTCATAATCTCCTAAAATAGTCATGACATTTATATCAAACACTGGGACAATTGCTGGATTGGCCTTCAAATATTCCTCTTCTTCATCATCTTCTACTTCATCTTCCAGGTGTATGCCTTGTGCCCACAAAGCTCTTTGCTCCTTTGGCATAAATATAGTAGATGTCATGGGGTAAAGTCTGTTTCTGGTTCCCCTATTTCAAGATCACCATATTAGCTCCCCAATCTTGTTGTAACTTAGCCTGCCTGAACCAGGGTCTTCCAAGGAGCATTGGGTAGGCCAAGTTCCTTGATTGCATCTACAAAGTTGACCATTTTCAATCCTGCAATGAAGATCTCCTGGTTTTTTAGCAAACCTAAAGGTTGTAATCTCCTCTGATCAGCCATTTTGCTGGATGCAACTTTTGGCTCCCAAATTGAATATAAACTGACTCAGGAAGTATATTAACTCTTGATCCACCATCTAAAAGAACTCCATGTATGGGCTGGCCCTGATATTTGACTGATATGGCAGGAACTCTGAAATCAACATCTTCCACCTGAACAATATTACTCATTGAAAAATTACTTTGAGGTGAATCAACACCTTTTCTCTGAAGAATTCTTTGAAACAGTAAATCTCTGAAAATGTAACAGAGCTTCATAGAGTGAGTCAACCATAGAAATTTCCTCTTCTCCTTTGTCCTGTCCTTGTTCTTCAAAAACCCCTTACTATTTGTTCTAACAATAGTTCTTCCAAAGCTGGCTTCTTCTTGTCCTTGCTTCTAACTTTCTCCTGATCCACCCATTGAATTGGACCTTTATTCAACTTTGCAGCTCTTGTCACTGCCAAGGTAGGAATCTGTTGTTTCCCATCCTTATCATTTGCATGGACTACACATCCAGAACAATCACAAACAACATTCTCAACCTTGCTTCTAACTTTCTCCTGATCCACCCATTGAATTGGACCTTTATTCAACTTTGCAGCTCTTGTCACTGCCAAGGCAGGAATCTGTTGTTTCCCATCCTTATCATTTGCATGGACTACACATCCAGAACAATCACAAACAACATTCTCAACCATATCAGAGTTACTCTGAAACTGGTCCTCTATCACTATCACTGCATTTAACTGTGTTATTTGTTGGTTTTGTTGCATCTTTCCTCTCTGATTTTGATCTGTTTACCGGGTACCTTACAATTGGGATACCCCTCTCTGTCCTATGCTTGCACCATAACTCACAAGCTGGACCCTGTCTATGGCCCTCTTTGTCACAAATACGTGCACTTCAATTCTCCTCTAAAATCTGATTGCCATGTTTGTTTAGGCTGTGATCTGAACTATCTATTTGGTCCTCTAGCTTGAGCAGGGAAGACTTGATTAGATGAAGTTTCGTTCTGCTGCTGCTTTGACCTTTGTACACCGAGGGGAACTCTTCCTCTGAAATTTGGGTTATACCATAGTTGTTCATCATCCAATCCTTTCTTCTTCTTTTTGCCCTTATCTTTGGACTTAGAAGATTTCTTCTTCTTTTTCCTTTTCTGGCTAGTTGATTCATCATCTGAATCTGAGTCACTATTATATTCTGAATTATCATCAGAGCTCTCTGAGTCTGTGTCTCCATCAGAGTCAGATTCTAGGTCTGAATCAGACCTCTTTTTCTTTTGCTTCTTCTTGGTAACACCCAACCTCTTTTCTACTCTTACTGTTGCTTGCACCAAAGCATCAAAACCTGGCAATGTCTACATTAGCCACTACTGATCTGATTGTCTTGCTTAATCCATTTAGGAAATAAGAAGCTATCATTTTATTGGAAAGCCTATCTGCTCCTTCCAATCTTCTAGAGAGAACCCTGAACTTCTGAGCATAGTCCTCTACTAGCATTTCTTTTTGTTGAAGATCTTTAATTTTATTTATGATGTCATTGGCTGTTTTCTCCCTTCTGAACCTGGCTAGAAAACTCTCTCTCAAAGCATCAAAGTTTCCAAAATGTCCCAAACCATACAAGCTAAACCAATCCATTGCTGAGCCTTCTAAGGTAGCAGCAAACTGCCTCTTCTTCACCTCTCCCCCATAAAGTGTGTCATAGCCACTAGCCTCCCACCTTGTTTGGAATTGGGCTACATGGCAGTCAGGGTCCTCCTTGGGTTTTCCCCTGAACTTTGCTGATCTCACCTTTGGGTTCTGTGCTGGTGGATTTTGAGGATTCATTGCTGCCCCTCTAACTGGCCTCCTTGCTAAGACTGGTAATGGTTGAAACTGCAACCTTCTCCTACTACTTTCCCTAATAACTCTATTCAACAAGGTTCCCCCAAGAAATGTCGTAAAAGTGCTTGAGAATACTGGTGGATTTTGAGCATCCCCAACATTCCTTGCTTCTGCATTAACATTTGAATCACTATTTAAAATTGGAATGCCCGAATCCGAATTAGATTGTACCGAACCTGTCAGAATCCCTTCTCCTTGAACAGCACCCACAAACTGATCATGTACTTCTTCCTCATCATCAATATCCTCTGCTTCTTGATCCAATGTTTTCTCCTCTACATCTTCTTCCAAAATAGTTTCCAATGCTCCACTTGTTCCCGGAGGAACTTCATAATCTGAATCATAATCATCACCTTCTTCATCATCATTTCTGCCTTCTTCTTGATCCAATGTTTCCTCCTCTACATCTTCTTCCAAAACAGCTTCCAATGCTCCACTTGTTCCCAGAGGAACTTCATAATCTAAATCATAATCATCACCTTCTTCATCATCATTTTTGCCTGTTAAAGTAGCATCAGCATCTCTGGCCCTTAACCTTGTATAATATCGTCTTGAATTCCCCGAGTTATCTTCAAACATCCAAGGCTAGCGGTCCTCTGAATATGTCATATCCTCTCAGAACTCAGGGCATTCGAACTCGCAGGATCGCCAATGTGTACATGGCCCTCTAAAAGGTTATGTACAAGGCATTAACAAATAATACTCACTCAACACCATTCAGAGCACAGACTTTGATTTATCACACGATAGCATAATGATTGCACAAACATCAAGAAAGACATAATAGATACTGAGCAAAAGACACAACATATCTTCTCCTTCATTCGATCAGAATCAACGTTCCATCCCTCTAATCCCTGGATGCAACTGTCAAGGTAATAACTACTCGGTTTAGATCCCAAAGGGTACATCCACACGTAACCTACCCCCAAGCCCTTTGACTAAGGTCTAAGAATTACATAAGAAAGCCCTAACAGCAGGTAAGATCTACATCACTTGGTCATACACCTAGCGATCCTGTGGTATGCGAATCCCATCTATAGTCACAGAGGTCTCGAGCCTGGGAGTACCCACGAACCAAAATAAATGGACCATCTTCAACTTTTCAATCCAACGAATCCGCATTAGGTCGGTGGTAAGGTTCCCAACTTGATTTTCTCGGATGAAGAAATATCTCGTCCCACGACTCCAGAAATCTCTACCCCATTCTCTTTCGATACTTATGAGAGAAATGGGGGAGGGACATCTTCTCTAGTATCTACACCATGGTGTCACGAAACTCAAAATTTGAGGAGTGACAAGTGGTCTTGAAGATGCACTGGAAAACTAGAAATTTCAAGTAGGCATCTTCCTCTTCCTACAATTATTCAAAGATCAATTCAAATTGTTCTTAGTAAGGTGTTTTTATTAATTAGCATTATGTTAGGTAAAATATGCAGTGCAAAATAGTCCTTAAATGGCAAGTCCTAGGAGCTAAGATTTGATACCAATTGTAAGGTTTCCTCCTTGCAAAATAGGGGAAACACTTAAGATAGTCTACTAAGTCTTTAACTTGGATAAAATTTCCTACTTGTCGACACCTTGATCATGCAAAGATTCAAGGATACAATTTGTAGGTAAGACCTAGTCCTATCTAGTAGGGGGAGCGTGGTCTTTTAAAAATAAAATCACCCATAGGGTAATTGATCATAATTTGGGCAACTACTAAGCTTGATTCCTAGAGACCGCTTTTTTCCTCATCCATGCAAGGCACATCCACTAGCCTAGTCTTCTAGAATAGAGTTGCCCAAGAACCTATTTATCTAGCGTCAGGCTTTCACTTAATCTGTTGGAAAGCTCTGACTAATCGAGTCCACCCGTCCGTAGGATGGTGCCGTTGGGGCATTCCATCCTGCCACTTTCCACCCTACTCACACGTCAATTTATTTTCTGATTAATCCTACCACACTGTTTGACATAAATAAACATGTTTCTTAATTAGGACCCTTTCACAAGGTTCGTTAAAATAGCCTCTTTCCATAGTATAATAATGCTAAAGACAAGATATATATAAAAGTTTTTACAAGAATCAATTCCATACAAGCCAAATCGGATCTCTTATTCTTTTCCTTTATACTGCCGGACAATCTAGAATTCGGCCCTCCAGCCTCTACATGCTTGTCGTCCCACAGTCATCCCTTGCAGCCCCCCGGGACCATACACCTCGTGTCGTCAGCCTGTTGGGGCGAGGACTCAAGCCCGGCCTGTCGCCCCCTCAGGCTTCATTGCTCGATCCTCCCGCCCCTTCGAGGGATGTCTACGTGGTAGGGTGGGCTTATTCACTACACTAGCATGGGCCCTCAGAACTAGAAAGCATCACAATCACTCGCCTCAATCGGCGAACCTCATTCTCCCAATGGTATGAGAGATACCATGGGTATCTCGGGCTTTGCTAACAACGTCGCCCAACTACACAAGCATGAATACAGACTTAGCGTCGAAGTCAGGAGAAAAAAAATATATACATACTCTTTCTCTTAAAAATAGCAGTTTCAATACAAACCATTAATTACAAAATGCAACATCATGGGTGTCCACGTGGTGGTACGTGTGGACCATACAATGGGTGGTCGGCTTTTGGTCCTTGCGTGGCCATTGTACGGGTGCCTTGGTGAGTGTGTACGTCCTTTTTGGGGTGGGGTCCCCAAATTTGGGACGTCGACCTCGATTTGCATGCCGGATTGCCCGGAGGGGGAGGGAGTGAAATTGTTTTTTCAATGAAAATATCTAGGATGTTCCCTTGGTCATTGGGGTGCAGACTATCCGTCAATCGGACGCCCAGTCGTGCATTCATTAAGGTTTAAAGGCCGTCATTTTTTAAACTAAAAATAACTAAAATTCGCATATAAACTTGATCTGGTGTCCGTTTTGGATGCTGTAAAATCCTATACGAGGGTAAAATCATATGCAAATCCTAAATTTGGACTTGAAATTTGAAGATTCTAACTAGACATGACTCATTTAATAAATTCACTGATTTTTACACTAGAAAAGCTCATAAATTCATCTATTATAGGGACATTTCTTTATTAATGAAGATGAAAATGTTACATGTGCTAATTCCCACCTCATCGCATGCATTATGAACCTCCTCAATGCTTAGAAACTAGTAATGTTATCCATTATCTCATTTGCGAGCACCTGGCATATCTTCTTGTGGCGTGGGTCTCAAATGATAGAAAGAATGTCATGCCTCCTCACACAACTACATAATATTTTCCCAAAATCTTGAGGACCATTATCACCACATGCTTCTTTCAAAAATTTTATGTCACAAACCAATGAAGATTACCAAAAACACCTTTATCAATTGATTATAACACCCACAACAACCAAAAATATCTTAATCAAAATTAATAAACTATCTTGTGCTTGGACATGGAATAGATATCCATTCTTTTCTGAGAAGTGAGGTGATGGTCGAGAGTGTTCATTCTTAAACTCCTCATCTTCTTTTTGTATTCTCTCACGTCATTCCCTCTCATCTTGTTTACGGATTCTCTTATGGCTCTTACAGCATTTACGTTTAGGTCGGCTTCGAGGGATCTCTACTTGAACCTCCCTTCCTCTCAATAGTAGGCGTGCTTTTCCTAACTCTTCCTCGGGGATTATCACATCATCATCAAAATCAGAGTCCCATCCATCTTCCTTATCACAGTATCATTAGCAGATTCGAGTGTTAAATCCTCCACTGAGACTTCCTCTACATGCAGTGCTGTTGTGGATGCATCCCCATAGTACAAATCATCTAGAAGGTCACGTGGTTATACCATTCATATAGGAATAATGTCATATCCATCTGAGTCACAAAATTGAATTGGCTTAGGTAAATCACATGTGGATAATGTTGCAAGGACATGACTCCATTCTCGGGGATCAATTAAGTGCTCAGGGAAGGGTTGTGGAATGTATGCCTCATCTGATACACTTCGATTACCCTTAAGTCTCTCAGTGTTGAAATCCTTACATGAGGCTCCACACATCCACAAATCTTCTCGCCCATCTGACAATGTAACTCTTGGGCCGAATCAAACTCATCTATTGGAGACCGCGTTACATCACGATATGAGTGATTCTTTAGGTTGACCCTTGTGATGATAGAATCATGTTGAAGGTACAAATAATTGTATCCCCAATCTTGAATCATTTGAAATTGTCGCATGAATGGTCTACCCAATATCACTTCATAGTTTGGATGCTTTCCAAAATCCACTACTGCAAATGTGTGCTCATATTCAATCCCACATGTGGTGACCAATATGTTCTCTAGCAGCCCAAAACACCATATTTGTGAGTTTGGGAATCTCCCAAGTCCCATTTTTGTAATACTAAAAAGGTGGGACCCGAGTAACATGTCTATAAGTTTCTTAAAACCCTATCATGTGACCTATCATTGGAAAGCGCTTGAAAAGAGGGATCTATTTATGATTGGAACTGTATTTTGTATGTGATAACTATTTTTTAAAGATTGTTTATGTTAATAATACCAGGGGAAGCATTTTGACTATCTTGTGGAATGAGGCCATAGTGGGGACCTAAGTGAAATGTTGCAACAGATGATGGAGAGTCAAAGAAGGACATCTCGCATGGCAAGATCGGTCGAGGTCTTGACGAACCTCAGTTCGGTTAAAATGGTGAGCTTCCGGTACGGTGAATGAGGGACAAAGGAAGCGGCCTATCAGTGAAGCGCTAGGTCACCTGCAAAAGAACCTAGAGGGTGCTGACTATACGGTGCTCGGGTTGCCCAGGATACCCACGCGTGCGTCGAGGAAGAAAAATGAGTTGGAGTTTGTTTTCTGAACACGAGCATGGATCTAGTTGATTGGCCTTACTAGTCTTCAACGGATGAGTTCATGGCTCTTTTATATGGATCTTGTTGGTTGATCTTGTTGATCTACGGTAGAATCCATATGGATTTTATGTGATTATATTCCTAGGTACTATGGGCTAGGAAATATCAAAAAGGCCCTTGAGTGAGTAGGTGGTGAGCGTTCTGGTTACCAATGATGCCATAGGTATACTGAAAGGAATGAATGGAATACATGATACTTGATTATATTCTTGGGTACTATGGGCTAGGAACTATTGAAAAGGCCCTTGAGTGAGCAGATGGTGAGCGTTTTGGTTGCCAATGATGCCATAGGTATGCCGAGGAAGGAATGATTGAAAATTGGACTTGGAACTGGAATACTGAGAATTATGATGGAAACACTCTGGTTTGCAATGTTGTTTTGGAAATAGTTGAGTCTAAGAAAAGGCAATTTCATATTGGGTGCATAAGTGGTGCATCTATTTAAGTTTTGCATGAGAGCCGGCTAGGCGACCTGGGAATTCTTTTCCCTAGTACTACCTGTGACAAAACATAACCAAATTTTTATAATGGATCCTATCAATATAGT
Organism: Cibotium barometz; assembly: GCF_041138505.1. Taxonomy (NCBI): domain Eukaryota; kingdom Viridiplantae; phylum Streptophyta; class Polypodiopsida; order Cyatheales; family Cibotiaceae; genus Cibotium; species Cibotium barometz. Next base: position 21,296,287 of record NC_141064.1, on the reverse strand, counting down.
GGTTGGACGACTGGCTAACCCATGGGATGATGGGGTAAGGTTGGATCGATATAATAAAATTTAATTCTCTTCAAGTTACGATAGTTGAAGTAAGTCACAGTATAATCCTTCTTCTATGGATGGGGTTAGGTTGGATCGATGGATTCTTATAATAAAATTTAATTCTGTTTAAGTTCAAGTTACGATAGTTGAAGTAAGTCACAGTATAATCCTTGTTCTATGGAGGAAAAGAATCAATGGATGTGCCTCTTTTGTTGGGGAAAAAAACGTTGGTCTCTATGAACCAAGTGCAAGTTCCTCCTTTGATTCGGCCATGTGACCCGCGGGGTCGGTCTGAATACAAAGGATAGTTAAGACTCTGACTATGTTAGAAGATTTTTCCTGGAGAAATCACCTATGCTTTCAGGGCGAGGGAAGTTTTTTCTGGGTTCGTTTTGGAAAAGCTGCCGGATTAGTCTCTTGTCCGGACATTCGTGGGCAAGGTCCCGAGTGGGAAACTCTACCCTACGCGTAAGGTTGTTACTTCCGCTTCCAGCACTCCAGAGTTTGATGCGCAAAGGGGGCAGGGATCTCACAAAATGATAATATACATCACATACCTTACAGATAAGGGAAATGGTCTAGTTTGTAATCAGTTTATGAGGTTGCTTGCTACAAGCAATGGTTCAGCTGATGCATTATATTTTGTGCTTACCTTTCAGAGCTTTGCTTGCCAAAATCTAAGTTGGTGGGATTTTCCACAGATGGTTGTAGTTTCATGGTTGGTTAAGAGAATGGCCTTGTGACAAAATTTGCAAGAGAAGTGCCTCACGCAGTGGAGGTACATTGCATTGCTTCACTAGGAGGCATTGGAAACAAAGGATGCATTAGAGCCTTTTTCCATCTTTAATATTTTGGAGAAGGGAGCTAAGAAATTTACAATTAGATAAGAAGTTCATATAAAAGACACACAAAACTCAAAGAGCTTGCTAATGCATTTCAGTTGCCAGTGCATGAGGTTTTGAAGATGGATGATGTCTGTTGGCTATCACTTGGTGAGGTTTCTTTGGGGCTTGTTAAACTTCTTTTGAGTATTTTGATGCATGAGAGATGTGACTTGTATGGTTACTTTACTTCTTTCAAGGTGTAGTTCTTTTTGCATTTGATTACAGATGTTTTTCATTACTTGAATATTTAAAACAAAAAGTTTCAATGTGAGCATGTCGATATCACGTCCATTGGTATAGATCTTGTTTTTACCATGGAAATATTAGAGACTAGCTTCTTGTGCAAGATGATTTCAGGCAAGGAACAAAGTACTTTTCAGCCTTTATTACAAAGGATAAGGATGGATATCTTCATTATCAAACTGATACTCATGCAAATGGAGTATATCATCTATATACTCATGGTTTGGGAGAGCAAGATCCATGTGGCAATCTAAACTCTTCTGAAAGTTACATAGCAATGGGCAGATAGTTTGTTGGTAGAGTTATCTCATGCCTAAGTATTTGATTTTCAGATTTGAAGCTCTTTGAGGTAGCCAAAGTCTTCAGTTCAAAGGACTATCCATAGGATCAAAAATCTTGCTTTGCCATGGGTAAGATATGGATGCATGTTTTGTTGGAAAAGTTTGCAAACTTAGTGAATGTGAAAGCATGTGAGATGCAATATTAAGACTTTATGATTAGATTGAAGTGAGCATGCCCAGGAATGAGTATTCATGTAGCATGGCAATTTTGTGCTCACGACGATGAGGAGTGGGATCAAACCTATGGTGAAATGAAGAAGCTTTGGTGTGCATGCCTAGTCATTGTTGCAAGCATAGTGGATTGCGAGAGGGGGTTTTCAAAGATGAACTGGATCAAATGTGAAGAGCAGAATCGCTTAAGCTTGGAAGTAATATGCTTATGTTCCTATCTTAGAATGTGTGCGCTTTTGCCGCACAGGTCATAGCTGGGGACTTGCCGGACACCGTATGCGAGCCACAAATGGCTGCAAGCATACAACTAGGGAAGGAAGCTCAAACAAAATGCAAAGGGTGTGTCACTCACCACTCAACCGCCGCCTTGAAGGATTCCCGCGTCGCAGTGAAGAAGGAGCTGCCGTCGCCGCTCTACCGCCTCTCCGCCGCCCGCCGTGCCGCTACACAGTGCTCGATCGCTCTCTCACACACACACACGCAGGAGAAGGAAACCAAGGAGATAAGGCAAAAGCACTCTTGTATTCACAACACATGAGAATGAGGATTTTAGGGTTACATTTGACTCTTATAGGTGACTTGGTCGTTCACACTTGGGCGTCCATACATGGCCGGCCGATCCTAACCCTTATCCTTCTAATATTCAAGGTGCGCCTCTCATCGACGATCACCCAATCCCTTCATCCTTAACATATGGTGCCGACAAGCCCGGCCCATGACTCAGAATATTTAAATTAATGACGTAAAACATAGTATGTCTCAATGTTCGTCATAGGTTAACATGCCCCCCTTCGTGATGTAGATTCCGTCCTCGGAAGCTATGGTATGGTAAGCTCGAGAGGGTTGTTGTGGTAGACCGTCTGCAAAACAGGGAAGTAGAGTGAAAGTATGCTGGAATTCAAAAGATATAAAGTGTATAAATTCAAGCATGTTAGACCACAATGGATGTTGCTATGAGAACTTAGTTTAAGGGTCACATGAATGAGCTAGTGTAGCAAATTAACAGGAGTTTAAAATTATTGAAAGTAAATCAAGAGTAAGCAAGGTGTCAAAGGTTAATCAAGGTTTATAACTGGCCTAAGTCAAGGAAAATAACCAAGCTTAATAAATAAACAGATGACCACACTGTGTCTACTCTAAGAACAAGTTAATACCACGAGCCTAGGGACACAAGAAACATCAGAGTTACAGGAGCCTTTTGCCTTTATTTTTTTTAATGCACGTGACAATTTTTACACACAATGGCGACCTTCCTAAGGCAAAACTAACATCGATCCTGGTACCATGTTTAACACAAGGCATTATCCAAGAATCTATTAGTTCACCTTAGGCAAGGCTACCCCCTACCAACCAAGGCATCGGTCTGGAGTAGAATACTCCTCGCCTACCAAGTATCAATAAGGCGATAGGCCAACATTAAAGCACATCATAGACTTGTATTGCCATTTATTGTAGGCTTTTTTTTAAATAAATCTATTTCTTTTGATCTTCACTCCTGAACTATAATTTGTCTTGCATCCTTTCGACAAAGGGGTAAAAGCTATGTCCTAGAGGTCAACACACACATGGCCAGGTGTCAAACATTAAGATGGTTTGACCCTAGACCTAAGACAATCGTATTTCAAGTTTAACTAAAGACGTCATGCATTCTCAGGAATATATCCAATAAGGTTAAGCTCATTAATGATTTACACTAGCACGTTAAACAACTTCAAAAACTAAGTAGTATATTGACAATTTTCATGTGGTCATGCATTATAGTTCATGCAATTAATTAAATAGAAAAAACGAAAGAGAGTGGGTATGGAAGAATTACACCTGTATTTGGAGATCTCCTTGATTCAATGAGAGAAATGCCCGCAATTTGATTAGATATTTATGTATGAGCGTTGCGGCTATCTCAAGACTTGAAAGCGAACCCACCTCAAGCTTTTCAACCTGTACAATCAACTAACAAGCACTATACCTCGAGAGGCACATCAGTGTGAAAATTTCAAGACTTGTTTAAGGAATCTAAACTAGAAAAAACTTGAAAACACTAACCTACCTACCAGTCACCACACTACTACTGAGGATACGGTAAGAGGATGTTGTAGAGTCCTGGCTCTAGCCCTAAGGCTAAGCCTCTATCCGCATCATCCAAACAAATAAAGTCAACCTCAGTAGTGCCATGAGTTTCATCCGTCCATTCATCATTGTCAGATATTTCCTTTTCATTTTTCCATCCACATAAACTCATCAAGAATGTAACCATGCGAGGATAGTCATCTTGTGGAAAAGGAAAGCATTGGGCTATCGGGGATATGTCCTCTACGGAGTAGGGGTCAGTCATGGTCAATAGGCGAATTAGCCATTCTAATTCCTCAACATTTTTCTCTCTGGCTAGTACATCTATATGATCCCATTCAGTTTCAATTATAGGATAGCACATGTGAAATATCTGAGAAAGGTACAGATGATACCTCTCACCAAAGGTGGGAGTGGATGAAGTGTATGATGATCGTGCATCTGCCATATCTGCAAACACAGATATAGCATCAGTAGGTTTATGACAGGTCAATCTAGTTCTTGATTGTATACGGATATTTCTCCTCTTTTTGTGCTCTTGCTCTTTTTACTATTTTTTGTTTTTCTTTTCTTTGTTTTTTTTTAAATGTATGAAGCTATATATATACATCCCCTTGAATTTGGCAATTACATGGTCAAGGGAGAAGGTTATAAGGAGGAAGCATTAGAATGTCGAGCGTGAGTACATGCTCCCCCTTTCCTTGGGTAGATCATATTATTTGCAATGATGTTGCAGCCTCTTGGAACCAATTTGTCCAGCGGATCATAAGTTGTGATGTGGGCAGATAGCTTTTTATGACCCTTGTGGCCACATCCAATTGCAGAGATGGTAGTGTACGCTCCCATTGACGAATGGAGGAAATGGTTTCCGACGATACTATTACAAGGGGAGACGTAGACTCATCGGTTTTTTGTTGGGTGTTGACAAGAGTAGGTGTAGAGCATGTAGAAACTTCTATATCAGCGTGTGCCTGGCATGAGGAGCTAGAAGCTTCATGTGGCTCCCCCCTTCCTGAGCTAGGTGGTAATGATCGATATCGTTTGGGAATCCAAACTAACTCTGGAAGAAGTGGTGTGGAGCACTCTGTTACCTTTCCCTTACCATGATCTTGAATTATCGTTGGGAGGCAACAATTGGTTTGCAAGGTTTTACAGGTGATGTAGCTTATGTTTAGGGACCCAAATCTGGTTATTTCCCTCGTAGTACCCTTGGGCTACTAATAATTTTTTTAGGGATCCATCGTGATGTTACATTGCCCTTTTTCGGGTGGGTAGCTGCTTTCCTTTTACGAGGCTTCTTGGTGGCTGAACGAGATTGAGCAGGGGAAGTAGCTGTTAATGAAGCTTTTGGGACCCATTTGTATATATTTTTTGGCATAGTAAGCGGAGCTTTAGAGACCACCCTGCATGTTTCCACTCTTGGCGTTGAAGCGTTAGAGGGGTGGCAAACAATCAAAGATGGTTTTGCCACTGGACTTGGTGATTTTTCGTTATCCAGCATTTTGTCCAGAGTCGATGGCTTAGGAGCAGGAATTTGAGCGGTCATACTGAGTGTTGGTTCTTGCGTTGTGACTCGTCTGGTTGCCCAATCGATATTGCACTTGGTGGCCAACATCCATTTGCGCCCTAAGTTTACAGTGCCTTCCATGGTACCAGCAGGCATAACCAAAAAGCTTTGAATTACGGTCTCCTTATCATAGGCAACTGGAATGTGCAGAATTCCTGAGACAGGGGTTTTCTTCTTGTTGATACCTTGAACTTGGATAGCGCTCTTGGATAAAGGTGGTTTTCCAAGTTAACACCACACGCCATATGATAGCAAATTGTGTTGAGCTCCTCTATCCAATACAGCACCTCTCCGTAAAGGACTCTGTAACTCAATTGAGTATCTTAAAGGTGGGTCAGATTCCAGTGAATCCTCGTCTGCCTCTTCGAAAAATGCTTGTGTAATCCCCAAGTTGGCTTCTCGTTGGCGCCTAGCACGCTGTTGATGTTCTTTGGCTGCTTCAACTCTCGCTTGTATTTTCTTAAGCTCAGCTTGTTCTTTAGCTGCCTTCTTTTGATGGATTGCATATAACTCCTCTTGGCTTAGGGGGTCATAGTATCTTTTGAATTTACTCCCATTAAGGAATCTAATGGTTTCAACTCCGTCGAGAGTCTCCACTCTGATGGTACCTTGCGGGGTAATTTCACATACTCTATGCGGTCCCTTACCAGCATATTTGAGCTTCTTCTTTTCGTTTCGCACTCCATACATTAGGACTTTATCCCCAACCTTGATGTCCTTGTCCTTTAGATGGCGATCAAACCATTTTTTCCTTCTATCCTTCTCCACAAGGGCATTGTACACAGCCAATTGTCTTTCTTCGTTTAGCCGCTCAAGGATATACAGATGCTCTGCTAAGGGATTACCATCCCAACCCTCTTGAGTAGCAACACGAAGACTAGGAATGACAAATTCCCATGGCATGACTGCTTCTTGGCCATATACCATTTTGAATGGTGTGCAATTAATAGCCACTTTGTACGCAGTACGATAGGCCCATAAAGCTGTCGTAAGCTTTAGATCCCAATCTGTGCGATGAGCTTCAACTGTCTTTGTCAAAACAGAGATTAATGTCTTGTTTGTACTCTCGGCTTGGCCATTCGCTTGCGGATAATAAGGAGTAGATTTATGATGGGACATTATGAAATTTGTTGTGAGCTCCTTAATCACTTCATTTATAAAATGCGTACCATTGTCGCTCACAAGTTCAAAAGGACAACCGAAGCGTGTGATTATATTTTCAAAGAGGAACTTGGCTGTTGTCCTCGCATCTACCTTACGTGTCGCTTTCGCTTCAGCCCATTTGGTCATATAGTCAATGGCCACAATAATATAGCGAGATTGTGTGTTTCGGGCCGCTGGGCTAATTGGACCTACAAAGTCTAAACCCCACTTTTCAAATGGTTGGTTTACTTTGATTGGATGTAGGGGCATCTGATCTTTCCGTTGGGGTTTCTTGTATCGTTGGCATTCATCGCAACCCTTCACAAAGAGTGATGCATCTTGGAACATAGTGGGCCACCAATACCCTGATTGTAAGATCTTTCGCGCAGTTAAGTCTCCTGAGAAGTGACCACCAGCTACGCCCATATGCGCCTCTTGCAAAATGTATAGATACTCATCCTCCCGGGCACAATGCCTAAGAATGTCATCCTTTCCTCTTTTATAAAGAGTCCCGGCTATTAGGCAATAGGGTTCGCATTCTTTGATCAGCTTTCGAGCTAGATCTTTACGAAGCTCCTTGGGTGGAAAGCCATTAACCAAAAAGTTAACAATCTTCTCACTCCATTCAGGCATTGTCTCCACCATGAACAGGGAAGTGTCAGGTAAGTCATCATCAACCCCCGTAGGAGCCTCACCATTAGGTATGCGAGACAAATGATGAGCCATAACATGTTTTTTGCCAGGTCTCACAACAACAGTGAAATCAAACTCAAGAAGAATCAATAGCCATTGTGTGATTCTTCTTGTGGAGCATGGTTTGTTTACCAGATACAACAATGCTTGATGATCCACATAGAAAACAAACTTGGTGGCAAGGAGGTAATAACAAAATTTCCTTACTGCATATATCATTGCCAACCCTTCTCACTCCGTAGTGGTGTAGTTCATCTCAGCATCGTTCAACTGGCGACTGGCAAAGCTAATGGGGTAGTCTAGCTTGTGTTCTCCAGGTTGAGTTAACACACACCCACCAATAGCAAAGTTTGATGCATCAATATGCACATGGAAGAGTAAATCCCAGTTAGGCATTCTCAAGATTGGAGCACTCGCCAAGGCCTTCTTTAATAGCTGATAGGCACGGTCACATTCTTCGGTCCAAATAAACTTGATGAGAAGCTTATACAATGGTCGAGCTATCTCGGCGAAGAAGAGAATAAACCTTCGATAATAACCAACGTGGCCCATAAAACGTTGGACTCCCTTGTAGTTGGTGGGTGGGGGTAATTCCAGAATGACCTTGATTTTACTCTCGTCAGTGGAAATACCATTTTTGGACACTATATGCCATAAGATAACTCCGTGTTTAACCCAAAATTGGCATTTGAAAGGATTCAATGAGATGCGATATAATTTACACCTTTCAAATATTTTTCGTAAACACATCAAATGCTCGTCCCAAGAGGAATGAACACAAAGATCATCTAAGAAAGCTTCACAGAAGTCCCTTAGATATTCCTTAAAGGCGATGTAACGTACCCATCTTCACTAATAAAGAAATGTCCATGTAACTATGAGTTTTTATAGTATAAATATCAATAATTTTATTATTTGAGTCATTTCTAATTAGAATCTTCAAATTCTGAGCCCAAATTTGGAATCTGCGCGCGATATTACCCTAATATAGGATTTTACAGCATCCAAAACGGACACCGGATCAAGCCTATACGCTAATTTCAATCATTTTAGTTATAAAACGGCGACCTTTAAACCTTAATAAATGCACGACCGCACGTCCGTTTGACGAACGGTCTGAACCCCTGCGACCAGGAGAACCTCCCGGACAAAAAAAAAAAAAAATTCGCCCCCCGGGGCGGTCCGGCACGCAAATCGAGGCGGGCGCCCCAAATTTGGGTACCCCGCCCCAAAATTTGGTCCGTACACACTTACTAGGGCGCCCGTACAATGGCCGCCCAAGAACCAAAGGACGGCCGCCCACTGTTTGGTCCACGCGTACCTTTGGGCGGACATGCGTACCACTCCTTTCCCAGACAGCCAGCACCGTACCTTTCCCGTAGACCCATGCAGACCACTGGTCCAGAGCTTTTGAAGGTACACCGTCCTTTCGTCCCTGCTTTGCGCAGCGCCCGCACCCTCACCCCTCAGCTATATAAACCCCCGGGGTGCTCCTCAGTCGGCACGCACTTCTGTGTAGCGTATGCCCTGTTGTGCTGCTGTCCGTACCGCCGTAGCGTACTTGCTGCAAGTACAGCCGCCCTTGCAGCCACCCCTCTCACAGCCCCTCATTTGGCTCTTTTCAGATAAGCCAATTTTCCTCCATCCTCCTCTTGCCATGGACCAGTGTCCTTAACTCTTCTCCCCCCCCCCCCCCCCCCCCCCCCCCCCCCCCCCCGTGTGAATAGACTTACAGAGAGGCTTGCAGCCACCCCTCCTAGCCCTCTCCACGTTTTTGCCTTTGGCCTTAAGGACACCCTCACAATTCTCCCCCCCCCCATTTGCGTAGACTTTAGTAAGGGATTTTTTACTCAAGCGAGGGTTCGTGCGCCATTTTCTTTTGCTCATACGGTGAGCAAACGAGCTCGGAATTCAGATCCGACTGAAGCGTTTCGATCGCAGCAGCGAGCTCTACAAGGCGACACCTACGATGGCCTCATCCCAGAGACGGCAAAATATTACCTCAAGGGGCGCACGTAACAACGAGATGGAGGGAGATGCGCCCAACGCGGCTCCAGTCCCTTTTCAAGCCGCTCAAGGAAACGGTGGCCAGGTTAGATTGGTTAATTTTCAAAAGAAGAGATTTTTTTTCTTAAAATTAGTATTAATGAATGGTGTCTTTTCCTCTTAAAATGACGACATAAAAATTATATGAAATTATGAATTATGTGATGTTGTTTTCGATAAATTATGTTGAAATTGCTATCTTCATGAATTGTGAATGCTATACTTAGAAAATTGCATTGAAGTTGTTATCTTTGGAATTCAAGATTTTTTTTGGCTTTAACGCTAACTCCGTTCCGTGCTTGTGTAGCCGGGCGGCGTCGTTAGTAAAGCCCGGTAATGGTCCAAGGTATCCCTCATACCTTTGGAGGAATAAGGATCGCCGATTGAGGCGAGAGATTATGAGGCTGCCTAGTTCTGAGGGCCCAGGATAGTGCGGTAAATAAGCCCACCCTAGTGCGCAGACATCCCTCTGAGGGGCGGGAGGATCGAGCGATGGAGCCTGAGAGGGCGACAGGCCGGCTTGAGTCCTCGCCAGCGGCCGACGATGAGGTGTATGGTCCCGTAGGGTTTTGCCCAGCATGTAGAGGCTGGAAGGCCGAATTCTAGATCATCGGCAGAATAAGAATAAGAGAGCCGGATTGGCTTGTATGGAAATGGATTCATGTATAAACTTTTTATATAATTGCATCTTGTCTTTGGTATGATTGTATTGTGTAAGAAGGCTGTTATAACGAACCTTGTGAAGAAGGGCCCTAATTAAGGAATATGCTTATTTATGTCAAACAGTGTGGTAGTATTAATTAGAAAACAAATTGATGCGTGAGTAGGGTGGAAAGTGGGAGGATGGAATGCCCTGACGGCACCATCCTACGGATGGGTGGACCCGATTAGTCGGGTAGCTTTCCAACAAATTAAGTGGAAGCCCTACGTTAGATAGTTAGGTTCTTGGGCAACTCTATTCAAGAGACTAGGTCAGTGGCTGTGCCTTGCATAAGATGAGGAAAAAAGCGTTGTCCCTAGAAATCAAGTCTAAGTAGTTGCCCAATTTTTGATCAATTACCCTATGGGTGATTTGATGTTTAGGAAATCACGCTCCCCCTGCGGGATAGAGCTAGGTCATACCTATGAATCGTATCCTTGAATCTCTACAGGGTCAAGGTATCGATGAATAGGAAATTTTTCCTAAGATAAGACTTAGCGGACTATCTTAAGTGTTTCTCCCATTTTTAGAGGGAGGAACCTTACAATTGGTATCAGAGCAAGTTTGACTCCTAGGAATTGCAGTTTAAGGATTGTTTTGTAATAAATGTTTTACCTAACATAATGCTAATTAGTAAAGACATCCTACTAAAACAAATAAGATTGAAATGATGTTTGAATGCTTGTAGGAAGAGGAAGATGCCTACTCCAAATTTCTAGTTTTCCAATGCATCTTCGAGACTGCTAGTCACTCCTCGAATTTCGAGTTTCGCGACACCATGATGCAGATATTAGAGAAGATATCCCTCCCTCATTTCTGTCGTATTCAGAGAGGATGGGGCAGAGATTTCTGGAGTCGTGGGCCGAGATACTTCTTCATCCGAGCAGATCAGACTGGGAACCTCACCACCGACCTTAAGCGGATTCGTTGGATTGAGAAGCTGAAGATGGTCCGCTTATTTTGGTTCGTCGGTACCCCCAGGGATGACACCTCGGTGACTATAGATGGGGTTCGCATACCTCAGGATCGTTGGGTGTATGACAAAGTGATGCAGGTCTTACCTGCTGATAGAGTAGCAGTGTTAGGACCCACCCCAATCCAGAGTTTACCACCCTTACCATCAGTTTTTAGAGTCTTAGAAACTACAGCGGAACCCCCATATTTCACATATGTGGACCGCTCTACCCTTATGTCACAGTGAAGCCTAGGAATTTCCCTTGATGTCAAATAAGACTAATTATATTAGTCTCAGATCTTTGTAATAAAACTTGTCCTTGTAAATATTTGGAAATAAAATAATTTCAATGTCTTACTCTCCAAAAATTAAGCGTTGTGCAAATATGAATCTTGTAATCTTAAAAATTGTTTTTACGATGATGGCCAGGATGACCACCCTCCTCTTCCCAATGCGCTTTATACCGATACCCAGGAGAAGAAGCTCCTGCTCAAGCAAATGCAACCTCCCTCCTTTAAAGGAGAAGGTTCAAAGGTTGAGAAGGATGCTGAAGTCTGGATTGAGGCGATGGACGATTATTTCTCTGCTGCCGGTACTGGAGTAGCAAATCAGTCTATGCTCGCACGGTTTCGCCTCACTGGGGATGCTAAACTCTGGTGGAAACAGTGGTGCCGTGACAAGGAAGTCACCGAGCACTCTCAAACGTGGGAGGATATCAAGCAGGCAGTGAAGGAAAGATATCTTCCTCCATCACATGAGTCCATAAAGATGAATGAGTTTTTTAGTCTTAGACAGTGCACCTTAACTCTTGAGGATTATTATTCCAAATTTATTACCCTTCGGAAGTATGCCCCAGCTATGACTACTTCCCAGCAAGTGGCTCGTTTCTGCCAAGGGCTAAATGAACCCCTAGATTCCCGCCTTGAAGCAATGAGGCCAACCACTTTACAGGATGCTCTAATACGGGCAAAGCCCCTTGTGAAAGAAATGAAGGCTAACAAACCGAAGAATCAAAAGAGATCTTACCCTGAGGCAAACCTTAGAGATCAACCCTACAAGAAACCTCAACAGAATTTCCCCTACTACAACAGAGGGCGACAAGGCAACTCTTTTGCCCCCCGCTCGTATGCTGCTTCTTCTAGAGAAGGCCCTCTGTGTTTTGAGTGCAATGAGCCGGGACACTTTAGAGCCAACTGTCCCAAGTTGGCAACATCATTCCCCCAAGGTAACAGAGGAAATCAAGGCCGTGGAACCCCTACCCACCAAGGTGCAAGAGGCAGTGGTCGTGGCAGAGGCCGCGGAGGAACAGTTGCTAGAACTGCCTGTGTTATAAGTGAAGAACCAACCTTGGAAGAGGCTGAAGAAGAGCGCGCCACCGTCCATGCGGCGGTAGAACACCAAGGTCCGAATAAACAATTTGGTGTAATCCAAACCCCCGCCACTCATCACGGTAAGCCATTTCAGCTTTTGATTGATTGTGGCAGTACCCATTCATTCCTTTCTCCTAGGTGCTTGCAAAAATTAAACTTGAGTCAAAAATCAGCTAGAAAAATGATTGTAGAGTTAGCCAGTGGGAAAGAAGTAATATCTCGCCACTCTATAGGAAACCTTGATTTTGAGCTGGGTAATGAGCAAACTCACGGTCACTTTAGAGTCTTGCCATTAGGAATTTATGATGGAATCCTTGGGATGGATTGGTTAATTGCAAACAAAGCTAGCATTCATTGTAACCAGGGGAGTATCACTTTTGAAAATGAGCATGGCCAAGTAATATCTGTTCAGGGGATCACAGGAAAACCTAAGTCTAGAGTAGTCAAGGCAAAACATCTTCTCAAGGGAACACGTAAGGGTCAGCAAGTTTTCTTAGTCAAACTCAACAAAGTCATTGAACCTAGTATGGAGACAGAACCCTCTTGGCTCCAAGAATTCTCTGACATCTTCCCTGACGAGCTTACAGGGTTACCGCCTCCTCGAGAAGTCGACCATGAAATCGAGGTGATCCCTGGAGCTCAACCCGTCTCAAAAACTCCCTATAAAATGTCCCTTCCTGAAGCCATTGAACTTAAGGAGCAACTTTCCCAACTCATTGAACAAGGATTTGTACGCCCTAGTAGCTCTCCTTGGGGAGCACCTGTTCTTTTCCAAAAAAAGAAGGACGGGACTCTCCACCTCTGCATAGATTATCGAGGACTAAATCAAGTCACTGTCAAGAATAAGTATCCTATCCCTCGCATCGATGAACTTCTTGACAGGCTTCATGGGGCCAAAGTCTTCTCAAAAATAGATTTGAGGTCTGGTTACTATCAGATCAAAGTCAAGGAAGCAGATATACCCAAAACAGCCTTCAATACCCGTTATGGCCACTATGAGTTTACTGTAATGTCATTCGGGTTAACCAATGCTCCTGCAACTTTCAACCGCCTAATGCAAGATATATTCCGCCCGTACTTGGATGAGTTTGTGCTTGTTTTCTTTGATGACATCCTAATCTACTCCAAATCAATGGAAGAGCATGAGGAGCATGTGCGTAGAGTTCTGCAATTGCTGCGCAGACATAAACTCTATGCCAAGAAGAGCAAATGTACCTTCTTTACTCAACAAATTGAGTATCTTGGATTCATCGTCTCCAAGGATGGCATCTCAGTAGACCCCGCCAAGGTCAAGGATATTCTAGAATGGCCACCCCCTAAATCAGTTCGTGAAGTTCGTGGATTCTTGGGAATCACGGGTTGGTATAGGATTTTTATCAAAGATTATGCCTTGGTAGCTGCACCCTTGACAGATCTTCTTAAGAAGGATTGCAAAATAGTGTGGCTGCCAATCCATCAAAACAGCTTTGATCAGCTGAAAGTCATTATTACTTCTGCCCCAGTCTTAAAGCTTCCTGATTTCTCCAAGGAATTTGAAGTGGTTACCGATGCTAGTAGTCTAGCACTTGGTGGTGTCTTAGGCCAAGAAGGAAGACCAGTCGCTTATACTTCCCGCAAGCTGAAGCAATATGAAGCAAACTATGCCACCCATGATTTGGAACTCTTAGCAGTTGTTCATTGCCTCAAATTATGGAGACATTATCTCTTGGGAGGCAAATTCCAGCTTGTAATAAACTGACCACAAAAGTCTAAAGTGGATCTTCACCCAGCCTAACCTCAACATGCGGCAAAGGAGATGGATTGAAATTCTACAAGAATATGATTTCGACATCAAATTCCGCCCTGGGAAAGATAATGTGGTAGCTGATGCACTTAGCCGCAAATCTTTCTTGAATGCAATTTCAATGCCAAATAATCCCATACTGGTCAAGGTGGAAGAAGTCTCATCTCATGACCCAGATTATCAAAGGATGATAAAGTTAGTAGAAGAAGGGGGACATTCAGAGAAAGAGAAGAATCTAATCAAGGGATACTCCACTCATGAAGGAAGCCTCTACTTCAATCACAGGCTATGTATCCCTAAGGATCCTGCTTTAAAGAAACTAATCCTCCATGAAGCTCATGATAGCCCTGCTGCAGGACACCCAGGTTATGCAAAAACATTAAATGCAGTAAGAAGGAGCTTTCATTGGGCAGGCTTCAAAAATGATGTGCTTCGGTACTTGAAACAATGTCTCTCATGCCAAAGGATCAAGGCTGAAAGAGTCAAGATGCTTGGAAAGCTTCAACCCTTAGATATTCCCCAAATGAAGTGGGAGTGCATTAGTATGGATTTTGTCACAAGTCTCCCCACTGTTCAAGGAGGATATGACTCCATTCTAGTAGTAGTGGACTTACTTACCAAAGTAGCTCACCTTATACCAGCAAAGAAGACCTTCAAAGCTTCTGATGTTGCTCGTATATTCATCAAGGAAGTCTTCAAACTTCATGGTCTCCCAAAAAGAATAGTAAGTGATCGGGATTCTGACTTCACCTCAAAATTCTGGCAGTCTTTATTTCAAGCTCTGGGGACCCAACTTTGCTTTAGCACAGCTTATCACCCAGAGACCGATGGCCAGACTGAAAGAGTCAATCAAGTAATTGAAGACATTCTCAGAGCATACTGTGGACGGGAACCCAGAAGGTGGATTCAATACCTTCCTCTGGTGGAATTCGCCTACAATGCGTCTTATCATCAAAGCATAGGAATGTCACCATTCAAAGCACTCTATGGGCAAGAATGCTTGTCTCCTCTAAATTTCTCTGATCCGACCATAAGAGTTGAGGCATCCAGGAAAATGCTCGAAGAGATGGAGGAACAAACCAAAGCTATCCAAAGGGATATTAAAGCTGCCCAAGATCGACAAAAGCATTATGCTGACAACAAGAGGTCTGAAAGGATCTTCAAGGAAGGAGACAAAGTTCTTCTACGAGTGCGCCCCAAACGAAGTTCTCTATCACTTGGGAAATATAAGAAGCTCAGCCCTAGGTATTGTGGTCCTTATACAGTTATCAAGTGTCTAGGTAAAAGTGCCTATAAACTCCAACTTCCAGTCCATATCAAAGTCCATAATGTATTTCATGTAAGTCTGTTAAAGCCATATGTCCCCAGTCTCGATCATATTCTTGATGATGAACAAGTTGTAATCCCTACTCAAGGAGTCCTTGAATTACAGCCCAATAGCATCATAGATTCTAGGGAAAGGCAACTCCGAAATAGAACTCTTGTAGAACATCTAGTTCAGTGGAAAGATTACCCTGAAGAGGATGCAACTTGGGAAGATGAAGCTACACTCTTAAAGGATTATCCCCAATTCATGACGAGATGAGGACATCTCGATTTCTTTAAGGGGGGAAGGATGTAACGTACCCATCTTCACTAATAAAGAAATGTCCATGTAACTATGAGTTTTTATAGTATAAATATCAATAATTTTATTATTTGAGTCATTTCCAATTAGAATCTTCAAATTCTGAGCCCAAATTTGGAATCTGCGCGCGATTTTACCCTAATATAGGATTTTACAGCATCCAAAACGGACACCGGATCAAGCCTATACGCTAATTTCAATCATTTTAGTTATAAAACGGCGACCTTTAAACCTTAATAAATGCACGACCGCACGTCCGTTTGACGAACGGTCTGAACCCCTGCGACCAGGAGAACCTCCCGGACAAAAAAAAAAAAATTTCGCCCCCCGGGGCGGTCCGGCACGCAAATCGAGGCGGGCGCCCCAAATTTGGGTATCCCGTCCCAAAATTTGGTCCGTACACACTTACTAGGGCGCCCGTACAATGGCCGCCCAAGAACCAAAGGACGGCCGCCCACTGTTTGGTCCACGCGTACCTTTGGGCGGACACCCAGACCGGATAAGGTACATGCGTACCACTCCTTTCCCAGACAGCCAGCACCGTACCTTTCCCGTAGACCCATGCAGACCACTGGTCCAGAGCTTTTGAAGGTACACCGTCCTTTCGTCCCTGCTTTGCGCAGCGCCCGCACCCTCACCCCTCAGCTATATAAACCCCCGGGGTGCTCCTCAGTCGGCACGCACTTCTGTGTAGCGTATGCCCTGTTGTGCTGCTGTCCGTACCGCCGTAGCGTACTTGCTGCAAGTACAGCCGCCCTTGCAGCCACCCCTCTCACAGCCCCTCATTTGGCTCTTTTCAGATAAGCCAATTTTCCTCCATCCTCCTCTTGCCATGGACCAGTGTCCTTAACTCTTCTCCCCCCCCCCCCCCCCCGTGTGAATAGACTTACAGAGAGGCTTGCAGCCACCCCTCCCAGCCCTCTCCACGTTTTTGCCTTTGGCCTTAAGGACACCCTCACAATCCCCCCCCCCCCCATTTGCGTAGACTTTAGTAAGGGATTTTTTACTCAAGCGAGGGTTCGTGCGCCATTTTCTTTTGCTCATACGGTGAGCAAACGAGCTCGAAATTCAGATCCGACTGAAGCGTTTCGATCGCAGCAGCGAGCTCTACAAGGCGACACCTACGATGGCCTCATCTCGGAGACGGCAAAATATTACCTCAAGGGGCGCACGTAACAACGAGATGGAGGGAGATGCGCCCAACGCGGCTCCAGTCCCTTTTCAAGCCGCTCAAGGAAACGGTGGCCAGGTTAGATTGGTTAATTTTCAAAAGAAGAGATTTTTTTTCTTAAAATTAGTATTAATGAATGGTGTCTTTTCCTCTTAAAATGACGACATAAAAATTATATGAAATTATGAATTATGTGATGTTGTTTTCGATAAATTACGTTGAAATTGCTATCTTCATGAATTGTGAATGCTATACTTAGAAAATTGCATTGAAGTTGTTATCTTTGGAATTCAAGATTTTTTTTGGCTTTAACGCTAACTCCGTTCCGTGCTTGTGTAGCCGGGCGGCGTCGTTAGTAAAGCCCGGTAATGGTCCAAGGTATCCCTCATACCTTTGGAGGAATAAGGATCGCCGATTGAGGCGAGAGATTATGAGGCTGCCTAGTTCTGAGGGCCCAGGCTAGTGCGGTAAATAAGCCCACCCTAGTGCGCAGACATCCCTCTGAGGGGCGGGAGGATCGAGCGATGGAGCCTGAGAGGGCGACAGGCCGGCTTGAGTCCTCGCCAGCGGCCGACGATGAGGTGTATGGTCCCGTAGGGTTTTGCCCAGCATGTAGAGGCTGGAAGGCCGAATTCTAGATCATCGGCAGAATAAGAATAAGAGAGCCGGATTGGCTTGTATGGAAATGGATTCATGTATAAACTTTTTATATAATTGCATCTTGTCTTTGGTATGATTGTATTGTGTAAGAAGGCTGTTATAACGAACCTTGTGAAGAAGGGCCCTAATTAAGGAATATGCTTATTTATGTCAAACAGTGTGGTAGTATTAATTAGAAAACAAATTGATGCGTGAGTAGGGTGGAAAGTGGGAGGATGGAATGCCCTGACGGCACCATCCTACGGATGGGTGGACCCGATTAGTCGGGTAGCTTTCCAACAAATTAAGTGGAAGCCCTACGTTAGATAGTTAGGTTCTTGGGCAACTCTATTCAAGAGACTAGGTCAGCGGCTGTGCCTTGCATAAGATGAGGAAAAAAGCGTTGTCCCTAGAAATCAAGTCTAAGTAGTTGCCCAATTTTTGATCAATTACCCTATGGGTGATTTGATGTTTAGGAAATCACGCTCCCCCTGCGGGATAGAGCTAGGTCATACCTATGAATCGTATCCTTGAATCTCTACAGGGTCAAGGTATCGATGAATAGGAAATTTTTCCTAAGATAAGACTTAGCGGACTATCTTAAGTGTTTCTCCCATTTTTAGAGGGAGGAACCTTACAGGCCATGTTTATCAATCGTTGGAATGTTGCAGGTGCATTGGTCAAGCCAAAAGCCATGACGCGAAAGGCAAACACTCCAAACTCCGTGATAAATGCTGTTTTAGCTTGGTCCTCGACTGCAATTGTGATCTGATTGTAACCCGAGTACCCATCTAAAAAGCTATATGCCTCCTTGCCTGCCACTCTTTCAAGCACATGTTCCGAATATGGCAAGGGGTAATGATCCCTTCTGGTGGCTGCATTAACCTTTTTGAGATCAACGCACACTCTGAGTTTCCCATTCTTCTTTGGTACGATGACTATCGAAGAAACCCATTCTGAGTGCTTAATAGGGTATATGAATCCACATTTTACAAGCTTTTCAATTTACTCTTGTACAATCTTTGCATACTTAGGATTCATTGGGTAAGGACGTTGCTAGACAGGTTTAGCAGTGCTAATCATTGGAATCGTGTGTTGCACCACCGAGGGTGGAACACCCTTCATATCATAATATGTCCAAGCAAATATATCCTTGAATTCTTTAAGAAGCTTCGTAAGTGCAGCTTCTTCCGCCTTGGTGAGGTCTTGAGCAATAAAAACTGGTTTAGACTCCTCACCCGGATCTGCTAAGTCTATCTCCTTAACTACCGCAGGGCCATCGTAGACACCGCTACTCCCATTGGTCGTTCGTTGGGCTTTTGTGTAGACCACTTTACATTCCCCTGGTGGGTGTAAGTCTACTGGTTCTTGTTGTGCCAGGCTTTTTTCTTTCAATTCCGCTTCCTTTTGTTGCTGAGCCAACTCTTGGTTTTGCCGCCTTCTTGCAGTACGACTTAGTTTCGGCTTCTCTTCGATTTCTAATTGGGCGATGTCATGAGGTTGCGGAATACACCACATGACACTTTGGAGGTATTGTCCCCAATTATCCGCTAACTTCGATGAGCATCAATGGCTCCTACATAACTAAGCCATTCTGCAGTGGATCTTTTCTTGTTTATTGCAGTGCGTACATTAGCTCGATAGCGTTGGCGCTTATGTCTCGTTTTCTTCTTACCAAGTTTTTGATTTTTGTTTCTATCAAATTCGAACTCACTTGGTCGATTTTCACTTGTGTCCCCCTCACTTTCGGATGAACTGCAGGAGGTCGCTGTCCTAGGCCTTGAGCACCTTGCTTCCACATTTGGGTGAATATTTGATTCATCCCCCCCATCAGGCTCAGAGTTAGTTTCTTCTTGAGATTCATACTCAGAGTTGCATTGGTCAGAGTCTTCGCTACTTTCAGTGTCAGTGGAGTTTGCCACTTTCTCACCATCAGGAGTCAAGTGCATAACACCTATCATGTTTATTGGCACTAACTGTGGCATATCTTGCCCCTCAGGTGTTACCCAACTTGTACCTCTATTTCCCCATGTGTCTATGGTTGCCGCTAGGTGTACCCAATCCACGTTATTTATCCGACTCAGTCATACCCGGTAGGACATCCATATAAGGAGAATCTTTCCCATCATCAGTCTCTTTTTTGCATGTATAGCAATACCTTAATGGGGCGGAGTGAACAGTGGTATCCGATCGATTATCGATGATAACCTTGCTTCCTAAAGGATGTGCACGACCATTCTCAAGATCAACTCGAATGACAGAGTCTTGGAATTGTAGATAGACATGGTTTTTCTTTCTTATTGTAATTTTGGTATTTTTTTGAAGTAAATTTTAATATTTACTAAATAAAAATGTTATTTTGTTGATTTGTGTTGATGATTTGCACGTGGATCGTCGATATGGCAGTTGGAATGTGTGTTTCTTTTATTCAATGGAGATGAATCAACGTTGCGGGAGAATTTCGTGAGTTTAATGCTATTTTTATGGTTTAAAATAAGCATTAATAGAAATTTTTACCAAAATACCGCATATTTTACCATGGATATTTTTGGTAGAATGGATTCCCTAAATTTCTATAATTTTAAGGAATTTTTTTCTAAATTTTTAGAAAATTTTTGAGCATTTTTATGGTTAAAAATGTATTTTTTATACATTTTTGCGAGTTTTTTCGTGGGTATGCTATCAAATTTCTGTCGAGTTTCTGCTGAAATGTAGTAGGGGGCAACATGTTGATGCATGGAATGCTCTTCTGTGTGCGTGGGACCCTCTTTGCCTCTCAATTCTGATTTTTCTCCTATTTTTTCCTCTCCCGCATGTGAATGCCTCTTAATAGGCATGATTTGATCAAATATTAATTATAATTAAACTTTATTTATGATTAATGAAAGTTTAATTAAATCTTTCCTCCTCTGTAATCAAAGAAGAGAAGATGGGGTGGAGAGAGAATGGAATGGAGAAGAAGGAGAGAAGAGAGGGGAGAGGAGAGAGGACTCCCTCTCCCTCTGGTTTTTTTGTGCACGCGGCGGGGGGGGGGGGGGGGGGGGAGGGGGTTTGGTGGGCGAAAATCGCCACCCCCCCCCCCCCCAAATATCATTTTTATAAGGTTTTAAAAAAACCTTAGTTAGAAAAAAGTTTTTTTTAAAGCTTTAAATTATATAAAAATAGACCTTTTTTATAAATTCCAAAGAAAAAAGCTTTTCAAAACTTGGAAAAAAGCCTAAAAAGGGAAGAAAATATGAATTTTGAGAAAAAAAAATCTCTGAAAATTTTTGAAATTATCTTCTTGAAACATCTTGGCTTTCCGCATTCCCGGGAAACCTTTTGGCTTTCCGAATTCCGGAAAATCTTTTGACCTTTCGGATTCCGAAAACTTTTGACCTTTCACATTCCGATTTTTTTTTGTCTTTTCATTTTCCCGAAACTATTGGCTTTCCATATTCCGCGAAGACTGTTGGGATTCTGAAATTTTTTGACCGTTCGTATTCTAAATGCGTTTAGGGTAAATTAAAAATTTTTAAAATTTTTAGAAAATTAGTGGAAAATTAGGTAAAGGTTATTTTAAATTTTTGGAAATTGTGGGGTTGGTGATTGGCATGTGGTGTGTCCATTCCGGTGCTCGTGACCATTCAAATTCCTTTAAAAATGTATTTTTTGACCTAGAGAATTGGAAAATCCATTAAAATTGTAAATTTTCATTGGATTTGAGAATTGTTGGGCGAAATTGGAAATTTCGTGAACAATGGGATTCTCAGAAAAATTAGAAATTATTTTTAAAAATCTTAAAAATTAATATTTTTAAAATATCAATAGTATTTTGGCAAATTTAATTGCTAAAAAGTTTCTGGAAAAATATAGGTTTGGAATGCCATAAGATAGCTTTGGTGGAATTCAAAATTATCGTATTTTGAGGCCCTATAAAATTAGGGAAGATTTGAAAAAGATCATGATAATTCTTTTTCTCTAGAATTTGATAATTTTGAGGGTTATTTAATGTTGAAGTTTGTTTTCTCGTGCTGACATTAGATTGATGTGAGTTATTTGCATATTATTAATACGATTGTACCTCGTATTAGTAGTTATTTTTGTTTGGATTAATTCTAAACGATATTTTCATGATTTTTTACCATTGTTTAGCCATTCTTTTTGGACATGTTCCCTACTTTCTTCAATGATGGCTAGAATTTGGTTCCACATGAACCTGATAAGGTACTTGAATTCAGGGAAAGGAAACTTTCTAGTTGACTAATCCCTAAGGTTAAAATTAAGCGAAAAGATAGGAAAATAGAGGTTTTAACTTGGGAGTCAGTTGAGATTGTTCAGCGCAGTTCTCCTTCTTTTCATTGCAAGAGTGCAATGTTTTGAGAGAGGGGAAGTATGTTATATGCACATTATGTGTGCATATACTAGGAGGCTAACCCACATTAGGCTTGTGAGCATGGGAGCATGGGAACAAGCTCTAGTGGAACATGGGTTAGGACTAACCTTATGGGTTAAGGTTAGGATCAAGCATCCAAGGGTCACACATGGGAAATGGAGAGTCAAGAGTCACTTGAGGGCCCTCCTATATATAATAGGGGCATGGGGCACACTCAAGGGAGGGCTGGAGGCTATGGTCTCTTGATGTTATCTTGAGGCTTAGGTTATGGTCTCTTGATGTTATCTTGAGGCTAGGTTATGTTATGCTCTCTTGTGTAGAGGATCATAACTACTCACCTACCATTTCACACTATAGCTACATGCTACTGGTTTGGAGTTATACCTCTTGATGGTATGGGACATCAAGGTAAAGGTATGATGTATTTCATTATAATTCATGTGTGCATCCCTTGGGCTCGGGGGTGGTCAGGTGGATGAGTTTATGTCTGATTTATACATGTTTATGCATAACAATTATCTAGAGAGATCTTAGGGTTTTAACATGTGCCAATCCTATCTTGACCTCATAGTAGCAATCAACCAAGGCCTTCCTAAAATGATGGGGTATGTCCCAACCCCTGCTGGCATCACATGCATATCAATCGCCACCTTTTGACGACCAAGAAAATTCAATTCCAAATCCTTAATCACACCAAGACACTTCAAATTTTAGCTATTATCCATCTTCACACTGAAAATTGACTTCCTCGTGATCTTCAATCCAAGCTCATGCATAGCCTCTTCAGTCAATCATGATGCGAACTTGAGCTCCCCCATCAATATAGACCTTGCTCACCTTCCTGCCATGAATCCAAACATCAACAATAGGTAATATATCAGACACCTTATATTCAATTAAACAACATTAGCGTGAGGCAATTTGAATCTGACTCTCCTGACACTAGCAAGCTTATGCCACTGTCTCCTCATGCTAGAACTCAGCTGTAAAAGTTAGGCATAAGTGATATCAGCCTTCTTATGCTTTATATCATTTAAAAGGCTATAAGGAGGTTGCCCTTCGCCCAGTAGAAAGTCATCCATACCAATCTTCCTTCTCCTGGCCTTGGTCCTTGCTTGCTTGCTAGATTCCCCCTCTTTCATAGTCTACTTTCCTTTTTCTTGTCTCTTTGTGGCCCTAGTCTCTCTACCTGCATCCTCACCATCTAACCTTTGAACCTCTGTCCTTTTTTGTGTAAGTATATCAGCCACTTCCTCGTATTCTACAACTACCTCAATCATACCCACATTACCTTACGAAATTCAAGGTTGACCTTGTCCTTGATTACCATCTCTATTTCTTACATCTCGATTATCCTTGGTTCTCTGTATAATAGGATACATACCTCCAGGTTCTCTTTGTGGTTGAGGACATTGAGGTGCTATATGTTCTCTCTCTCCACAATTATAACATTGGACATGTTTAAACCTGTTTCTTTGTTGCCTCTCACCTTGCGGCCTTCTCACTTGGCTTTGAATAGCCTGCATGGCAAGATTCAAGTTTTCAATCTGCTCTGTCAATATTTGAATTTCTTGATGAAGATCTTCTTGGCCCCTATTTGGTTCAATGGCTATTGGAGCCTCCACACGAAGCTCTCTTTCCACATGCATGTCCATAGGTAAAGGCTCTACCATCAATCCTCGTGTTGCATGATCGTGCCACCCTTGTAAACCTGTTCCTCTCTCCTTCTTGGCTAATTCTTGTTTCCTTGCCTTCTTCCTCCATTCTCACAGCCTCAGCATAAGTATCTAGATCTTTAAGCTCCACTTTTTCTTTGATGCTACCATCAAGGAATCCCACAAACTTTTCCTTCTTTAAAAAATCGGGCGATACTTGATTTTCTCCCAAAACCCTTATAATTCTTCTCCAAATCCCTTCAAACATATTGACAAAGGCTGGAATTTCTTCCTCCTCGCCTTGATACAATCTGCTTATCTCTCTCTAAAGATCCTCTGGATTATTAGCCTTTCCGTACCTTGTTCTCAATGCTCCTCTCAACAAACCCCAATTCTCTCTTTCTTCATTCGTATAGCAACATCTTCAAACCACTCTTTGGCTCTTCTTTCCAATAATAGACCAACCATTCGAACTTTGTAAGTATCCTCGTCCCTGTTAACTGCTAAGTGCTATCAACTCAACTCTTCTCAAAAAGTGGTCTATATCTTCACCTTTCTCCCCTTTGAATGGCTCGTAGTAGCCAATACCTGCCATGAGTCTTGAGCTAATCTTTAGATGGATTCTAATCTATTGATCAAAGTCCTATATAAAAACTCTCTGCTCCTTAGTGGGGGCACCAAAAAGTGTGACAGTTCTAAGAGATGGCCTCTATAACACCTCTCACAACTTCACAAGAAAAAGAACCAAGGAGTAATATTCACAAGAACTTCAATCAAATCCTTTAAGAGAAGCTATAGATGGATGAATATAAGATAGAAGCAAGTAATATTGAGAGAGACTGGATACAAAGCTTCATAAGCAAGAATAATACATCAAACAACTGCAAATAGATGACTATATGAAATAAGATTGTGAGAGAGGGTAGAAAGAAAGAGAGCTTAGATCAGCTTCAACCAACAATTGATTATCCACAAACAAAAAAAAACTCCAGAAATTACAGCATCATTGCTTGAACAAAGCTCCACCTCTGGAAACTACATCAGAGGGTTCTCCAATCCTCAAGTTCCAACAACAAGACTATAATAGACCAAATCACCAAACAAAAACCTGATGCAAAGACTCTTTCCCTTTCCACAAATCCACTAAAACCTGTTCTCTTGCAAACCAACACAATCTGGCCAAAGCTATCTCTGCAAATCTGCCATCTTCTATGCAGAAAGAAAGTCGTGGTTTCTGAAGAAAAAAACCAGACCTGAACTCAAAAAATTGACTGCACCATCGCGTCCGGAGCGTGCCAAAACCCTAAGATTGACTTTTGGTTCACCTAATTCTAACACCAGATGAGAAATCTATGAGCAAAACTGTGTTTGCGGCCACAGCTCTAAGAGACCCAAACACACTCAACATATGCCCCAAAAGTGTCGTGCCCAATCATGCCCATCCATAGACCTAATCCAAAGAGGGTTCCATATCTCCTTTCGTAGAGAGATTACATTATTGAAGAGCAGCACTTAACTGTAACCTAGATTATGACCACTTAATCATGACATAAGCACAACCACAAATAGAAGTATGCCCAATACACCACACTAGGTGCCAAAGATACCCCCACCCCCCAGCTACCTTAGCTTAGATGGAGTCTGCTTCCAAATACAAGATCATGTGTGCCCAGGAATTCACCACCATCGGCCTACGCCTAACTTCTCCAAACACATACCAAAAAAATGCCCAAAAATAAGTTTTTGGGCTATTTTTATAATGTCTTTGAAGACACAACCACTAGAGAGTGGGAACATCTATGGTTCACCTTTGTCTTTGGAGAGAGCAAAACATATCTAAAAAATATGCCCAAAAATAGGCCACACCGACGCGGCCTATTTATGGGCTTTTTTTTAATGTCTTTGAAGACACAAACACAACATCATGTATCTCACCAAACAACTTTGGAGAGAGCAACACATAAAAAATATGCCCAGAAACAGGCTGCGTCGGCGCAGCTTGTTTTTGGGCTTTTTTTAAATCTCTTTGTACACAAGAGGACTTGATTGTTTCAACTCACAAGGCTCACCATGATGCTGCAAAAGGGTCTTGATGATCAAAGCCGATGGACTGCCATCCGTTATCTCAATGATAAGAAATTTGGGGGGTATGCCACCATCCATAAGGGCCTTGACCCCATCCCAAATACCCTCTGGATGCACAATCAAATAGAATGCATCCCATGTGCACCACCCAAATGTGTCCACTATAGAGGGGAGATGTAAGATGATAATTAAATGGGCTTGTAAGATGATAATTAAGATGGCGTAAACATAACATGAAGATGGGCATAATCGTAAGGCAATAGGTTTAGTGTCCATAATTAAGAAATGACCTCAAAGATGGCTTGAGCTGGGCAATAATGCAGGAGGAGTGAAGCTGAGGTATCATAATATAGGGGCCTTGGGTATGATAGTAATGGTGATTTTTGTACAGAAGCCTAAGCTTAAGAGTTTCTCATTACGACATAATTGTGATTAATGGGCACCATGCATTATTTTTTTCAAAACAATTATTTTCCAGGAGTTATTAAAGGGAAAAAGAGATTTAAAAAAGGCCCAGAAGCAATACAGGCTTCATGTTGAGACGCTGCTAGCCTTCTTGTTCTTCGTGTTTCAGTGTGTGCATCGTCGGGAGGTTCGGGGTGGGCAAAGCCTCCCTCATCAACCACCTCCTCCAGCAGAGAGACGCACCCATCTCTTACACCACCTCCTCTTCCACAAGCTCCATATAGCAGAGGCTGAGAAAACCTATTACTTCCATGGCCTCAACTTGAGAGAGATCCCAAGCTACGACGAACAAGAAGGCTTGTTGGATGCTAGCATTGTCTCAACACGAAGCCTGTATTTGGCTTGCCAAAATTATGCCCAGAAACAGGCCGCGCTGGCACCACCTGTTTTTGGGCCTTTTTTTACCTCTTTGAAGATGCAGAAGCACGACCTTTTCTCTTTAGAGCTGTGTTATCGCTTGAAAGGCCTTTTCTCTTTCTGCATGTGAGCTTGTCTCCCTCTCTCTCCCTTCTGGAATCTCTTGTTTCTCTCCCTCTCTATCCCTCTCAAGATTTCACAGGTCACCCCAAGCATCTGTTGTGTAGTGCTCTTTCCATCCACCCTGCTAAAGCCCGGTGTAATCCTTCTTTTGTCTCCTGCATACTCTCGCTCCCCACGCCCTCTCTGTCAAGTCCGCTCCTCCTTCGGCGTGATGAAGACGATGGAGGTTCGTGCCCTCACTACTATTACAGGGTGGTCTAGGCTAAGGTTTTAGAAACCTTAGTCAAGCTTTGTGATTTTAAACTAAGGCATAATCTTAGCTTTACATGATTAATTAATTCCCACGATACGATGCACCAAAATCTTTTTGTGTGCAAAGGTGCATTTAGTTTTCTTAATGTTGTTTCATATGGTTTTTTTTTTACATGAATACATAGCCTTCTTAGATTACATACATAAAGTGGAAGATTTTTATTTCTACCCCTACAACGATCGTGGGTTTATGGAATCAAAGAGAGGACCTGCTAGGAGAGGGAGAAAGAGAGAGTAGTTAAAAGGTATGTCTTTGTCCTTTCATAGAGAAGGAAGCAGAGAGAGAGAGAACTCAAATGCATGTCCACCCAAAGCATGCATATTCCTTTATTTGAGGAGATTTGTTATTTTTAGGAGCAAAAAAATTTACAATTCCTTAAAAAAATCATTAATTTGTTAAACAATTCTTGAAAAATGAAAGCCTAAAATAAAATTTAACGATTTACATAATTAATTTAATTCTAGACAGCCTTCCTCTATCGCTAAACCTTAGCCTATTAATTCATGTCCATGATTAGTGGGCATGAATTAATAGGCAAGATAATTCGAGTGAAATAAGAATGCACAATGAAAAGGCCGATTGAAAAGAAGTTGTCCAAAGGGAATGGTTGGTTCAGAGTTTGGTAATATTTCTTGTAAACATTGTGATCAAATGCCTGAATGTGTGAAAACATGCCCAACTATTATCGATTACTGTCTACTAAGAGATCATCAGAATACAAGTAGATGTGCTATACATATGGGTAATCATGCGCATCCTTACAAAGAAGGCAGCATAAGTACATGCATTGGTTAAAATTTGGAAGAGAAGGTGAATAGTAGGATATCGCTCTTAATCCTTTCACTACAACAAAGCACTTACAAACAACAGTGGCCCAAGATGTTATATTTGACATGCTAATGAAGGATGATGCACATGGTTACTCAGATATTGGGGATGATGAGTTTGCACAAATGTTGGAGTAATATGTTAATCCTTTGTCCAATAAGAAACGCATTGAGAGGTGTTTGGAATATGCCAAACGGGATAAAAATATTTCAGGTACTGGTCTTTAGGCAATACTTGAACTTAAGAACAAGTGTCAATACCCTTTTCTTTAAAAGGTACTCTTTCTTGGCCAGTTAGGGGACAAACATCAACCCCATGTTTTTAAGATGTCTACGAAGGGTCCTGGTAGTGGATTAGACTTGGTTAACAAGATGAGGCCATGTGGTAGTTTGCAACATATGTTGGTCCATTTCAACCATGTTCACAGGGTGTCTGGATGGCCCACTATGTATGCCCATGTATACAATCCATTCATCCATGAATTGGTCACCATAGCTACATGTGAATTTAGACTTGAGGATCGGCGCACAAATAGAATTTTGGAAAATGTTGAATATAGTGGCTCATCAAAACAACTTTGATAAACCTAAGTTCTGTGGATTCATGTGGCAGATGAAGCAAATGCTAATTGGATCGCTATTCATACCGTTTATTTTGGAGGAGCAAAGAAAATATTGTCTTCTGAGAAAGAGAGAAGTTGTGTTTTTCATTGGGAACAAAGTATGGTGAGGCACCCACGTAAGTGTATTCGACTATATTTCATTGAGGGAACACAAGTCTTTGTGTAGAAAATGGAGAAATGGACCTTCAGAGACAACCGTTGAGGTTTGTAAAAATGAGATTCAAAAGTTTTGATTTTTGGGCCATGCTGTGCAAGGAGAGATTCTTGCATTGGAGACATGGCTAGCTTGGTGGATTATTAGGGCTTTTCACTAGGGCTCTTGGTTTGTTACTCAAGAATACTCCACAGTTTTTGTTCCAAGGACAAACCTTGCTGAGGCGAAGCATGCGAGTATGAGAGCATCTATAGGTTATAAAAGTTAGATTAGCTTGTTTGAGGCCATAGGTGCAGACATGGCATTGGCTATTTTGTAAAGTGTGAAGTATAATGCTTACTTGAAAGGTGTGTACTCTGGGAGTGAACTATGTCGTTATGATCAACAATTTCCAAGGTGCAAATGTGAAGATTTTTAGAAAAGAGAGAGTAAGCGCTCTACATATATTCCATGCAAGCACATGTACTTTGTTTACTTACAGGTCCTTGGTTTGGATGTGACTGCTGATGAGTTTATTCACCAGGTAGCTCTAACAAAAATTGAGTGGTTTCAAGCACTTGGAGGCAGGCGATCAAATGTCGCACCTTGAAAGAGCGCGACTGTGATTATGTTTCATTGGATGTTTATGCCTTTTTGGGGTTTGTAAGACATGGGATTGTTAGAATTTTTTGTGTGGTTCAATTTTGGGTAGTTTCAATGTTTTCACTACCTTTATTTTGGATTGGTTTTATGTGTCGGTGGTTCAGGCAATTTTGGGATCTTCCAACAGAGTTGTAGTTATGTAAGAAAGATCACTTATATATACATTGTGATATAGACCGGTTTTGTGTATTGGTGATTCATGCAATTTTGGTGTCTTTCCACAGGTTTATGGTGAGGTATTATGTAAGTGCGTATGTCTTATGCTCGTTGGAGTGGTGAAAAGTGAAGCACTGTTTTCTAATTGCATTTGTGTTGTAAATTTTAGTTTAAAAAATACCAAAATTTTTAGGGTTTATTGCCAAGTTTGGCACTAATTTTCACCTCGCTCGAAGAAAGTTGCTCGAAGAATATGTTTTTGGTTTTGTTTTAATGCATGTGTATTTATGTGAGGGATTCATGGTTTTGTTATTTTTATTTTTTAATAAGAGTGTATATGTTTTTATGCTGTGTGTGTATGTGTTTATTTTTGTGTGTGTACGTGTGCGTGTATGTGTGTGTGTTTGTGCACGCCTTTGTTTATTTGTTTATTTCTGTGTAATTGTGTGTGGGAACAAGGGCTTTTGGGGGTGGGTGAAATCCTTTGGTTTAAAGGTTTTAACGTTTCGCTTTTAAATTTGTTTTTTTTGGAACTCTCAAATGGCGGAAACGATGGAATGGCCGGCAGTCGTCGATGGCAAGGGCAGGCATCTACCAGGCGACTCGGTGGCGCTGGGGCGGCGTTTGTGACTCAAGGGCAGGCGAAGAGGAGCCGTTGGTGGCAGGCGCTCAGCACGGCGGTGGTGGCAGCTTACGCAAGGGCGCATGCAAGCGCTTGGAAATCGGATGATTGGCAATAATCTCCAAGCTCCTGGCTATGGCGACGATTAGAAGTGGGAAATGAGATGTAAAAAAGACAGGTCGCACATGATCTAGCGCGAAGCGAACAAAGCTCTTCGCCATGGTAGAGATCCATGGTCTGCTGCATCCGGGAGTGCAAAAGGGACTCAAACGAGAGAGAGAGAGAGATACGGCGAAATCGAGAAAGAGAGTCCATGGTTTGCGTTTCTTTTTCTCTTTTTTTTATGTTTGTTACTGCATTCTTTTGAAGCTCTCTTCAAGCTCTACGTACCTATGTAATCCTCTTTTGTATAATCTATATGGATTTAAAACTTTAATTCTTTGTGTATCTCTATTTTTATAGACTTTTGGCCATTATGTCTTCTTAATAATGATTAATTCCTCTTAATCTCTTATCAAAAAGCAAATCCCATGTATCTTATCCTCTTGTAAGTGATTGCTATATTCTTTTACTTTAAGATGTTCCGTCTAAACCTCCCAATTCGAACGGATGAACCTTACCAACATTTCCCGTATGTTTCCGTTCACATAATCCTGAGTTGGAAGATTTTCTTCCAACAAAGAATTGCCCTCTTATTTGGAGGTCTATGAAGGAGAGGGCAGAAATACTTCCAGATTTCTTGGAGGGTGTGTTGGCATGAGGCTTTGCCCAGAGGAGCCCAAGAATGATTGGGAAAGGTTGACCAAAGCAATGAAGGAGAGATTTGGGACAGTGAAGTCACCAAATGCTTTACTATTACAATTGGATCAGATTTTCCAAAAGGAAGGAGAGTCAGTTTCTGCCTGTTCAGTGAGGTATGAAGCCTTGTTCTCATCAAATATCAACAAGCTACTTTACATGTTGTTGCTTCTTCTTTTTCACCTCTATGGGGGATTCAAAGAGTTCTTTAGCAATGGAGCACCTTAAGATGAGCAAGTTTATCATGGCTTTGGATCCCCGCTTGCATGAAAAAGTTCTTAGCAAAGATCCCACTAGTTTTAAAGAGGCTCTTCGTATTACTTTGAAGAAGGAGGCCACTCTTCATATTGAGTCCACATTCCAATCTTCTCCGAGTGTGCCGCCGACCCCACCACAAGTAGAGATAGCCTCAACATCTTAGGTACAAGCTCCATCCTTGCTGATCATAACATTGCACAACTTATGGAAGAATTTGCTGATTTGAAGTTACACTTAGTCAATGCAAGGCCACCTAGGGTTCCACGAGTTGAGGATAAACCTAGGGATAGAAGTAGTGTCACATGCTATGAATGTTAAGAGAAGGGGCACTATCGCACTGAGTGTCCGAAATTGAGGAAAAGAGAGGATAAAAGTTTAGCACTTTTAGAGGAAACATGCTCAGAAGAAGAAGAGGAAACATTGATGCCATTAATTAGCTGTACATGAAGAGAAAAGACTTGATTTTGAGGAGAGTTCCTAGCAGGGAGGAGATTTTTGCCATTTTGGCCTCTTATCATGGTGTGTGTGGGGGACATTTTTCCCTGAAGCTAATACTTAGGAAAATCTTGACAGCTAGATATGTTTGACCTAGCTTAAGGAAGGATGTATACCATTGGTGCAGGAGTTGTAAGCCCTGTCAGAAACAAGGCAAAATAATTTTGCAGTATGATCTGAGGAAGAGCATTGTGTCCTATGGAGCTTTTGAAAAGTGGGAACTGGATGCCATTGGTCCTTTGCCCACCACCACCACTACTACAAGGGGTAAGACTTACGTGTACTGACTGGAGTAGATTATCTCACAAGATGGGATAAGCCAGGTGTGTGAGGAACATAACTGCTAAAGAGGTAGCCAAGTTTGTGTTTGAGGACTATGTGCTAGGTTTGGCATGCCTTTAGAGCTGCTGACGAATCAAGGGCCAGGATACAAAGGAGAGGTAGTACAAGAACTGATGCAAAGATTACATATTACACATAGGTATTCCACTCCATATTACCCTCACTGCAATGGGCTAGTAGATAGGTTTAATGGAGAATTATGCACTATGTTAATGTTTGGAGGAGCATCCCAAGGAGTGCGATCTACACGTATCTTCAGCTTTGTGGGCTTAAAGGACGGCAATGAGATCAACCACTAATTTCTCACCTTATCCTCTTGTATTTGAGAAAGAAGCCATGATGCCTATTAAGGTAGAGATACCTAGTTTGCAGCTCCTTTTGAACCATCAAGGAAGTGGCCAGGATGAGTATTAGAGAGGCTGTTGGATCTCCAAGAATCGCAGTTGGCTAGAGGAAGCCCTAGATCATTACATTCAGCTAAGCATCAAGAGGGTTGAACATTTCAATCAAACTGTCAAAGATAAAGGCATTAAGGAGGGTGATTTTGTCCTCAGGTACAACAATAGGCTAGATAATACCTTCTAGACTAAGTTTTAGATCAAATGGGAGGGCCCCTTCAAGGTAGTGCATACATATGAGAATGGTTCGTATATCAGTTGGCTGATTTGGATGATCAGTGGCATTCTTAGGGAGTGGATGGCTATAGGCTCAAGCCATATTGGTGCAGGATCATGACTATCCAGAAGGATTCAATGGGTGATGGATACCAACTTGCATATTGATGAAGATGTTCCAACTGATCCTGAAGATGTTTCTTGGGACTTGGATCTATTCTTCCTTAAGGACCGTCTTGGTTAGAGGATTTGGTTGAGCATGAAGGGAGTTGGGCAAATAATGATATGTTTTTTAGTGTGTCTAGGCTCTCACGCCCAAGACATGCACTTGCCCAAACCTCAGAAATGAGAATAAGCCCATCGGGCATGATTAGAACCATAGAAATAAGAGGCTTTTGCATGGCCACCCTTAAATAAAGCTAACTTTTTCCAATTTTAGTTAAGAAAAAGAGAGGTTAGGAGCTAAGCTAATCATCGTAATCTCCTAGAAAAGAAGGAGCTTTTGCAGCCGTGAGAGCAGCCGTGAGAGAGAGAGATCAAAAGAGCCAAGATTTTAAAGAAGCTTTGTGAAAGCTTGTTAGAACAATGTTTTTTGTGGAAGAAGACACAGGAGTAGTGTGATGAGGCTTGGGTTTGTCCAGAGAAGAGGGTGCAAAAGGAAACAGAGGATCTTTTAGGAGGTTGAGGTGCCCTAGGATCTCTGGAAGTGCATCTCTGTTAGAACTTGGATCAATCTAATGCTTTGCTCAATTGTTCCTTTCTGTGCTTGAAGATGGAGACGTGCAAAAGTGGCTGCAGATTTCAACCATTGAAGCTGGAAGCTGTTCAAATGAAGATGAATCTGTGAAGATCTTGAGCCCATGTCTCACGGTCATTGAGATTTCTTTTGCATGTGTGGAGATAGCAAAGGGTTTGGATATAAATATGTTGTATATCGGCGGATGATGATGTTTTTGCTGGGTGGCTATGTTCTGGATGAATTTGGTTCATGTGGGATTAGTCATGGATAAACATGTTTTTTATGTTCCTCGATTCATCTAGGTATATAATTCAGCCGTATTAGAGGACATGCAGATTTCACATTGTGAAGTTTTCATCCAATTTGCGGCAAATTGATATTTTTCAATAGTTCCTAGCTCATAGTATTTGGCAATATATTCACTTATAAAAATCAAAATGGAATCTCCGTCGAAGATCAACAAGATCAACCAACAGATCCATATAAAAGAGCCATGGACTCTTCTGTTAAGGACCAGCAAGGTCAATCAACTAGATCCATGCCCGAATTCAGAAAACAACTCTTACTCCTTGTTCCAATATCTTCCACGACGTACGTGTGGGTATCTTCGGCGACTTAGAGCCCGAGCACCGTATGGTCAGTACCCTCTAGGATCCTTCGCAGCAGGTCACCTAGCGCTTCACTCATAGGCCGCTTCCTTAGTCCCTCATCGGCCCTTTAAGAAGTGCCAACTAAGCTTAGAGAGAGATAATCCAAAAAGCCTAAAAAATAAGGTGAAATTGATTTTGGCGTATTTTCTCTTGGCATTTTCATGAGATATAAAAGATATATTTATATTCTTAAATGTACATGAAAATGATAGAATATTGCTAGTTCTCGAAGTCTTCAATCCATTCATGTACTATATGTACTACGTGAACAATGAATTAATCAATTCTCCAAGTTTAATGGCTTATATCTCAAAATCTCTACGTACAAGTCGAAATAGAATATTTCCAAGGATCATCCAAAAATAGTTTGAGTTCCCTCCCTGCAAGAAACTTCACCTCAAATTTCGAAGGTTTTCGAGTTCCCTCCCTGCAAGAAACTTCACCTCAAATTTTGAAGGTTTTACATATCAAAGTTTGCAGGTACTTATACCTTCAAAATCCAGGTTTTTCTCGCAAATTAGTTTCTCTTTATTCTTTTTACTATTTTAGCACCTTTCTCTTTCCATTCAGATTTTAGCACCTTTCTCTTTCCATTCAGATTTTTCTACTGATCAAGAGGAAGGAGGAACACACAGAGGATCAAGAGGATGTCAGAGGGATCAAGAGCAAGGAGGAATAGAGAGAAAAGAGACATCTACAACCTGCACATCAAGCTTGAACATGAATATGAACCTCTAAGTAAGAGAAATAAACCCAATATTTTGTGTACTCCTAAAGAAATATTGAGGATACAAGGGAAGAAAAACATAGATTTATGGATTGATGGGAGGTTATATCCAAAAGACCCTTTTACAAACTCCACACTCCCATTTAGGAATATAACATCTCTGCTTCACTTTGTTGGAGATGGCTATAATGGGCTCCTAGGATATACACATCATTTGGAAGCAACAAGAAATGTTCTTAAATTAGAAAGAGATTTGTTTGAGAAGGAGAACATTCATTTGAAGAAAACCATGGAGCATTGTGTGCAAAAGTTATTAAGCAATAAGGAAACCATTTTAGGGCTTAAAAAATAAATGTCTGAATTAAGACATAAGCAGACCTCATTAGGTCTCCATAGACGACAAACAAAACTAAGGGATATTGAGCAAATGAAGCTAGGAGGTGGTGCCATCAAGAAGAGAATACATGGAGTCAAGTAAGCTCCTTTCTATTAACTGGTTTATTGTTTCTATTGTGATATTTTATTATTGTTTCTATTGTGATATTTTATGAATAGCAATCATTATTACATATGTTTATGTATATCAATTTCTGCATTTCATCTGATATTAGATCATTATTGCACCCTGATATTAGATCATTCATTTGAAGAAAACCATGGAGCATTGTGTGCAAAAGTTATTAAGCAATAAGGAAACCATTTTAGGGCTTGAAAAATAAATGTCTGAATTAAGACATAAGCAGACCTCATTAGGTCTCCATAGACGACAAACAAAACTAAGGGATATTGAGCAAATGAAGCTAGGAGGTGGTGGCATCAAGAAGAGAATACATGGAGTCAAGTAAGCTCCTTTCTATTAACTGGTTTATTGTTTCTATTGTGATATTTTATGAATAGCAATCATTATTACATATGTTTATGTATATCAATTTCTGCATTTCATCTGATATTAGATCATTATTGCACCCTGATAAAGAATCAACGACAGAACCTTCTGGCACACAATTAAGTCTTCTTTTAGATCGCCACCAGTATGTAGAAGCACTGATGAAGAAGAAGAAATATAATAAGGTCTCAGAAAAGCAAATAGACGTCTTTTTCAAAGAGAATCAACTCAATCCATAGGACATCTAGACAATACTTGATGAGGCTGGTATATCACACAAAGGGTACTTAGCTATTTATAAGACTTTGCAGGAAAAGATGAAGGATTCTATTATGAAAGGATCATTTATCACACAAAGGGTACTCAGCCATTTATAAGACTTTGCAGGAAAAGATGAAGGATTCTATTATGAAAGGATCATTATTACCAAATCCTTCTTTAGTAAAAAAATGCATAAACAAGTAAACGAAGAGGTACTGCAAGCACTGGAACCCCATTTCATATTGAAGACACCTATGCTGACCCAGCAGGAGATGTGGTCTACAATAGATACAATAATATTTTCGACTTGGAGACCTTACAATCATATGTTGTTCAATTGTTTAAAGTTACTCCTGAAGAATGTGATGGTGTCCTCAAATTTGTGCTAAAGCTTGATGAGTGTCAAATTGTGAAGGAGAGAAAGTTAGAAAGGGTTACCATCACACTGATGAACAGGGCACTTGATACATCTATTCTAAAAGATGATCCTAGATGGTTTAGTGTTCAATCTGAAAACAATATATTGTCTTTGGGATCATTTGAGGTAAATTTTATTAGACTCAGATATGTTTATGAAAAAAGAATTACATATAAAAAACACTAATGGGTGTTGCATTCCTATGTTTCTTATGTATTGTAAGTAGAATCAGAGAATTTTGATGTTCTACATTGGGTCTTTCATAAGACATCGATACCCGAGATCATCAGCGAGAAGAGAATAGCAAAAACTTGGATGTGGAAGGCATGGGACAATATAAGGTGAAGTGGCATATGGCGGGTGATCTTAAAACTCTGAAATATATGCACAATATGTCAAAGGGTGCCAATTCAAAAAGTCCTTACTTATATTGCATGTGTGATAAGAGGTATTGGAAGAAGGCACCGGATAGGCACTTGAAAGACCCAAACTTCAAGCCAATTCTCGATATTCCATTGTCAAGTGTCCACATTTGTACAATGCATGCTCTTTGTAGAATCATTGAATAAAAACTCTTGTTTTTATACATATGTTTTGCATGGGCTCTACAGCCCAATACATCAAAGGTTACATCCATCAAAGCACTAGAGAAACTTCTATTAGACATTCGTTTGCATGGTGGACATGCAAAAATTGAACAAGATGAAAAAAGGTCTAAGGATGGGAAGAATGTACCTAATAAACCTTCCATTGGGGGTGTAAAAGCAAGAAGGTTTCTATTTGAACCAACACGAGAAGGTCGTAGAAGAAGAAGATCAGGTGCAGATTGTAAAATACAACAGATGGAAGTGCGTTCACAATGCAGTAGTAGACCATGCAGACAATGGTCAAGCAAGAACATGGAAAGCCAAGGTGTGGAAATCTCTAGACATTATGTTTAAGTTCTATGATAAGAAAGTGTGGACGAAGGAGGACCACGATATATTTCAAACAATGCTAAATGAGTTCAAGAGATCAATGATTGATGCATGGATAGTTCAACACATCACCCACTATATGGTATTAGATTGATTATGCATTGAACTAGTCTTTATACTGTATATTGAAAAATATACTAATTAATGTATTCTTTTATTTTCTTGAAGCATATTATATACCATCATACCCCTTGGTTTGCAAAGAAGTATGGTAGTTTATTAATATGGTCAACCACCCAAGGAATGGAGAAAACACATTATCAAGCACGCTTCGGGTATTTCAATCATACAAGACATGGTGGAGGAGTAGAAAAAGCTAACAGTTTAGAGGAATTACATCAATGGACATATAGGAAGCTTGTACACAAAACCAAAAAGAAGCAGCAGTTCAAAGCATTCGAAATTAATCAAGCAGTAAAACTTGTGAATAAAGAAAGAAAACAAGATATATGGAGGAGATATAATGCAAGTATTAAGCATGGAGAATGGCGAGGAACAAAACAAAGAAATGGAAAGATTTGGATACCCATAGATCCATGATTAGCATTTCAAATTCAGAAATGATCATATGCAAAAGTGACATTATACGAGAGAATATTATTACAAGAGATAGGAATATACTACTACTCCTTAACCTGCTCACTAACATCCTCAGGTGCATGAAGCCTTGCCCTTTTTGAAGATGGCTCTGAAACATCTTGTAATTGTAAAACTAGAGGAACCCTCGATTGTTTTGTGAATCTGAGAAGCTTCCTTTTGCCATAATCACTTAGCATATTGGGATCCTTAATCCCACATGCCAATCCATAAGCAGTATAGGCTAAGTATTTACTCCTTAGTGCATAGACTCCAAGGCCCTACCCAAAGATTCACAACGCTAACTGCTTCTCCAAAAGCATGACTTTGTCTGCATTCCACCTAACAGGATATGCTCCAAGGTATCTGGATAATGTCTTGATTGTAGACAAAAGAAATTCTGCATTGTCTTTCGAGAATTTTTTGTGGAATATAATGAATTGTGGAAGCTTCAATCGGTTTATGTACTCTCCCAGTGGTGCTGAGTCCATTCTGAGTCCTCCCATGCATTTGCCTACTCCGCGCCCAAGAAACTCATTCTCAAACACAACCAGCTGCAAAACAATATTGTCGATAAGCCAACATAACAAATAGAATAAGCTACTTAGCACGATTAAAAAGTCATTAAACACACCTTCTGATTTTTGTCATTAACAAGTAAATCATCTGTCCATATATTGATTGTTTAGTTGGTGTCTTAGACCACCGAATGGGGATGCCCCTTCCCTTCCCATGTGTGAAATATTAAGTCTTTGCTGAATAGCCTAAAATTCCTCTTCACTGGGAAGGTTGGCCAAATTCATAGCTTTTTGCATCCTTGTACATCATAGATAATGTGTCGGCAGCAGAATGGAACTCACTTTCCTTGACATTTGAATCCAATAAGAGATACTTATCTAAATCTGGATCGACAAAATCTTCATCTTCCTCAAGATTCTGTGCAATGATGGCCAGACAGTAGTCTTCCCTTATGTTAAACACAGGTTGAATATCTGTAGCTATCAAATATTCTTTGTCACCCCAATAGAAAATGTGGGGAGTAGTGGGGTTGGAATGTCCCCTTCTTCCTCTATCATACAGGACTGCTCGTCACCTGTAGCCACTAAGGTGTCTTCTCTTTTGAGCATGTCAATATCCAATTGCTCACTTAAGTCCCACAGCCAAGTTTATCTCCTCTGCAATCTCTTGAACTTCATCTTCTGCTCTTGGAGGTTCCTCTGTCTTCTCCTCAATTTCTTCATTTGTAACTTTTTCATCCTCAAGCAGCACATACAGGTAGCAGATAAATCCATAGTGGTACATGCAATGAGACGACACTTGCAATTGTGAATGGGGCACTTACTGTGTGTCTTCTTCTTATCATCTGGCACCTTTAAAACATCCTTGTTTAACTTTTGTCTTAGGGTTGTTGAAGGCTCAATATCATTTAATGTGCATGTACTGAACGCCGTCACATTATTGTACCACTTGAAGTGATCTGCTAAAATTGTTTCTCTTTGCATACCATCCTCTCTTTTCCATCATGCTTTGTGTTTCCCTGCACATCGGGAACTGCATGCACATTTGCCTTAGGTTGCTTGTCCTCATGCTTTGGTTTGTGGTTGGGGCATTGTCTAAACATATGCTCTTTGCTGCCACAAGAAAAGCATTTCTCCTCCTTTGCATATTGCTCCCTTTGCTCGAGGTCAAGCCAAATTTGTTCTTCTTTGGCCCATGATCCTTGGATAAAGTATTTTCAGCTTTACCTCCTTTCTGGACATCCCAGAAGCTCTTTTTAGATGGCTGTCCACCTTTTTTGCAGGTTTGGGATAGCCTTCTCTTTGCCCTTGGAACCACCTTGACCTTGCTTGATTTTGAGCACCAATTTCTCTGTAGCAAGAGCGGATGCTATAAGCTGCTGAGTTTCGGGTGCAATTCAATGCCCGGAACGATAGGCTAGTTGCAACCCGAAATGAAACTTTCTTTTCTTTTCATCCTCGGAGAGTTGCATGAAAGGAGTAACCTCAAGCAAAACTTTCCAAATTTTGCTCACATATTGCTGCACACTCTCATTATCCTTTTGATCAAATCTATCCCACTTTAATGTGAGTGTATGCTGCTCTGCATTTGCTGCTCTGCATTTGGTGGCAAAAATTGGGCATAAAATCTATCCTTAAACTCTTTCCAAGTGATCTTTGGTGGTCTTTGGTGTGCAAATGGGATCTTTGGTGGTCTTTTTAGTGATCCACCAATGGGCAACTGTCCCCTTCAAAAACACGCTTGCATGACGGATCTTGGACTTCTCAGTGAAGTCCTCTTCACTAAAAGCAATATCAAACTGGGCCACAAAAGCAAGCACCAAAGAAGCATCAAACTCCCCATGATAGGCATCAAATTTCACTCATTTGTCCCCGGCTTTGAACTCCTTGAGCTTTTTGGCATGAGGCTCAAGCTCTTACCTCCTCCTCTTGTCCCTGTCCAACGGGACAGCTCTCTCTACATGAGCTTCATGGGCAATGATAGGTGTTCCACTAGCCAAAGTGACATGGGTCTTTGATTCTTGTGGCCCCACTGCATCATGTGACCTCGCCTCCCTTCATGTGGGCAGGTACAATACATTGTGCCCTGCCATAGTACTTGGCCTTATCCCACACCAAGGTTGTTTACACCCCTTTGGGGAGTGTGCCCCACCACTATACTTGACCTTATCCCACACCAAGGTTGTTTACACCCCTCAAGCACCCCCAACATCACACTCACTATGCTCATTTCAGACAATGTTACAATGTCTGTTCATAACTCCAAGAATCAAACCACTTGACCATCAATATCACATGTATTGTACATATCGTTTGACACTCCTACAAAGTTTCGTCTTAATCTAACCACAGATGAGGCCATTCCAAGGATCCAACATGCCAAAGATAACCTATTTGATGTCCCTCCCTAGTTAATGACTATTTAATCCATCTTGGTTATAGTAACTCTCCACTTTGAATATAATTCAGTTGATGTATTATCTTCACCAATAGAGTCTGCGAGACAGAATCTACAACACAAAGGGGGGTATGTTAACCACCTTGGTTAACATGGTTTCAGACACCACTTGGCAAACGACAAACATGCATTATGCTCATCTACACAAAGTTTGACTGCCCAATTCGATTGTCTATGGTCGTGAAGTGATGTGTTGGCAACAATAGGCATGAGCTTCTCGAGGATAAAGAATGAAGAATGTATTATGAGAAGTGTATTTGCATATTGTATAAGGCCAAATTATGAGCCAAGCATTGCATATTGCATTGGGCATCTTGAGTGGACACACTTTGAGTGAGTGTGAACACTATTGCCTTGTATATATATCAAATTTTCATCATAATTGAGAACTCTCCCCATTTTACTCTATTGCTTCTGTTGAATAGCTTCTTGTGATTAGCTAATTAGTAAGCTTGTGATTATCTAATTAGTGAGCGTGAGAGGTGAGGGAGAGTGATTACCTCAAGACTACCCTTGCTAATGACGAGGAGAGGTGAGGGAGAGTGATTACCTCAAGACTACCCGTGATGAAGGAGCCAAGCTTTCCATCAACGGAAGCTGGCCAAGCATGTTTGTATACCCAACAAAGCATGCCAGCTTGTGCTACACACACATGTGGTGAGGAAGGTGTTAAGGCTATTGGTGTGTATCCGAAAAACAAAACAAAAAAACAAAAAAACAGCCCTTGGCAGAACAAGCTACAGGAGGTGATCAAGGCTAAATTATGTGCTTCAAAAAACATTACATGATTTACCACCACAGCCAAAAGTAATTGAACCAATTACATCATGCTTGGGACTTCAATCCTTTAAGCAACCAGGCTACACTAAGGGGCAAATGTCCACTATTTTTTTTTCCTTTGGAGGAGTAACACACACACACAGTCTTTTTTTTCATCCCTTTGTGGTGAACTCTGTCTTTTCACCCCTTTGTGGAGTGAGGGGGAGGGGTGGGGTCAAAATCGAACTCTCTCTGACCTTGTTAAGGGAGAGAGTGTTGTCCTCATTTCAAAGCTGGATGACAGTTCATGTGAATGAGGACTTATTTCAAAGTCAGCAGCATGCGTATTATAGTGAATGATATCAATTCACTTTTTTTTTGCTGTGAGCTTTTTTGAATATATTCTAAGGTGCCAGGGTTCAAACTTGGGACTGCAAGCCCATTTGCAAATCAATCATTACAATCTTATGGAATGTACCCAATAAGCACAATCGCTAGCCCAGGAGACATTAAACATTTTGTAGCATTTTATAGCCTTTATTGAGCTCATCATTGTGGCAGTTGTTTAATTCTCCCTATATAGCCCTTTTCCAGCATAATAAATACAGATAAAAGCAATAATAGCTGGCAATAAAAGTGTAACCTTAGCCCATATGGAACACATTGCTACATGTAACCTCAGCCCATATGGAACACATTGATACATGCAGGATCCTGCAAATATTTGGAAAGCAAAATACCCAATGATGTATTACAAAACCACCATATTCCAAGTTTAATTTCTTGCTGCCACGGATTTCTCTCCCAAGAATTATCCAAGTGATATTGAGGATAGAGAGCAGTTTTCTAGGGATAAGTTAGATAAGCTTTGTGGCAAGTTTGGTATTGGCATATCTCCATTGGTGGATGTAGATCTTTGTCAACTACATCCATTTGTTGCACTTACTTGATGAAGTCTTATCCAATCAAGGGCTTGTTTGATACTTGGATGCAATGTGGCGGTCAGATGGAATGGAGGCAGATGTTTCTTGAACTTTGCAAGTTGTTTCAGTTGTACTTGTGCTACTAGCAAGCTCTGTCATGTGAGACAGAGGCCTTTCGAAGCATAATAGGATCAAGAGTCAAGTGAGAGCTTCACTTAATTTAAGCACACTAGACAAGCTCATGTTTATGTCTCTTTCAACAGAGCAAAGGCAAGAGATGTGGATTGGAATAGTATCTTTGAATCATGAAAAGCAATGAAGGTGAGAAGGCCCCAAAGATTAGTTGAGAATTGATATTTTGATCATTTTTACTTCAAAATCTCTTCGTCATGATGGGAATACATTTTTGTTGTTTGAAAGTTATTGTAAGTTAACTATTTGATATGTGTACTTTTAATAAAGAACCATGCTTGATAATCAAAAAACGCATTTTGCTTCCATAACTTTTGATATTATAAGTTAACTATTTGATATTTGATATGTGTACTCTTGGTCATGAGGGGAATACACTTTTTTTGTTCAAAGTTTTAATAAGTTAACTATTTGATATGTGTACTTTTAAAGAAACCATGTGTGCTAAACAAAAAAACATATTTTGCTTCAAGAACTTGTTTTTTAAATCAACTTAAAGCAATCATTGTCTCCCACCTTTATATTGAATGTCTGCCTTTATATAAAAGAAAATATATTAACTTGAAAAACTAGTTCCAAAAACAACTATGTTGACAGTTGGAGTGTAACCAGTGTTTTTAATTTTTAGCTTCAGTCGGTGCAAAATATAAATACACAAAATGCCCTTTTTTTTGGAGCAACTGTTGGCCTAGTGTGAATAATATCACTGCACTCTTAATGGGTAATTAATGTAAATTATTGATGGGTCAATAATGGATGGGTCATCGATGTAAGCTACTTACAGATGTAGATGGATGCTAAGTAGGGTGCTTACCTTCCTCACCAGATGTGTGTGTGTAGCACCAGT
Organism: Cibotium barometz; assembly: GCF_041138505.1. Lineage (NCBI taxonomy): Eukaryota > Viridiplantae > Streptophyta > Polypodiopsida > Cyatheales > Cibotiaceae > Cibotium > Cibotium barometz. The sequence continues at coordinate 21,253,010 of NC_141064.1, read as the reverse complement.
TGGCATGCTTTGCTGGTAGCTGGTCACCATTGGTGTGTATCCGAGAAACAAAATATCAAAAAAAAAAGCCCTTGGCAGAACAGTATACGGGAGGTGATCAGTATGAATTCTTTAAGGCTGAATTATGTGCTTCAAAAAAAAAAATTGCATTCGGGAAAAACTTGACTTTGGATAAGACTAGCCATGCATGTGAATAAGGGCCACAGTGTTTGACCACTTCATTTCTAGGTAAGTGCCAGCCCTTATTATAATTTCACTGCTTACATCCAATTTTTATTTAAGTGCATTTTGGTGAAGAGCCTGCTTTTTCTTTGTTAATTTAACATGTCCACCATCTCTAGACCATGTATGAGAGCCATATTCTAACACCCTCCTTGGACCTCACAATGGCCATGAAGGTGAAGAATCCCAAGGGGTGTGCTTGGGTTCAATACCCCCCTCCTCCCGCATGCCTAAATGGCATGTGGTCCGTCCCTTTCCTCACTAACAATAAATAAATAAAAAATATCCCTCGCAATACCCAAAAAAAAAGGGGAAAATGTCCACTTTTTTTTGGGAGGGGTAATACAGTCTTTCTTTTCACCCGTGCGGAGTGAGATGTGAACCCTATCTTTTCTCCCCTTTGTGGAGTGAGGGGTAGAGGAGAAAGATCACCACACCTTTTCCACCCTGCTACCCTTGCAAATGTCCATGTGTGCAGGGCAGGGGTTAGAGTGCTATTTCTATCATCATTGCTCAATAAACATTACTTTGGTGATGACTGATATTGGTAGTTCATGAAGAGGGCTCCTCTGACCTTGTCAAAGGATAGAGTGTTTTTCTCATTTCAAAGCCAGATGGCAGTTCATGAAGAGGACCTTGTTAAGGGATAGAAAATATTTTTCTCATTTCAAAGCCAGCAGCATGCATATTATAATGAATCATTCACTTTTTTTGCTGTGAGCTTTTTTTAATATATTCTAAGGTGCCAGAGTTCAAACTTGGGACTGCGTTTTAGCAAGCCGATTCACAATCAGTCGGGCTAGAGCCTGCTGGCAACTGTCATTACAATCTTATGGCAACCATCATGGAATGCAGCCAATAAACAAAATCTCCAGTCCAGGAGACATTAACATTTTATAGCCTTAATTAAGCTCATCATTGTGGCAGTTGTAATTCTGCCTGTATAACCCTTTTTCAGCATAATGTACAGATACGCAATAATAGTTGGCAATAAAAGTGCAACCTCAGCCCATATGGAACACATTGCTACATGTAGTATGCATTTGCTATCCTGCAAATATTTGCACGTTTCTCATATCTTCTCTTACCAGGCACCATTCTTACAAACTAGAAGGTTTTTCCATGGACCTTAACAGCTTCTTGGAGCAAAGTTAGTCTCCAAATCATCTCTACAATCAGCAAAAACTTTCCAACCCTTTATTTATGGTAAGTTGCGATCTGGCGATTCAAGCTCCTTCTGTCAACCTCATGAGGCAAGCCTAGTTATACAAAACCAGGTTTCTAATAGGAAACCCTACAACGAGCAGAAAATCTACATGGTTTTCTGTCTTGACTGGGACAGGTCCAGTACTCTGAAAATTCTGCCCAGTATCAGGGTTAGCTAGTGTGAGTTTGTACAGATGTGAGCCAAACATTTTTTTTCCATCTGTTACTGCACAACAGCCTATAGAGCTGGTCAAGAAAAAATCCTTTGAATAGGGAACTAATGTGCTACCACTAAGGCTTAGAATGCAAAGCACACTCCATGCATGTTATGTCGCCTGCTTCCTAAGACCAAGAATGTTCACAATTTGTTTAGCGTGGAAAGGGGAGGGGAGGGGAGGGGAGCAGAGGTGTGCTCATTGTACCCTTAAACTGTCAATAGGCTAGCTCAGAGAGAACTTTGAGTATTGCACACCCAATGATCACTGGGCACACTGGTCACATCCGGCCGCATCAAATATGCTTGCAACTGTGCCCTTAGCTCTGCAACGAGCGATAGTAACTCTTCACATGGATTCTCTCTGGCTGCAATCAACGATGCTAGATATTTCCGCCTAGTCAGCTCGACATGCCCAGCTTCTGACTCGTGAGCTTGAGATGCAATCGTCTGATCCATCTGTCCATTTTCCTGTGACAGCTTCAAAGTAATTGGTTATTTCATGTACACTGATCTTAATGCCTAGGATAGAAACCAGTAGACCAAGACTTTTAGCACTTAATGATTTGAAGAGCTGACAATGTAATCTTTAGAGACAAGGTTCTAAGGCTGGTTACACTATTTCCCAACCCAACAGAAGCAATGACCCAAAGCACAGGGCGAAAGAGCCTTTGCTTGGTTCGGACGTCCCCGCTCCCCCTGCCAGTGCAAGCAACAACAGCACAACAGCAAGCCCACCTCAACAATGAAATGAGCAGGTCATTGGACCAGCAAGATTGCCCATCAATACCCTGATGCGTAGGGACTTGGATGGGAAAAGCCTGACAGCGGCAGGTGGCTTAGATGGGAGAAACCCCACTGACAGGCAGGGCTGGTAACTGTCAGTGGACAACCACATAAAAGTTTAAGTTAAAGCTCTCATTTTCAGATTTTTTCTTTAAAGACACTCACCAAAGTTGACATAGCAGTTGATGAACTTCCAGGTTCATCAACTGCGTGATTGTTATCCAGACTTGAGGAGATGCTTTCCATCTGGAGAAGAAATGCAGCCACCTGGCATTGCAGGCTATGCAATTCTTCATGGACTTTTGCCACATTCAAGTTTGATGCTTCGACATCAGCTTCAGCCTTTTCTATAAGAGAATGTAGGCTTGCAACCTCATGCTGTAGCAAGAAGAGAAACAAATAGCATATAAGAAGCTTACATAGGGCACAAGCCAAGTTTAAAGTCTACACTAATTCACATACAAATGCCTCATCTTGACCTGTTTTTCTGATAATTGATTGAGTGCCTTCTGAATCTCCTGCTCTTTCATTAAAATCTGCTTTTGCAGATCCTCGACACTCGTTTGCAGGTGCAGGAGGTCAACTTGCTGAGTGCTGTTCTCTGCAGCTTGCAGCTGGCTGTCTTTCTCTTGCAGCTTTTGTTCCAATTGTTCTATTTGACCTTGTAGCTGCATAATTATAGCCTTGCTGACAGCATTTTGGTCCACTTGATGATCTATAGGGAAAGAAAGCATCGGGATCTCCTCGGGATATGGTTCCCGATTATCATGATACATGTTTTCGGCATTATCCCAGAACAGGTTATCTTTCACCTCCCCTCTTTTACCTCGAAGAAGCTGGCCACGACCCTTCCTTCCCTTCAAAGGATGCTCAACCGCCTGAACATTTTATATATACCCATATCAATCATGATCTGAAGGTTGTGCAGCAATGAGACAAAGCAGCACTGTACAGTGTTGATCAACAGAAGAGCTCAATCTAAGGCTGTTTACAGACAAAACCCAAGCACAACCGGGCAGGCGGGGCTTGGATGGGAAAAGGTACCCTGTCCAAGACTGATAGGCACTCAAGATGAGCCTGGCAGTGTGGGTGCAGATAAGCTTGTAAAGAGCCTGAGTACAAAAGATACTTAAGCAGCAGGTGAAGTTCTATTGAGCTATGTAAGATTGTAGCACAATTTGTGAGAGACTTGCAGATGGTTGAATGGATGAATATGGGTGCCTTCCACCAAATCTGGATCTTGATCAAGTGCAACATAACACAAGAACATCAGAGGAATACTCACCTTCTTAAGCAGCAAGGCATCACGAGATGGTGTAGGGGTGTAGATAAGGGAAGCATGTCGTGGAAATGACTTGCTGTTTTGTTGATCCTGTGATTGCCAAGGAGCCACTGCTTAGTGAGAGTAAAACAAAAACGTATAATGTTTCAGCACCAAGTCATGAGAGGCAGGATAGCGACAAGCATGTCAAGAAGACCAGGGGATGCTTAGAAAGCTGTGATGCGGGGGGAGATCATGTAATTTGGTAGAAAGATGTGATGGGGACAGAAAACATAGGCTCTGTGGTGGATTCTCAGCAAGTATTGATGAGGGTGGAGAAATGAGAGCAGCTAGATCATGTACACATTGACATGAGAAAATACAGCAATGAAAACATCACTACTAAAGACATCATAAGTTACGATTGAATTGATTGCTAAGACATCACATGCATAATTAGTAAACGTTGGCAAAGTATATACCATGAAGGTCTCCACAAGGGGGATCATTTCCACCAGGTTCTGATAAAGCACTTTGTCTACACTGCCATCAGTGCCAATGATGGGCAGGAGGGAGGAGAGAGAAGAGGGGGATGATGACGAGGCTGGAGTGCCGACACCTTCGCTCCATGAATGGGTGGCCGCACCAACACCTCCTGTTGCTGTGGCACTGAGTTTCCGGCTACTGCTATTTATAGTGCTGCTGTCTTTCCAGCTCTCTGCAGTATAGAAGGCCTCCCTCTCCCTTGCTGTGTCCCACCTCTTACTGTAGTGCTGCCCTGCAGTAGCAGTTTGACCAACTTCCATAACTGGGTTTGGCTGCTCAGAAGGAGCAGAGGGGCTGGTAATGGTAGTGGGCTTTGAGCGTATGGTGCTTTTTTGGGGTTGTGGGCAGTGAGGCCATGGGGAGATACAAAGTCAGTAGTGGGCGATTTGTACAAAGTGGCAAGGTGGGCGTTGTGGAAAGAGGGGGGAATGTAGGCTTTGGGGAAGAATTATGCAGATCTGGCTATGGGGGGCTGTGGGCGATGAGCGGTTAGATCTCTCTCTCTCTCTCTCTCTCTCTCTCTCTCTGTGGACATGCACAAGCTTTCAACAGGCCCCACGGCCTCTCTCTCGCACGATGGCTCACGATTAAACCTTCCGCCCCGCCCGCCCCCCTTTCAGCTGGCAGAATCGGCCAGACAGCGAGAGAGGAGAGAGAAATAAGTGCTTTTCTCTGGTCGTCGCCTCCTCTCTCTTCTATATCAGAATCCTTATGCCCTGATGGTAGTTAAACTTCACGCGAACAGCGAACGGTTAGTGGAGAGCCCAAATTTAAGCTTGGATCAAAAAAAAAATTGCTTGCTGGCGGCCGGCCATAGCCGGCGCTGATCTGTGGCCCAGGCATGGGCCTTCTTTCTCTACGTCTACATGTGTGCAAAAGGGGAGCCAGCAAGAGAGACGTCCCCACTTCCCAGTGCCCACCTTCACTATGCAGGCCTCGCCGCCTCTGTCTCTCTTTCTCTCTCACCCAGATCTCCTCGACATTGAAAATATACGCATAATTAAGCTCGCACGTTTTCCATCAGATGAAACCTATATTCTCACTCTACCCACATGAATTCAGTGCCTACGTTTGCTACATCTCTAAGGTAGAACCCACTACACAGTACTCTCTCTCTCTCTCTCTCTCTCTCTTATATATATATATATATATATATAGCCAAGTAGAAATTGACACTGGACAGAACCCCTCTCTCTCTCTCTCTCTCTCTCTCTCTCTCTCTCTCCACGGTCTTTGAAGCTTTCTGGAGTCTGCAGTGCATTGTGTAACTCTCGGACAACGTAGCTCAACTCACCCTGTTGACATTTGCCAACTGCAGCCTTGCAGCTTTGAAAGGAATGTCATTTTCGGATTTTTATTTTAGTGGGTGGAGAGTATGAGTAATAATCAATCAAAGAGAGGTGGACTTTCACACCTTCCAAACAAACTTCTCTTCCCATGTGATCAAACGAGCCAGCAATGGACTTCAACATTGAACAATACGTTGCCAGTTGGAAGCAGTGTACTAGGCATGTTTACACTCTCTGTGCAATGTGAAGGAGAGAATTTACCTAAGCCCAACTGGTCTCTCCAACAGACCGTGACCACCCACACGGTGATTTAAAAAGTGTTCACATTGGATAATACATGAGTTTGTTGCATGTACTTATTGGCTCACAATATAAGATAACCATAAAGATCAAGCATTAGTCCTACTTATTGGCTCACAATATAAGATAACCATAAAGATCAAGCATTAATCCTGCTGTCGTGAAGTAACTTGATATTGCTCAGATTAATGTTTGATTGAAACTGAAAGAGAATTTCAATCCTAGAGCAAAAGATAACATAAGCATGCGAGTAGCACAAAATCGAAATTCATAAGCAAGACATATTATGTAGTTAAATGACCGTTAGTCCTTTATGAGGTGGTCACAAGACCTATGTTGTACCCAACTTTGTGAAAATATGTGCTTTGCAATTATTTCGAAACCTAAAACAGCATATTATAACTACAATCTCCTTGTCAAGCGTTGAAGTTCTTTGAAAGCGAATTAGAGGCAATCAACCAAGCACTTGCATCAATAGATCTTGCTGAGCTTCGGGTGAAGCTTAGATAGCCCTTACACACTACCATGCACAACATTCAAGCAAAAACAAACCGAAAGGGGTCGATGCCAAGCTTACCACCCAACCATTGCTGCATCCCGGGCATAACTGAGCTAGAATACCAACATGGACCTCAGTTGTGCTAGAATACCAACAGGGACCTCGCCTATCACCCAGCATCACCATCCCAATTGAAAATTGCAATCCCTCTTCCCACATTCTTGTTTTTTTGGGATGGCTATGCAAGTCCATGGCGTTTTTGCTAATCAAAAGCTTACATAAATATACACAATTATGGTGTTTGAGTGATCAATTTATTAAACATGTAATTTGTACGGAAATGGGGAACTATATATTGGTGATATGAAATTTTGTAAGTACATGCACAATATACATGCTATGGATGCTTCTGACAGATCTACACATCTTTAAGACCCTCATCATAGCAAGAAAATTTTTAGGACTCAATTGAGCTCTTAGACGGTGCTAAGAAATGACGAAATCCAAGAGTGCCATTTTTGTAGACTCATTAAATAAAGCCTCAAGGTAAATGATGCTAATAAATTTTCCATTTTGTACTTGTACGGTGAGACAAAGGAGATGAAAGGACAGTAAACTGTGTTCAAGCAAGGAATGAACTCAACCAAGTTCAAATTTTTCTTTTCATTTGCTGAGATTCTAAGCCTTATATATATTTCTCGAAAATGGTTAGCTTCATCAAAAATGTGGAAAGTGGTAAACCATATCACCCTCCTAACAAGAAGGCAGGATAAGTGCAGCAGAGCACTGACCTCAATGTACAAAATTAGGGAGCTGTTTTATAACACCACAAGAAAAATTGTCTTTCTTCATACCTGCAAGGTTATAATACGGCTTCTGTGTAATAAAAGTGAGGCCCAACAAGCAAAACTCGTAAAAAGGGATGCCCTGATTCTGGCAGCTACTCTAGCCCCTAGCTTGCAAAGCTAAAGAAGGAACCGGGTAAAAGGAAACCTGTGATTCTGACCTAATGGTGAGAAGTAGGTAGATGTTTTATCATTCACAAAATATCATTGAAGCATTGACTAGTAACCAAGATCACATTGTTCCAAGCCATTTGCAACTTGTCAATGCCATATTGAGGTTACTAACACAGCTCAACATTCTTTTTTTTCCACCAAACAAAGAGCCCTCTAGTAATTAAAAAGGGGATCTACCTAGAAGACAGAATACAAACACTCCAACAGCAGTAAAAGAAACACAACATGGGTGCTTCCTCCATGGCTGGCCGCTCTTTGTAATACAAAAGTAAAAAGCCACACTAGGGGCCTATTCTAAGTGGTGGCACCTGCCTCCCACCTCCAGAGAGGGGGGCTAGCGTCAGACTGTAAAAAGGACCCTCAGGCATTCCGACAATCCACGACCACTGTCTTATATCTGGAAAGGGTATCATCTCAAAGGCAGAGCCTTTCTACTAGGCTGTGACAATATAAATATTATCGCAAGCGGGTGACTGGTCGTCGCCAATTTGAGGTGGATGGGGTCTGCTGGGCCAAGGCAGGAGCCCACTGAACCTCTCGCTCCATGTGACCTGAGGAAGGACTAGGATGAAGGGAAGGCGGAAGAGGATGCTGAACGAAGGAGGGGAGCTTCTCGTGGGGAACCCTCTGCTGCTGAGCCAACTTTAAGGGAGAGGTCCAGGCACCTCAGAGGGAGGATCGACGAAACACTTTTTTCTCTTTAAAGATAGATTTTCTTTAAATGGCAATGTTTCGCTGACAGGGCCGGTGAGTCCGAATCTTAGAGCGGCTCTGGGAGGTCTCTGAAGATAATGGCTCATAACGATTCTTTGTGGAAACCGTTGCTGCCAGGTGATGGGACCCCTCTGTAAGAGTATTGCGTCAATCGCACGCAGGCCCATCTGTCTCCAGCACGGAAGCCCAGAGAGCTCCACCCGCTGTAGAAAAAAAGACTGGTCCTGGCAGGGGATTGCCCCACCTTGAGGAATGTTCTCTGGTGAGGCCAGGAGCACCCAGAGCGAAGAAGTCCCAGCGGCCCTGGCAGCTATGGAGGCGTGCCGGGCGCCGGGGGTGCTGGGGGGCTCAAACCTGTCCCAACGTACGACCAAGGAGGAGCACCATGTACTCCTTGGGGAGCCCATGAAAGCATACGGTAACTAGGTAGCCAGTGCATCCTGCCAAAGGGTCTTGACTCTTAACGGCACGCCTGGGGTGTGGGGGGGCTCAAACCTGTCCGAACGTATGACCAAGGAGGAGCACCATGTACTCCTTGGGGAGCCCATGAAAGCATACGGTAACTAGGTAGCCAGTGCATCCTGCCAAAGGGTCTTGACTCTTAATCAAGAGAGAAGTGATGGTGCCAGTGTATTATGTACCTAGCACTAGCCCTTGGGGTTCGGGACTAATCCAACAAAGTTAGGGGAGCCCTAGCATTAGGGAAAGCAGACGGATTCAAGTGGCTAAGGTTCAAACTTGATAAAACCAATGTTGGCTATTTATGACTGGACTGTTATTTATAGTAGCAATAAGCACTATATAGGTGAGTCTAGGGTTATTGTGGTCTGGACTTGGACCAAGAGGCTTACTCTTGCCATGGAAGTGGCGGATCATGGGTGGTCTTGCCGAGGGCCCTGTGGCACTGGTGGTGTGGGACACCAAGGCTGACTAGCATGGACTCGTGGGAGTGGAACCTTAGCCCCTGGCTTGGGGGAGGTTTCCAAACGCGAACCTACGGTTGGCTGGTGAGCTTACCTGCACCCCTTTTATTTGGTTTCGCTAATCTTGTTTGTGCCAGTCTCTCACACACTGGGCTAAGAACATCTCTGCCTCCCAAACCAGTATCAAGCTCCCTACCAGGGTGCTCTCAGCATTCTTATAGACCATTCTTTGAAAAAGAGCTTTTAACAAGAGCTAAAGCTCAAATGAATGAAAGTGGCTACTTTCTACATTTTCAAACCAAACAATAACAGCTTTTTCTTTTTGCAACAAGATAAGAGAGCTCTTAGGCTTTTTCTTAAAACCACAAAAACCTTCTCCACTCTCTCACAGTGGCTTCCTTTACAATGGCAAATGAAAAAGTACAATACACTATCTGCAATTAGTACCACGAAGTACAAATGCCTTAGCAGATACAATATGCTTGTACAACGTTTCACTGACAAAATCAAGCCAAACCTCGAGACTAAACATGCCCTGAGGCCACAGAACATATTAAAATGAAAAAAAAAAACCCTAACTTCAAAACTGCCGGTGACTCCTCAAGAGCACAATCATAGACATTGTTGATGATCTGTACATCAATGAGAAAATTTCTTCCCCCTTTTCTTTCCATTGAAGCTCCTCTTCACATCGCCGTGATCGTCATCATCGTGATCCGTGGCCCATCTCTTCTTGCCCTTCCTTGTGGAATCTTTCTCTCTCATTTTCTGCACCATCAGATAAAGTTCTACCTTATATCTTAGCCAGAGTTCGAAAGAGCAACCATGGATACTAGTTCGATTTGAAAAATGCTGAAACACATGCATAACAAATTATGTACAGCCAAAGTGAAATTTATGGGTGTCGATAACTACCATTGTTGCAAGCCTTTGTGCCTCTGTTACGCGTTCTGAAAACAGCATCATCTCATCCTCTTGCACTGGGAAAGCTGGTAACTTCTTCTCTGCATCCAAATCGAATAGAAAAATGACACCATTCATAGCATGTTTTTTCTGTATAAAAAAAAGAACAACACCAAAGCGGAGTCAAGCAAAAAACATCGCATACCTATGAGCTGCTCAATCCTTTGATAAAGCTCAATGTCATACTGAGTGACTATCGAAATGGCTCGCCCAGATCTACCAGCACGAGCAGTCCGTCCTACTCTATGAATATAGTCCTGGCAAGTTGCAATTTGACCGTTATATAGTACATTAATATGATTTAGATGTGAAATATGGTTCCAACAAAAACTGAAACCTCTAATGAAATTGAAGACTCTTACTTTTGAGTTCATTGGAATGTCATAATTAATGACAACATCGACCAATGGAATGTCAAGTCCCCTGCTAGCAACATCCGTACAGATTAAGATACTCCGCTCTCCAGCTTTGAATTTATTCAAAGCACCCAGTCTCTTTGGCTGCAAAATCCATTGGAGTAGATCTTAACGAAAGCTGCATAAAAAGTAGATGCTTTGCTTAGTTTGCGAGAACATTGTATTCCAACTTAACGCCTTTGGCGTGCGGACAACCTGGCTCATCTGACCATTGATTGAGATTGCATCAAGCCCCAAGTTCCGAAGTATCATTGATACTTTCCTGGTGCATTCACAAGTTCGCGTAAAAACCATAGCTGTACTTCCTGCCAGCTCATGAAGCAAAAAGACCAGAGCACAATCCTGTAAATAAACAAAGAACACCAAAAAACTTGATCAAGGGAATTCACAATACTACAAGTGCCCTTGTCTGATTTGTAATCCTGTACTGGTTCTTCAGAATCATCCTTCTGAAGAGCCAGTAGTTTGATTAGCAGTCTTGGCTTCTGCTGCCATTGAGATGTGCTGAATAACAACTGACGATCTGTATGACTGCAAGAAAAAGGTTCCAGCAATCCTAACCTTGACCTTTGCAGGTACAAACATGTATTGCTGCTTTAGTGTATCCACAGTAGTATATTTTGAAGAAACCTCAACCTGAAGACTTCAATGTCAGGCACAACACACATCCATCAGCACATATATCAAGATAATCATTTCTAAACCAACCACTCAATAAAGCAAGTACATAGTCAAGCTAGGCTGCTAAACCAAATAGAGGAATAAGGAAGAACAAGATAAAAGGGAGGATGGCAGGAGCAATATGGTTGGTGTCTCTTGCCTTTGCAGGGTTTTGCAAACAAGCACGTTGAAGCTTTGCTACCTGCATTACAAAACAGACCCGTAAAATAATTGGAAACAAGGCCATAAGTGGCCAGAAAAATCCATTCATGAGATAACAGAAAATGTTGAGTTACGGATATTAAAAACATGAGAAAGAACTGAAAACATTAATGTAGTTTTTGATATCGAACACATGACATCATCAAATATCTCCAGCTTCCTGTTGTGAAGCTGGCAAGATCTGGCCTAAGCTTCAGCAATGTGGTGCAGCATGCCAGATGCTCCAGAATCAGTATGTTAACAGATTTAATGAGCATTTCTCTGTCAAAAACATATGTGAACAAAACGTCCCACTCTGCAGCTTAGAGATAAGAGAATATGTAGGTGCCACTGAATCACGATGTCCAGAACTCTACAGACAGCAACAGAGTTGAGAGATTTTATAAACGTCTCTTTAAGACCGAAAGGGTCTTATGAGACCAAAAGGTACATATGATCCATGTACAATTTCGAAGAGAGGGTACGTGGAGATCTGTGGGACCCTATACAAAGCATAGACCCCAACAGATCATTAACAAAATAAAATACATAGAGCAGGATCCACGTCATCTATGGACTCTTTAGCACCTCATAAAGTTACATCAAATAGAGCTGATGTCACCAGACATGACTCGATGGGAACAACAATGTCACGACCCTAATTAGTAGATTATTAGATTGGCAAGGATCGAGTAGATCAAGACCAATAGATATAACGCTTTGGGCAAGGATCACTGGATCGAGGAAGAAAGATAAACAATATTTCTTGAAGAGGAGCAGTCCAAAGGATAGCCACACACAGGGCAATACGAGAATACACATTACCACTTGCGAGTAGTAAGTGTGGTAGCTAGTCTTCAGCAAATAGCCAATGAAAGACTAGGTCCATGGGTCAGGGGTATGCACAGGGGACCAAAGGGATATGAGCACGAAATGCTAGTGGCCACTGTGAATGCCCAAGGTCTATTATTGATGTATAAAGGAGGAGTGGATCATCTGGCTTATGCCATGATAATGAGTAGATTCACATATTGCTGCTCTCCTTCCCACAGCTCTGTCAAATAAAGTTCTTTCGCATGGAGGCTAGATCTTCATATAGGCTCAGTGCATGAAGGCAAATCAGACTCAGGAAGATACCATCTTGCATAGCAGCAGGGCCTGACATTTGATATCAGAGCATAATTCATGCAAAAATAGGCACATGAACTTGCAATTAGTATGCTGTCATATGGAGAGCACCACCAAGGAGTCCTTGCTCCATAGAGAAGTGATCACCCTAAAGTGCAGTGCCATTTGAATTTTGAACGCTGTTATAATGGTGATCCAGAAGCACAAGAAACGGGTAGCAACTATGAAGCATCGCGGTTAACAGAAGCCCGGCCTGACAGTTGGGCTAGAGCCCACTGGTACACAATGATAGAGCCACCACCGCTGTGGATGGAGAAGAGTAGCACTGCTGCTGCCTCCCTGCAGACCCACAAGTGCCTACACACACTAAAAGAGGAGAAAAAAAATAAGAGGGCTTCGAAAACCCTAAAGATTCACTCCTACCTTCCCCTTTTCATCACCAACAAAGAGGGGTCATTCCTAAGAGGTGGTTCACATGCATCAACATGTTAGCAGTCATCTCCTGTCTGTACCATATTACTCTGTAGGGAGTGAGGGCCTCTATTGTAGGTGTGCCCGCCCAGTATAACATGGTATCACCCATGAAGCGGATTTCCTTGGAAGTGCAGATGTGAGTGATAAATCCTGCAAAGTCTTCGACGATGGGGGAGCACATCAACAAACTCCAAGCTCTTCAGTAGGAGGTTCTTCACGCTGGGAAGGAAATATCTTTAGAGGACATGGCCATCACTTTGCTGTCTCATCTGACCTCTCAGTATTCAGCTTTCTATTCTTCTTTGATTACCAGTGGGAGGCTCAACACCATCACATGGGAGGAGCTTGTGCCGATGGTTTTGGATCAGGAAGAGCGGTTTACGAACCCCCCACAAGGCGGAGGTTCTGAGACTCTGACTGGACAACGGTCGAAAGGCCGCAACAACAACAACAAAGACAAAGGGAAGTCTTCACCACCGAAGTCTTCTGAGACGAAGCCCGACTCAGGGCGTGCTTTGAAGGCCATGACAATGAACGTTACATGGGTCTTTCACAAGGGTATCATGACAATTTGGCACTATACATGAAGCCAAAAAGTATGACACCAAAAACGTTTCTTTCAAATCCCAGACGTTTCAAAAACGTTTCAAAAACGTTTCATACAAGGGGGAGGGGGGGGGTGTATTCAGGTCCCAAAATTTACAAATAAGTTTATAATATGCAAAAAATATGTTGCCTTGTCTGCAAAACAATATTAAACATGCATCATTTACACATTGAAACATGTTTACAAGTTAAAACTAAAGATTCATGGTGACCCAGTTATAGTGGACACCCAACCGACCAATTGGCATAAATAAACTAGCAACATCAAGAATCAAGATTCTGATTCCATCATCAATAATGGCAACTGCTCAAAACTCAAGAAACAATATATAAAGTATGCAAGAGTGACATAGTCCACTGAGCACTCAAAGTGATCACAAAAAGTCTATTCCTAAACTGATACAAAAAAAGAAAACTGACGTTTGAAATACACAAAGTAAAGCATGCTGATAGATGCATGACAAACTAGAGGAGCCTGATAGTCCCAAAGACCAGAGTCCGCAATCTAAAGTCTGGGCACTCAATCCTCAACATTCTCGATGTCCTCATCAGTAGCCTCCTGGATTAAAAAAACGCCCAAATTGTACTGATAACAAGTGGGAGGAAAAGAAACGCATTTCATTCGAAAGAAATGCTTTTGAAACATTTCGTTTCATAAAAAATAAACGAAACGCATTTCTTTGCAACTATGAACACAAAGTACTAGAAACATGAAAGTGGATTTATGAACGGGATATGGACATGTGAGTCAATGACATATTTGAGTGTACTTCAATGCGAAGATTTTGGAGTCAATGGATCATGGGCTCTACATGGCATTGACCATCTTCAACTTTGACCCTACTCTTGCATTGTGAATTATTGTTTGGGGAGTTTTGCTAGTGATTAGAGTAGATACATTGAGAGAAGATATAACCTTAGCACACCAACCCAATGTACAAAAGCACCTCAGTCTTAAATCCAAAAGACAAACACAAAGACCTCGACGCCTATGCATGTTATATACATCCACACTGGTATTCCACATCAAAATCAATACACGATAGACTTCGTCAATCCATGCATTGGGTGAAACGATTAGGCTAGTTTGTAGAACTTGAAGTTGATGTATTAATTTTATAAGATGTTGGTGTCCACCACAAGTTTTGTTACATCTATGATAATCCTGTTACATGATCCTTTCGATCATGCATAGTACCCAATAGTAATGACCTTCCTTGCATCCATTGATTACAAAAATTTATTACAAGTCCCTCACTCAAGATCTCATTATAATTCAAATCCATTCCACTCATTCGATAACGTACTCTTGAGTCAGCAATGCTTATATTACACTAAGTTAAAATAAACACCAAATTACAATCATGTGGATTAAAAATGTCACAATGTCTCTCTCTATGCGAGTGGGAAGAATGAGATTCTAGGACAAAGTTTATCTACATTAGACCTTTGGCACGCTAGAATGTAAATGGTAACAGGATCCTATCACAAACTGTTAAGATTAATGGATTCTTCTATGGAAAGCTCTCATTTACATGAGATAATAACAAATTAAAAGTCACCAAGCATGTTTGACATGCAACTTTGTGTAGATTT
The DNA here is from genome assembly GCF_041138505.1 of Cibotium barometz. Lineage (NCBI taxonomy): Eukaryota > Viridiplantae > Streptophyta > Polypodiopsida > Cyatheales > Cibotiaceae > Cibotium > Cibotium barometz. The sequence continues at coordinate 21,237,987 of NC_141064.1, read as the reverse complement.
AGGTAAGTCAATACAGTAAGATGTGTAAGGAAACTTGATGTTTCCATGCAAGAGTATGTTGAACCCTCAAGGGTTGAGACCTAGGAATCGAAGGAATGATGTGCTAGGAATCGAAGGATATGATGTGGCTCAATTCTGATTAGATTTGATGCCAAGATTGACAATCAAAACTAGTTTGGCCATCATCAAGTGGACACCTGGATATGTAAAAGACACCTACATAGATTGTGCACAAGTAAATTGATGAGAGTCAAACCTTGGAAAGCACATGAAAGGTGCAAGTAGCAACTGTCACATGCGGGCATGTGAATACAAAAACTAGTTGCCAAAACACACCATACATTCAACATCCTTCACATCGTGAGCGTATACCAATACATCTATCACAAACATCATAAATATATACATCCTAAAACCACATAAGATAATCTTGCACATGACACAACATTAGGGGCTGCAGTTGCACACACCCCCCCCCCTGGTGCGGCCCGCGGAGGTATCTTTATTACCAATAGAGTATTCCCTTGTACAAGAAGCGGGTGCCCAGGAGATCCACTCCTCCGCTAGCACCAGATTTATCCAAATCGGTGAAATACAGCAGGCCCTTGGTCACCAACCACGGCAAAGCAATCACCAACTGCTCTCCAAAGAAAACAAGCCCTCGGTCCCCAACCAAGGCAAAGCAGTCACCAACTGCCTTCCAGAGAAACCAAGCCCTCAGTCACCAACCAGGGCAAAACAGTCACCAACTGCTCTCTAGATTACACGGCTATTCACACAATTGTCCAGACAACCAGCCATGTTTCAAGCTTCCTGGCTACCTGTAGGTTCCACCAAATCATACATGAGTTCTCCAAGCTCATCCAGGACTGTTAACATATTACCGGTCTTCTTGACTAAAAAACTGCCTGCCTGCTGTCCAACAGCCCAAAACAGCACTTCGTCAAGCAGCCAGAGAGCAGGGTAGAAGCCAAGCACAACCTGTAACTATTCTGACCAAAGAAAACCTTGATATCTTCCAGAATTATGATGGATAACAGCACATCCAGCCTGTAGAGACTAGAGATCCTGTATGCAAGTCGATTGGCTTCCTGTGGCCTGTATGCAACTCGACCAGCATAAAAGAAGAGAGAAATCAATGTCGACCAGCCCTAGAGCATATCTTTATGAAGTCGATGTAGCATGCGGAAGCTTCGTGGTCGAATTGGTAACTTCAATGCTCAGAATTCAGCAATCTTTCACGACGAATATAACGCAAAAAACTGAAGTAGATGTGCAGAAAATAGAGAGAGAGAGAGAGAGAGAGAGAGAGAGAGGGGGAGGGAGAAGAGGGCACAATATTGGGTCCCAAATACCCTCTCTAGGGCCCCCACCACAAATGGTGTATTTGCTTTATTAGAATGATGCAAATCAAAAAATAAAGACTGTCTTGATCTGCAATGTTCACTTGGGTTGGAGCACTCCCCTTGGCTGTCATGGCCCTTGGAATGCGGCAACCCTTTGTGAAAACTAAGATGCTAAACCTGAATTATGGCTGGGCTTTTTATACCCCCTCAGGCTTCTACGCAGAACTGATTAAATCCTCACAACCTGATTAATAAGCATTAAATGCTTATAATACCCATCGTTTACACACCTAGTATTGGCTGGCCACCCAAGCACACCTGCTGGCTGCTGGGCAGCCTCTGTGCTGGCTGTGTGGGCTGCCCCACATCTGGCCGACAGGCTGTCCAGGGCCTTGGGCCCTGTCGGCTGCCTGGCCAAAGCCCCTACGACTAGCCGACAGCCCTCCCAGCCCAAGCCAAGGCTGCTGGGCACAGCATGGGGCCCTCCTGGCCCCTTGGGGGTGGTTCTACACCTCCCCCATGCCCATAGCAAGAGCCTTAGGCTCTGCTCTAGGGTAGCCCTATAGGCTGGCCCCTTCTCTACATGCAAACTTACATGCATCCACAGATGTCCGGCACCCGGTCACAAACCAGATACTCAGATCACCTAACATCATTCCAGAGGTAGACTCACAATACGGACTTGCACTGCTTCATGTGCAGGACAATGCACACCTGACCCCGGATGCGTAGAGTGGAACCCTAGCTGACTTGTCACAGACTGGGCTCACATCTGACCAATTTCCACTCAAGGTCTTGCACCTTCTTGTTCAGATATGTCTATGTGGCATCCAAGTGCGGGATGCATGTGACATCCCCTTCTGCTTAACTTGACGGAAGCTGCATAGCCTCCAAATAGTCCGTCAATAAAGCCAAATAGTCGTCGAAGAACTCTTTATCAAGCCATACCGTTTCGTGGGTCCCTCCCGCCTGAAACTTTGTGAGGAACTGTCGTTGTCTTCGGCCGAAGCCATACTTCAAGCGGTGTAAAAGGATCTATTATGGAAGCATTACTTCAGCTTCATCAACTATATCTGGTTCCACTTCATCTTTCACTTCGAAGGGATTGGACCTGCATTGTAACATGTGGAATCTACGTGATCGGATCGGTAACTTCGCTGCTCAGAATTCAGCAATCTTTCATGATGAATATAACGCACAAAACTGAAGTAGATGTGTAGAAAAATAGAGAGAGGGTTAAATGAAATGAAATGTTATATTAACGTCTTCAAAAGGCCATAATGACCTATGAGACCAAAAAGTTACATCATGGTGGATCTGATACAATGTGTGGATAAAAAACCAAAAAATGAAAAATAAAGATGATACTACTGGCACCTAGAAAATGAAACTGGAACTGGAAGGTAAACAGAAACCCTTAATAGGGTGTGAATATAGTAAGAGGCAGCAACACATATCAAAAGACGATCACAAGTATTTAGCAAATCTTTCGAAGAGTTGCGCTCCCCCCTCCCGATCCACTTAGCTCCGCCTATGCCCCCCCCTTCGCCTATCCCATAGCCCTTCCCTGTTCTGTGACGTCTCTACCCTGCCCGACTACAACCCCCCCCCTTTTCCGCCCCTGACTACATCCTGTTTTCCGCCTCTGCCTGCCTACGCTCCCTTCTTTTCCACCTCTGCCTTCTACGCCGCCCCCCCTCCTTTCGATTTCTAACCCGTTTTTTTCTTCTTTTTTCATTTTTGTTCTTTTTTCTTTTTCGTTCTTTTTTCTTTTTTTCTTCTTCTTTCTTTCTTTCTTCTTTTTTTCTTTTTCTTTCTTTCATTTTTCTTTTTTCTTTTTTTCTTTTTTCCGTTTTCTTTTTTCTTTTTCTTTCTTTCTTTCTTCTATCTTCTTTTTTTCTTTTTTCTTTTTTCTTTTTCTTTTTCTTTTTCCTTTTTTCTTTTTCTTTTTCTTTTTCCTTTTCTTTCTTTCTTCTTTTTTCTTTTTCCTTTTTCCTTTTTTCATTTTTCCTTTTTCTTTTTCTTTGTTTCTTTTTTCTTTTTCTTTCTTCTTCCTCTTTTTTTTTTTCCTTCCGCCCCTTCCTTTCCTTTCTTCACCGCCATCTCTAGCCCTTCCTTGTTCCTCCGACAGCGGCCTCAGATTGTGGGCATTTCTTCATTTTCTCGGCAAGTTTCGGCCTCTTTTGATCTTCGGCCCCCAGGAGGACTCCATGGCAACCGCTGCGTCTCCCCCGACCGAGGCTACCGTTACCTGCCTTTCGTTTTCCGAAGCGAACCTGCAACTTCTCGCTACTACGACCGTCGCATCCCTAGAGGCCTCCACTCTCGTATGCAAGATTGTCAGTAGCCGCCCCGCGCGTGGCCAACTCAGAGATCTTTTTCAGGCTAGCCTCCTAGGTGCACCAACGAAGATCGCAGATATTCATCTTTTGGGGCGCGGCTACTACCAGGTTGAGTTCGACTCACCAGCGGCGTCAGATCTTGTCATGCAGCTAAGCCCCATTGCACCGTGTATAGCCCAGGAATTCTTTGCATGGTGGTAGCACGGCTTCGACCCGGCATCCGACCCATTAGCTGGAGTTTCAGGCTTTCCCGTGACAGTCTGCTTTCCAGGCCTCCGGAAGGAATACCTTCCTCTTCTCCTAGTCATTGGTGGTGCCATCGGGTGTCACCAGCTTGGACATTTCCCAGTCTGAAAGGGGTCTAGTGGACTCTAGGATGTTTAAATATTTGGAAAGTACAAGCTTTGGGAATGGGGGATTATCTTAGAATACAAAGGACCACACTCCTAAAATTTAGGAGAGTTGCTATTTTTGGCCCGACTCCGATGGAAATTCTGTTCGCGTCATTACATCTGGAATTGAGCAGATACCAAGAGTTGGCAAAGTGTCTATGACAGAATGTCTACCAGTTGGGATATTTTTAGAGATAAAGTTTATGGAAGGACCCATCTCTTAGATTGGGACATGTGGCAAGGAGGTGGACCAAAGTGAGACAAGTGGCCTGACACTTGTTAGAAAATGGATCAAAGTGAGACAAGTGGCCTCACACTTGTCACTTCAGCTATTGTGTGGCTCTCCACTTGTCATTGTAGCCTTCTCTTGCCATTTTAGCTCATGGGAGGCCCAAATCTATAAATTGGAGCCCTCTCTCTTCATTAATGGAGGCTCTCTTGCTGCACACTAGCCTCTACCACCGTTGAAGGCTTCCCTAATGATAGCTACTCTCTTTCTCTCTCTCTTGAAGGCTGCCCATGAAGAATACCGGCTGTTGGGGACTGTTTTGGAGGCTTCCATCGCGAAGAAATACTGAAGGCAAGGGTATTTAATCATTTATTATGATTTCTAGCCATTGTACTTGTTGCACCAGCATTTGTACTTGCTGTACCTGCTGTACCAACCACCGTACCGGCTGTACCAGCCACTGTACCTGCTGTACCAGCCATTGTACCTGCTGTACCGGCTGAATAGAGAGTTGTACTTGCTGTACCAGCTCTATTGCATGAAGACCCGTGGTTTTTGGGGAAGAATCAGTACCCACACGGAGGTATATGGATTATATTGTTGGCTCGGCATTTCTACAGCCTATGTTCCGGCTTGGTAGCCTTGTGTTGGGCTGTGTTATGGCATTTGTATATGGATAATCCGGCATCTCCCGTGGGGAGAGTAAGGCAAGCTTGTACATGATATTATTCTCCTTGGGTAATAAAATACTCCAAGGGGGAGGGTCGGCCCATTCCGGCCTCTATGCGGTGTCACACGTGCAAGCTCCATTTTCAGCATTTGTGGATGTTTTGTCCAACTTTATGTTTTATGCAAAGTGATGATGGATATGTGTGTTAAGGCTGTGGCCATGTTTAAATGTTTTAATATGCATTGATGGTATCAACAAGTGTGTCAAAGGCCCCAGTCCCCCGGGCACCCGCCACGAGTTTCATTGGTATCAGAGCATAGGCTTTCATGGAAGCGGAGGCTTCCTTCTATCAATAAGGAAGAGAAAAGATCTCGAGTGGGGACCACACTTACCATCATTGCTATTAAGCATGGCCAGCCACTTCAGAGCCTATGAAGCAAGAGCATGAGCAATAGACAGCTTGGTCTAAGGATTTATGAATTCACAAAATTTATCTTGGAAGTATGGAGTTGGCTTTATGTGCACACGTTTAGCACTCTTTCCATATGGATATTGTGGATTATATTATCAAGCTTACAGGCAAGCTATATGGAGATATATCTCAGGATATCTTAAGGATATGGTGACGAGATATTTCTTTTGGCTTTATGACCAACCTGGCAAAGAAAAGCTAAGTATACTTTGAGTTTGCAAAGTTAGTGCTTTTGCTATGAAGTGTTTTTGATGTTCACTAACCCTTGTATAACTATGCAAGGAGAAAGGTGTTATTGTTTGCCTTGAGATGGTTTCAGGGAAACATTGTTTATGGCTCCCTTTAATGGGATGAATTCTTTTCATGGCTCCCTTTATTGGGATGGATTATATCTATGGAGATTTCTTTCTTGGACGAGATTTATATAGATATTGGGCTTCACAAACAATTTCTATGGACGAATCTGACCGAGTTTATAGAGAAGAAATATTTGGATATCTCATGGATATGATGCTTTTATGGATAAAGTCCACCTCTACTCCAAGGTGTGTGGATAGCACGGAGTATGTGGTAAGAGTTATGGTATACAAGGATTATGGTATACAGGTCTATGGATTCCTGGACTTCTTTTCTAGGAATTTGGATCCATCCTAAGGTTAAGAATGTCACAAACCCCTATATTCTAGGGACATGCAGATGCGTGTCAGGCCTAGAAACATGCGGATGCATGTTTGTATTATACCTGGTGTCAAATCCCCACGGATCTTCCCTCGTGATCGATCTTGGTTCGAAACTCGAATCCTGCAACAAACGAACAACAAACAGCAAAGGGGGTGCAGGCCTGACTCACCTCCCAACCATGACAGCCGTGGGCAAGCCCACAGTCTTGGCTGTCCCCACCGAGCCACGAGCTGAGCTAACTAGGATGACGTACCGACCAATCTCCTCCTCGTGACGTCCCATACCGCCACGAAGCTGCCCTCGCGGGCCTCGAGATCGCTGCCGGCCTCGGCTGCATAAAGCAGGTGCACGTCTGCACTAGATCCAGGCTCCAAGACCATAGAGCTCTCACAAACTCGCGAGACTCTCTATAATACAATAACTAACCTTGGCCACCCTTTTATAGGCTCTTGGCCGGTCATCGGGCGTCCACACTTGGCCGCCCGCCCGTCCATACTTGGGTGCCCGCCCGTTAGTATATCCCTAACTCAGCTCGTCAATCAGCCTGCCTAGTTCCAAGCTTCCCCAAGCCTCGAAACTAGTCTTGCATGCGTATAGCACACGGTAGATACCCACTGTGCACATGACATACTCCCCTTCCTCTAAGAGCTCACTCCTGAGCTCACTAAAAAGCCAGGGTAATCTCTCTGAAGAGAAGTCAATGTCTCCCATGTAGCGTCCTCCTCAACACGATCCTTCCACTTGATCTTGTATTTCGTGATCGATCTTGGTTCGAAACTCGAATCCTGCAACAAACGAACAACAAACAGCAAAGGGGGTGCAGGCCTGACTCACCTCCCAACCATGACAGCCGTGGGCAAGCCCACAGTCTTGGCTGTCCCCACCGAGCCACGAGCTGAGCTAACTAGGATGACGTACCGACCAATCTCCTCCTCGTGACGTCCCATACCGCCACGAAGCTGCCCTCGCGGGCCTCGAGATCGCTGCCGGCCTCGGCTGCATAAAGCAGGTGCACGTCTGCACTAGATCCAGGCTCCAAGACCATAGAGCTCTCACAAACTCGCGAGACTCTCTATAATACAATAACTAACCCGCAAATCTATCTTCGTGAAATATTTCGCTCCTGCTAACCGGTCAATTAGGTCATCTGATCTAGGGAGAGGATAACGGTTCTTAATTGTCAACTTGTTCAATCTTTTGTAATCTATACACATTCTCCAAGTATTGTCCTTCTTTCTCCTAAGCAACACAGGTGCACCCCAAGGTGATTTACTTGGACGGATCTGGCCCATCCTCAAGTAATCTTCGAGTTGTTTAGCCAACTCATCTTCCTCAGCTTGGCTCATCCTATAAGGTGGAATACTCACAGGATGAGCACCAGGGATCAAGTCAATACGATGATCTACTGCCCGTTCAGGTGGTAAACCCGATAGCAATTCCTTAGGAAATACATCTTGAAATGAATCAAGTATCTTCTGTAATTCTTTGCTTTCAAACACACTTAATTCATTCACATCCATGGAAGGGATGAGAAAAGAAGAAAGTGGAATCAATACACAATGGAAAGCGGTGTACAAAGAAGAATTCATTATATTTCCAAAATCAATTGTATTTACAAGAGGTCCCTGAGAGGGATGGATACAATCACCTAAAATACTATACTTGGTGTCCCTATGCTGAAAAGAAAAAATATGACTAGACCAATCTATATGGACATCAAGAGTCTTAAACCACTCAATCCCTAATAACAAGTCTACATTTTCCAGATGCATGACATAGCATTCCAGAGTATCTTTGTAGTCCTGAATCTGGATTGGAAGCATCTCCACCTTGCGATCCCAAACTTGTCTGCCCGCAGGTAGACGTACCTCATAGGTATGGTCGCTGAGTGTCGTGTCAAGACTCAATTTCTGCACAAGTTTGTAGTTAACAAAGTTATGCGAACTGCCAGGGTCTAAAAGAATGTGAATTTTATGGCCATTCACTTCTCCATAAACTCGGAGAAGATCATGCTTGCCAAATACCTTAGAATTGAACAGACAATCAGAACAAGTACTAGGGCGAGAAAGTACAGTAATTGACGTACCTGTCAAAGACAACTGGTTAGCTGCCTTTGGCTTGGGTCCTGCATTTGACTTGGTACCCTTTTGCTTCGGGCACTCATTACGCATGTGTCCTTTTTCTTCGCAGATAAAACAACGTCCTTCTTTCTTGAGCTTTAAAGCCCTAAGGAGTCGTTTCTTCTTCGCTGGTGTCGAACTTGTATTCTTCGAAGGTTGGTCCGAAGACTTGCCTTCATTCGTGTTAGCCATAGGTGCGGAGAACTTTCTTTTATGCTTGTTCCCCTGCTCGGTAACGGGTTTTGACTTGGAAGAGACCATCGTATCATCATAGATACGAGCTGAATGAATGGCCTCGTCCAAAGTTTTACATTTGTTATTTTTAACCTGTAATCGGTACGAGTCGGGTAAACCAGCTACGAAAAACCCCAAAAGAGTAGTGGGATCCATCTTTGTAGCCTTCATCTGCAAGTCACGAAACTTCTGGAGGTAGACCTCATAAGTGAGGTGCTGCGAGGTCATGGTCAAAGCTGAAAACCGGGCAACAACATCGTAGTCATCCTCTTTCTTGAGGAATTCTTTCTTGAAAATATCTTCAAATTGCGCCCAAGTCATTGGCTTTGGGTTTAGTTCCTTCCACCAAAGCAAAGCTTTGCCGGACAGGAAACCTGCTGCTAACTGTATCTTCTTTCCATCATCATATGGATGAAACTGAAAGTGAACTTGCCACTTATGTAGCCAAGTGTCCACGATCTCCTTGGTTCTCTGCTTTTGCTCGCCCCCGAACGGTTCCGGAGTAATATTGGGGCCTAAAGCTGAAGCCAAGGTATCCATTCCCGAGAAAGTAGAGAGGGTAGTGGTTAAGAGAGCGATGGAGTTCTGCAAAGCCTGGATCTGGGCTGCGATTTGTGCCTGACGTTCCACCGAAGAAGCTTCGAGAGCTACTTTGAACTCTTGGAAATCTGATTTTGACACAAACTCGTCAAAAAGATCGGCATCAGTGCCTTCCGTAGCCGGCAAGCCTTCGCGTTCCACGAGGGGCTCCAACTCTGATTCTTGGGTCGACATCGTGAAGAGGATACGTGGAGAGAAAATTTGGTCTTTGCACAACAAAAGTGCGAGCGAACTTGAGAGCTTGAGAGCTTGAAAACTTGAGAACTTGAGAGATGTGTGGCAAGAAGCCCACGTGAGGGGGTTTATAAAGGTTTCCCAAAAGCCAAAAAAAACTCGAAAAGCTAGGCTTAGCTTTTGCTTTAGCTTTTGTGTTTTTTTTTTTGAATAAATATATATATATATATATATATATATTTTAATATATATATATGGATATATATATTTGCTTTTCTTTAAAAAAAATAAACATCTTGAAACCTTTGGAACCCTTGAAACCTTGGAGGAATCTTTTAAAACTTTGAAAGTTTTAAATTCTTAAAAAAAACGAAGGCTAAAAAAAACGTAGCTTTTCTTCTTCTTTTTTTTCTCCCCCCTGGATTCGACCGCCGGCGTGCTAGCTGCCGTCGCATGTGCTTTCTTGCGCCAACCTTCGCCTGCACCTGCGCCTGTATAGACCAGGGATCATGGCTAGAGCGCCGGCCTGGGCTGGTCTAGGCGCTGGCCTGCCTGGGCGCTAGCCTGCTGGCGTGAGCGCTAGCCTGGGCCGCCTGCGCTAAGGCCTGGCTGGGCGCCGCCTGGGCTGGCTGCGCTAGCCTAGCTGCCTGGCGTAGGCGCTCCAGCGCTGCCTGGGCTGGCTGCGCAAGCTGCCTTGGCCACCTGGCTGCGCAGGCCTAAGGTGCCTGCAGCCGCCTATGGCCCAACGCCAGCGACACCTGTCCCAACCTGCCAGCGTGCAAATCCCGCCAACATGCCACCTTCTCAAACGCTGCTCTCCTTCGCTCACGTGCTCAAAAAAACAACGAAATCAACATGCTTTTTCGCTCTTTTTTTTCTGTTTTCTCTCCCTGCAAGTTATGCGACTGCACAACAAAACAGGCTCTTCTTTGCAAAAGCAATCAACCCTATTCAACCTACCATCTCCCATCAACATGGGGTTCTTTGATGAAGAAAAAACACATACAAAACTGAAATCTGCAGTATGCACAGAAAAAACAGCAAGCTTTTTTAACACATACCGTACTTCGACCTCTTCTTCTCTACCTACCGACTTGCTCGTTCACGAGGTATGCTCTGATACCACTGTCAAATCCCCACGGATCCCCTCGTGATCGATCTTGGTTCGAAACTCGAATCCTGCAACAAACGAACAACAAACAGCAAAGGGGGTGCAGGCCTGACTCACCTCCCAACCATGACAGCCGTGGGCAAGCCCACAGTCTTGGCTGTCCCCACCGAGCCACGAGCTGAGCTAACTAGGATGACGTACCGACCAATCTCCTCCTCGTGACGTCCCATACCGCCACGAAGCTGCCCTCGCGGGCCTCGAGATCGCTGCCGGCCTCGGCTGCATAAAGCAGGTGCACGTCTGCACTAGATCCAGGCTCCAAGACCATAGAGCTCTCACAAACTCGCGAGACTCTCTATAATACAATAACTAACCTTGGCCACCCTTTTATAGGCTCTTGGCCGGTCATCGGGCGTCCACACTTGGCCGCCCGCCCGTCCATACTTGGGTGCCCGCCCGTTAGTATATCCCTAACTCAGCTCGTCAATCAGCCTGCCTAGTTCCAAGCTTCCCCAAGCCTCGAAACTAGTCTTGCATGCATATAGCACACGGTAGATACCCACTGTGCACATGACACCTGGGCATGTGTATGGATCATATGAGTGGATGCATATGAGTCCAAGGACATGGCAGGACATTTGTGTTCTCTTGTCCTACGTGCTCTCTTGAAGATTGTTTCTACCATGTGAGGGTGGAACAATAGAGAGCAGATGGAAGGGAACATGGGCACTTCAAAGGGTAGTGACAAGCACAACATACCCTGTGTAGTGTTCTCTTGTCCTACGTGCTCTCTTGAAGATTGTTTCTACCATGTGTGGGTAAAACAATAGAGAGCAGATGGAAGGGAACATGGACACTTGAGAGGGTAGTGTGAGTTGGTGGCCGAAATGCCTATAAACTATGTGTAGCAGAAATGCTTATGGAACACCAGGTTATCTATGCCTGCGAGTGATTGTTTTATCTTGTTACTTGAGCCCACCTCTCATCCAAGGTGTGTGGTCAGAGTACCGACACGGAGTGCAAGTGGTAAAGTGGACATGATACCTGGTTGGCACGGGACTTATGTCTATGCCAAGGGTCATGTGGACCGATGTCTTGTTGGCAGGAGACTTATTTTGTCTCGCCCATTTACTTGGGACATGGATTATGATATCCGGACTTATGGGACTGTTTTGTCTCGCCCATTTACTTGGGACATGGATTATGATATCTGGACTTATGGGACTGTTTTGTCTCGCCCATTTACTTGGGACATGGATTATGATATCTGGACTTATGGGACTGATTTGTCTCGCCCATTTATCTTGGGACATGATTATGATATCTGGACTTATGGGACTGTTTTTGTCTCGCCCATTTATTTTGGGACATGATTTTGATATTGGAATTATAGAGACTTATTTAGTCTCGCCCATTTCTTTGGGACATGGATTCTTCAGTTATATTGGATTTTTGAGACTGTCTGGTCTTGCCCAATCGATGGGACATGATTATATCTTGAATAAATGGCTTGAAGCTTAATGTTGCGGACAACTTTTAAGAAGCTGGGGAGGATGTCACCAGCCTGGACATTTCCCGGTCTGAAAGGGGTCTGGTGGACTCTAGGATGTTTAAATATTTGGAAAGTACAAGCTTTGGGAATGGGGGATTATCCTAGAATACAAAGGACCACACTCCTAAAATTTAGGAGAGTTGCTATTTTTGGCCCGACTCCGATGGAAATTCTGTTCGCGTCATTACATCTGGAATTGAGCAGATACCAAGAGTTGGCAAAGTGTCTATGACAGAATGTCTACCAGTTGGGATATTTTTAGAGATAAAGTTTATGGAAGGACCCATCTCTTAGATTGGGACATGTGGCAAGGAGGTGGACCAAAGTGAGACAAGTGGCCTGACACTTGTTAGAAAATGGATCAAAGTGAGACAAGTGGCCTCACACTTGTCACTTCAGCTATTGTGTGGCTCTCCACTTGTCATTGTAGCCTTCTCTTGCCATTTTAGCTCATGGGAGGCCCAAATCTATAAATTGGAGCCCTCTCTCTTCATTAATGGAGGCTCTCTTGCTGCACACTAGCCTCTACCACCGTTGAAGGCTTCCTTAATGATGGCTACTCTCTTTCTCTCTCTCTTGAAGGCTGCCCATGAAGAATACCGGCTGTTGGGGACTGTTTTGGAGGCTTCCATCGCGAAGAAATACTGAAGGCAAGGGTATTTAATCATTTATTATGATTTCTAGCCATTGTACTTGTTGCACCAGCATTTGTACTTGCTGTACCTGCTGTACCAGCCATTGTACTTGCTGTACCAACCATTGTACTTGTTGTACCGACTGAATGGAGAGTTGTACTTGCTGTACCAGCTCTATTGCATGAAGACCCGTGGTTTTTGGGGAAGAATCAGTACCCACACGGAGGTATATGGATTATATTGTTGGCTCGGCATTTCTACAGCCTATGTTCCGGCTTGGTAGCCTTGTGTTGGGCTGTGTTATGGCATTTGTATATGGATAATCCGGCATCTCCCGTGGGGAGAGTAAGGCTCTCAAAGCTTGTACATGATATTATTCTCCTTGGGTAATAAAATACTCCAAGGGGGGGGGGGGGGGGGGGGGTCGGCCCATTCCGGCCTCTATGCGGTGTCACACGTGCAAGCTCCATTTTCAGCATTTGTGGATGTTTTGTCCAGCTTTATGTTTTATGCAAAGTGATGATGGATATGTGTGTTAAGGCTGTGGCCATGTTTAAATGTTTTAATATGCATTGATGGTATCAACAAGTGTGTCAAAGGCCCTAGTCCCCCGGGCACCCGCCGCGAGTTTCATCGGGAGAGTGATGGAATCCCCCCCCCACCGCTGCCTCGCCCTTGCACGAGCAGCCGGGATTCCATCTTTTTGCATCTAGTCTTCGGAGCGACCCCATTATGCAACAAGTGGAGTATTCCGGCCTTCCAGGCCAATGCTTTATTTGCAGACAGCTGGGTCATCTGGCCAAAGTTTGCCCTCGACGTCAGTCTAGGCGACTGTCCCCGGTGGTTCCCCCTCCTACTTCCCGCTCAGATCCTCAGCAGGGGACTGAGAGAGGAGCAGCTTCCCAGGCCGTTGAGCACCGGGTTCCAACCATGGATGACCCATCACCTGGAGAGTGACGGACGGTTGGCCCCCGCCCCGATCACCGGCCAAGCACAAGAGCTGAGCGTCGCCGTCGTGCGCGCCAGGCTGTGTCACGTGCATCCCGCACTTGGATGACACGTAGACATATCTGTTCAGAAGGTGCAGGACCTGGGATGGAAAACTGGTCCCATGTGAGCCCAGTCTGGGACGAGTCAGCCAGGGTTCCATTCTAGTCGTCAAAGGTCAGGTGTGCATTGTCCTGCACATGAAACAGTGCCAGTCCGCGCTGTGAGTCTCCCTCTGGAATGATGTCAGTGGTTCTGTGTATCTGGTATGATACTGGATGCCAGATCACTATGTAGAAAGTTAGGGTTTGCATATAGGAAAGGGGCCAGCCCATAGGGCTACCCCAAGGACAGATATGGGCATGGGGGAGGTGTAGAACCACCCCCATAGGGGCCAGGAAGGCCCCACCAGCCATGGGATGGCCATGAAAGGGCTGTAGGACAGCCTAGGGCTCCTGCTCCTGGACAAGCAACCGACAGGGTACACAGCCCTAGAGGGCTGTAGGCCAAGTGTGGGGCAGTCCACACAGGCTGCCCAGCAGCCAGAAGTAAAAGCGCCGGATGGCCAGCAGCCCATTTGGGTGATGCGCAGATTTTATAGCATTTAATGCTGATTATTCTAGTCGTGGAGAATTTTTCAGTCAACCGACTGGTATTATTCCAGCCGCCTAGCATCCTAGAGGTGTATAAATACCCATTGCATGTTTTAGTCCATTCATCTCATAATTCACCAAGTGCTGAAGCTGATCAAAGGAACAAGACAGCCAAGGACAAGCTAACGCAGAAGGGGTGAAGGATTGAAGGTCAAGGGCAGAGATCTATCTCAGCCAAGAAGGTTCAAGTTTAGTCTTTTATTTCAGTTTTGCATCGTTCTAATAAAAACAAATACACCATTCGTGGTGGGGACCCTACAAAGGGTATTCGGGACCCAATACTCTGTCCTCTTCTCCCTCTCCCTCTCTCTTTTTTTTTTGTGCACATCTACATTCAGTTTTGTGCGTTAATTTCGTCGCGACAAGTGTGCTGTTTTTCTGAGCATTGAAGTTACCGATCTCCCCCGAAGCTTCCGCATGTTACAATGGTATCAAAGCCTACTTCAAGTGTAAAGATTCAGCAAGAAACCAAAAAGAATTTCTCGCTCATGTGGTTGGTTTTTAGACTCCGATGGACTACCCCTTTCAGAGTGACTCCTATCCCTCGAAGGACGGTTGGTTTTCAGCCTCCGGGAGCCTCTGGAAGTCTCCCGCACACATAGTGGATGGTCAGATTGCGCTCCGAAAAGGAAGTGCGTTTTCTTGCCCAGAACCTTGGGACGACGAGAGAGACCAAGAACCTTGGGACCAAAGTGCACCAGGCGAGCTTTGACGACGAGAGAGACCAAGAACCTTGGGACCAAAGTGCACCAGGCAGCCCAGCTAGGGCATCAGGCATGAGTGTTACAGAGATGTTCCATCAAATGATGCGAGCAATCGCAGGCCAGACTACCAAGTTGGAAGAACAGAAAGCGCAGATCCTGGCTTTGGAAGAGCGCAATCTGACCATCCTACCTTGCAGCTTTGGACGCCAGATTGACACCAGCGGCTTCCTCGAATTTTTTTCCAAGAAAATGAACTTTAGTAAGTATAATAGTAAACTCGACCCCACAACTCTTTATTCATGGTTGCATCAGTTTGAAGCTTACTTTGCTGCAGTTAGAAAGAATGGTCTGACAGAGTAATCTTAGCCAGTTTGGTACTTGAAAGATGAGGCCATTCCTTGGTGGACCCAGTGGGCTCATGCCCACACCAGATTAGGTATGGTAGCTTATGTGTGGGACGAGTTTGTCCGCGACCTTAAGCAACGGTTTCTACCGCCCCATTACCTTGAGCGACTCGAAGACAAGTTCAAGGGAGCGCGTCAGAACGCGCAACCAGTCCTTCAGTTTGCCAATAGACCTTCGACGTTATGTTTGCAATTAGGCTTATCTGATACGCACAAGAAAGGGCAATTTTTTTATGGCCTTGACGCGCAAATCCAATGGGAGGTGCGTATGTTTAGGCCAGCCACCTTCGAAGTCGCACTCTCGCTTGCGCAGCGTGCTAAAATGAAGCACAATGGTGGCAAGCCCAAGGCTACTCCCAAGGCTACCGCCTCGGGGGGGAAAGGCTAGAACCAAACGGGGTCTTCCCCAGGACAGAGCACGGGAGCCTCTGGCTCCAAGAACTCGAACAATGCGTCCAAGCTTACTCCAGACCAGAAAGCGGAGGCAGGCATAACAGGTGGCAAGTTGAGTGCTGAGGAAATTACTCAGTACAAGGAGGGTAGGTGTTTCTTTTGTCATACAAAAGGACACATTTCTCGAGAGTGAAGAAGACTACCGCTCCAAAGATCGCCGCCTCAGCCTTCACAGCTTCCGTGGTGAGCCCAGCTCCCACACATACCCCAATGGCTACCCCTAGTTCTTCAAATCCCAATGCTTCAGTTGGAGCAATCATTATAAGCAGAAGGGCGCCCATGACCAAGAGTATAAGCACAACGTATTGCTCAAAACCTTTGGCTACATAGGTGGCCAGAGAGTCGTTGTCTTGTTTGACAGTGACAGCACGGAGGACGTGGTCACGGAACATGCCGCTTGACGTGCCCGTTTCGTCCTGACTTCGGTGGACAAACAAGTTGAGGGTTTTAGCACAAGCATGACAACGAGCGTCAAATATGAAGCTCTAGGTGCTAAATTGGTTATTCAGGGCATAGAGTTTGTGCGTGATTTTATGGTTACCCTTCTTGTAGGAGCAGACAATATATTGGGCATTCAGTGGTTTCACAAGTTTCTTCCTGATGTCAAGTGGGATAAGCACACTTTCCAAATTAATCGGCATGTGTCAAACGCCCCAGTGACCATTAAGTGTGAGCCAAGAATTCCAAACTTTCCGCTCATAAGCCACTTGCAGGCTAAACGAGCAATCAGGAAAGGCGCACATTGTGCGATGATATACGTCCAAACTGCCCAGACGGTGACCAGTGCTTCCGAGAAGTATTTAGCTCTCCATGAAAAGTTCCAGAAGATTTTTCTTCGAGACAATCTCCCTCCCCAGCTCCCCCCGTCCAGACCGGAGGACCACAAGATTGATCTCCTCCCAGGCTCGAAACCCCCGAGAAGCCTTTTCAAGGCAATGGAATCGGAGTTGGACCGCCAACTCCAAGAATTGTTGCAATCCGGCTTCATCCGCCCCAGCGTGTCGCCATTTGCAACACCGATCCTGTTTGTCAAGAAAAAAGATGGGTCTTCTCGTTTGTGTGTCGATTATTGTGCACTCAATAAGCTGACTATCAAGAGTAGATTCCCGATGCCTCGAATAGATTATATTCTCGAGAGGCTAAATGGGGCTAAGGTGTTCTCGAAACTCGATTTAAAGAGTGGGTACTACCATGGTTGTCATGGTACGAAAATACGATACCGTACGGGAATTTTTGGTACGATATGAAATTTTCGGATACCGTAAGATAAAATACGGTTTTTATTTTTTACACTTACAACCTATGGAGCTTCAAGCTTGAATGTGAGGGAAGGTTGGGAGGGGAGGAGTCTACAGTGCTTGAGAAACCAGAACATGGATATGTGTCTCTCCCGGTTGGATCTCCCGATTGTCTCCAAAAAAGAACCTGGATGGGTAATGCAATACCAAAGGTCTCCGAGTGTAGCGTTTATGACTAAGGGACCGTCCTTGCACAAATACGAGGAGTGCATCTAGGGTGATAAGTTTAGGGACTCCTCTCTAGATCAAAATGGCCATGTCCAAATCTTCTCCCTCGTACATAACTTGAGAATCTAATTGTCTAGCCTACCTATACCAGGGATCCCCAAGTGATGTAGCAAGATTCTCTCATCCTACCAATCAAGTGTACACTACCAGTCTACCTCGCCAGATTTTTTAGGTCTCTCAACAACCCCATATGGAATATTGAGTAGACACGAAAGTTGCGAAGTATTGCGAGCATTTGGGATCTTCGTAAAGCAAGGTTTCTATATTTTTTTTAAGCATTTGGATTTTTTTTTTCAAGGAGGAAAAAAAACGTGTTGTACGATATCGTACCGTACGAACCGTACGGTACGAACCCATTCGTACCGGTACGAGAAACAACTATGGGTACTACCAAGTGCGGATTGTGGAGGGGGACATCCCCAAGACAGCCTTCCGTACGGAACGGGCCCACTATGAATTCGTGGTCATGCCTTTTGGCTTGACGAACGCCCCAACTACATTCAACCGCATGATGATGCATGTTTTCCGAGAATTAATTGGCAAGTGTGTGTTCATATTTCTGAACGACATACTGGTATTTTCCACTACGATTGAGCAACATGACATTGATGTGGAGAAAGTCCTTAAGTAAGCAACGAGCTCTACGTCAATGAGAAGTCGGAACTTTATTTGTTCCAGGTTCATTACCTTGGATATATAATTAGTGCAGAATGCATTCGACTTGATCCGGCTAAGGTGGCCGAGATTGTCAATTGGGAAGTACCTCAGACAGCTTATGACATCAGATCCTTTGTGGGTATATGCCAGGCATACTCGACCCACAGACAAGTTTTGTGACCTCTCGACAGATCTCACCGATCTGCTAAAGGGTGTCAAGACAAGAAGGCAACGGATTCGAATGACTCCACGAGCGTTGGAGGCATTCAAGAACCTCAAGGTGGCTTTATCAGAAGCACCTTGTTTAGCACTTGCCTCGTGGGACGAGCCATTTCAGGTGATCACCGATGCGAGTAACATCGCAATTGGCGGTGTATTACAACAGAATGGTCATCCAGTAGCTTACATGTCTCGTAAGTTACTACCCGCAGAGAAGAATTACTCAGTCTACGATCGTGAACTCCTTGCAGTTTTACTGGCCTTGAAACATTGGAAACATTTTCTTTATGGCCGTGACTTTGAGGTTCACACTGACCATCACGCATTACGCTAGATTCAGACAATGCCAAGTGCACAATGGAGTGACCGACAGCACCGTTGGAGCCAGATATTCCAGCAATTTGGTGGTATGATTGAGTACCTTCCAAGAAAGGCCAATCCAGTGGCTGATGCTTTAAGCAAGAAGGGACAAGTGGCTTTGATTCAGACCACTAGACTCGACCTTGTTGGTATGGGACTTGACAACATGAAGCACACATACGCGGATTCCGAGGAATTCAGTACACAATGGGAATAGGCATCGGATGCCACAGGACCATGCCACTT
Source organism: Cibotium barometz (assembly GCF_041138505.1). Classification (NCBI taxonomy): domain Eukaryota; kingdom Viridiplantae; phylum Streptophyta; class Polypodiopsida; order Cyatheales; family Cibotiaceae; genus Cibotium; species Cibotium barometz. The sequence goes on along the minus strand of NC_141064.1, from coordinate 21,219,220 downwards.
TTTGATACGCGATGGTTGGCTTTTCTGCAAAGGCCGACTATGTGTCATGAAGTCGTTCAAGGCAGCTCTTCTCCATGACGCCCATGACGCCATTACTAGTGGTCATAGGGACATGAATTCGACTTTGGAGAAATTAGAACGGCAATATTATTGGCCAAAGATGAGGCGCGATATGTTTTCATATGTACAACACTGTGATATTTATCAAAAGGTGAAAGCTCCTCATGGAAAGAAGATAGGGTTATTACAGCCCTTGCCAATTCCTGAGGGACCTTTCCAAGATATTTTGATGGACTTTGTCACGAATCTGCCTCCCAGTCTAGGTAAGCGTAATACTCAGTGCTTAACTATAGTTGATAGATTTAGCAAATTTGTTATGCTTATTCCATGCTGAGCCAATGCGACCGCCAAGGATGTTGCCCAATTGTTCATTCAGCATTGGTACCCGATTGGCAGGATTCCTAGGGCCATAGTGTCAGACCGAGATGCCAAGTTTACCAGTCATTTTTGGAGGGCATTGTTTGATAACTTTGGTACTAAATTGAATTTTTCCAGTGCATTTAGCCCACAGACGGACGGCCAGACAAAGATCTACAACCAATCGGCCTTTGATGTGCTGAAGTATTATGTCCACGATCAGCAAGGTAAGTGGGAATCATATTTGCCTTTAGTTCAAGCTGTTTTGAATGATTCTTTTTCTTCAGCTATTGGCAAGACTCCATAGTCGCTATTAACCAGAACCTCGTCTTCAGTACCTGAAGTGAACAGATTGAGTCCTACCAGGAGATTTTGGAGTCAGTAAAGGACAAGTTGGCTAAAGCGCAAGAGGCCTACACTCGACAGGCGAATAAAGACCGAAGGGATATGAAGTTTTCGGAAGGTGATTGGGTGTATCTTCAAATTTTGAAGCACAGGTTGAAACAGGTGGACAAGCGATGCCCAAAGTTGTCTTTCAAGAGCTTCGAACCTTTTCCCATCCAAAGAAAGATTAACAAGGTGTCAATGAAGTTGAAGCTACCTCCGAGTTGGACTATGCACGATGTGTTTCACGTCAGTTGGTTAAAGCCATATGCAAGTCCGATCCCTTCAAAAGTTAAAGACGAGGCGGAACCAGATATCATTGATGAAGCAGAAGTTATGGTTCCAGAACAGATCCTTTTCCACCGCTTCAAGCACGGCTCAAGCCGAAGACAAAGACAATTCCTCACAAAGTTTTAGGACCGAGGGACCCACGAAGCGGTATGGCTTGACAAAGAGTTTTTCGACGACTATCCAGTGATATTGATGGATTACTTGGAGGCTATGCAGCTTCTGTCAAGTTAAGCAGAAGGGGATGTCACGTGCACCCCGCACTTGGATGCCACGTAGACATATCTATACAGAAGGTGCAGAACCTGGGATGGAAAACTGGTCCCATGTGAGCCCAGTCCGAGACAAGTCAGCCAGGGTTCCATTCCAGTCATCCAAGGTCAAGTGTGCATTGTCCTGCACATGTGTCCAAGGTCAGGTGTGCATTGTCCTGCACATGAAACAGTGCCAATCTGCGCTGTGAGTCTCCCTCTAGAATGATGTCAGTAGTTCTGTGTATCTGGTATGATACTGGATGCCGGATCACTGTGTAGACAGTTAGGGTTTGCATATAGGAAAGGGACCAGCCCATAGGGCTACCCCAAGGACAGATATGGGCATGGGGGAGGTGTAGAACCACCCCCATAGGGGCCAGGAAGGCCTTGGCTGTGCCCACCAGCCATGGGATGGCCATGGAAGGGCTGTAGGGCTCCTAGGCAGGCAACCGACAGGGCACATAGCCCTAGAGGGCTGTAGGCCAGGTGTGGGGCAGCCCACACAGGCTGCCCAACGGCCATAAGTAAAAGCGCCTGATGGCCAGCAGCCCATTTAGGTGATGCACAAATTTTATAGCATTTAATGCTGATTATTCTGGTCGTGGAGTATTTTTCAGTCAGCCGACTGGTATTATTCCAGCCGCCTAGCATCCTAGAGGGGTATAAATACCTATTGCATGTTTTAGTCCATTTATCTCATAATTCACCAAGTGCTGAAGCTGATCAAAGGGCCAGGACAGCCAAGGACAAACTAACGCAAAAGGGGTGAAGGATTGAAGGTCAAGGGCAGAGATCTATCTCAGCCAAGAAGGTTCAGGTTCAGTCTTTTATTTCAGTTTTGCATCGTTCTAATAAAAGCAAATACACCATTCGTGGTGGGGGCCCTACAGAGGGTATTCGGGACCCAATACTGTCTCTCTCTCTCTCTCTATTTTTCTGCACATCTACATTCACTTTAGTGCGTTAATTTCGTCGCGACAAGTGTGCTATTTTTCTGAGCATTGAAGTTACCGATCTCCCCCAAAGCTTCCGCATGTTACAGGCTGGCAGCATGCAGGAGGATTCGGTTCTGTCAGAGAACCGTTTCGAGCAGTTATCACAGCACCCGCCCGCAAACGGCGGGCCCCCTCTAGTCACGGAGAGGTCCCCCCGCACACCCCCCCCGCGGCGCCCCACGGTGATGTGGCGGCCGATTCCTCTTTGTGACTTCTCCTCTGGCCTTCAGCGCCCAGTGGCGCAGGTTGACCCCACCCTTGCTTCGTGGAGCCTTCCCCAGCAGCCCTCCTCTCCGATGGATACCTCTCAGCAACATCCCTCTCCAGCCTCTCCGCCTTCCCACTCCCCCTCGCCTCCTCCCCCCCTTCCCCCACCCATTGCCTCCGACTCTAGCTGCAGTCGCTCCGCCCCTTCCTCTCCCTCCCCCCCCTCTGCCTCTCCCAAGCATTCCCGTCGGCCTCCTGCAGCCCCTGATCCGGAGAGGAGACAACCGGCAAGTACCGTTCGCCGCTTGATTCATCGCTTCTCCGAGCCAGTGGAGATGACCATTGCGACCTCACCAGTGAGGGCTCTCCCACCTGAGTCTCCAAGTGGGCCCCCAAGATCTTGGGGCAGCCTATGGATTATAGTTTCTTCCGGTGTCTTCCGACGGAAGGGACAGACAGGTTCGAGGAGACCGTAGCCCCTATTCGGGTATGTTCCACACCCACATATACTCCTCAGACACCCACTCCTTCGCCACCAGCTGTGCCAATCCCAATCCTAGCCCCTTACTCTCTCCTCTTGATCGACCACACTACACCAGGTGGTCTATTCCTGCTCCTCCATTGACAACCTCGCCCCAGCCTTCCTCCATGGCACCCACTCGCTCTCTTGGCGATGGTTCTCACTAGGCACAACAACGCCAGCAGGAGCTTCAGCAAAGTAATCTAGTTGCTTCCTTAACATGGCGGATGAACCAATCATTAAAGACGAACTTGCTCTCACCCAATAGAACCAAATGGCAACTATGCAAAGTCAACTCCAGAAAACTTTGGAGACTCTTACGTCGCAAATGCAGCAGATGCAATCCCGACACTCTCAACCTGCGAGTTCAACGGCTTCGATCGACGTCCCAGTTCCAAACACCGACATTGTACCCCCAGAGGTAGAAGCCGATGACTTAAAAGTAATTTATCGCTTGTTACAAGCATCTAAAACTAAGAAGCTGGACATAAAACCTCCTGAACCCTTTTCCGGTCAACGCAATAAGCATACACTTGACCAATGGTTGTACAAGCTCCGCTTGTACTTCGATTCCATGGACCTCACCGATGCACGAAAGATTACCTTCGCCGCGTCTTTGTTAAAAGACAATGCATTTTTATGGTGGCAACGGCGACTGTCTGATGGGAAGACCGTCAACACGTGGGACAAATTCGAGCGTGTCATCCATAAGCAGTTTGTACCTGCCAATGCGGATTTTCAAGCACGATCTCGCTTACGCCATTTGACCCAAACTGGATCATTGGCCTCTTATATCTCGCAGTTTACCAGCTTGGTACTGGAGATTTCCACATTGTCCCCAGAAGACAAGCTACACGCTTTTGTCAAGGGACTTACTCCCACGTTGCGCACCGATCTTCACAAATATGACCCAATCGACCTTGCAGCTGCTATTCACTACGCTGAACGCATAGCCGACATCCCGGCCACACAACGGGGATCTTCGTTACAAGGTCGCCTAGGCTATTCTACTTTCGGCAACGGCAACAAATTTGTTCGTGTTGGTTCTAAATCTTTTGGCGGTTCTCAACCTCGCCCCAGTTCTCAGGGGCAGCAACAACAACAGCAATCCTTCCAGAAGCCTCGACAACGAGAGAGGTGCTTTTCTGACCAACCATGGCGCCAACAATCTTCAACTGCAATACGATGGCTCCTCGACTTTCCTTTTGCATTCACCAACACCGTGATAAGATGGATTTTGAGGTTATGCCTTTGTCTCGATACGATATGATCTTGGGTCAACAATGGCTATATCAGTATGATCCTATCATCAGTTTCCACAGCCACACTTTACAGTTTGCCAAAGATGGTATGGACATCGATCTCCAAGGTGTTCGCGATCAACCCTCCACACCAACCTTGTCTGCATTACAGGCAAAGCGGTGGGTTCATAAGGCCGATTGCTCTTCAACACTCTTAATGGTTTTCTCTGCTACGGAGACGGTGCCTGACCAGAATTCCAAAGTGGCATATTTGGCTCAACCCTTCTTTGCCCCGCATTTGGATTTGTTTCCTGCAGAACTACCTCCAGTTTTGCCTCCTCGACGTCCTGTGGATCATCTGATTGATTTACTTCCTGGCAATTCGCCACCAACTCGTGCTCCGTATCGGGTCTCTTTTGCTGAATCCCAAGAAATTCAACGCCAGTTAACGAAACTCTTGGACAAGGGTCATATTCGTCCTAGTCAGAGTCCTTTTGGTGCACCAGTTTTGCTCGTGAAAAATAAAGATAAGTCAATGCGACTTTGCATTGATTATCGTGCCCTTAACAAACTAACCATCAAAAATAAATATCCTCTTCCTCGAATTGATGAATTATTTGATTAGTTTCTTCATGCCAAGATATTTTCGAAGATTGATCTCAAGTCCGGATATCATCTGAAACCGATCCCGTCAAGTGGGAATAGACTCCGTCGGACACCCACACGCGTAATAGCACAACTTAAATATCACAAATTGAATGGACAACTTAATAACAACTGAAAACTGAAATGAAATGAAATGTTGATCAATGGACACCAGCACTGGGGCCGGAACGGGCCGACCCCCCCTCAATATATGATATATTATTGGGAGTATTTAAAAGATACAATGCTCCATGGGTTCAAAGAACCACATGATGTCCATGTACAACTGAGATGAATACAGTTACCAAACAAGAGACTCGAAGTAGACGTTCGAAGGAGAGCAATCCACTTGAGTAGTTTAGTCTCTACGGTCCTGTGCCTTCACTAGAATCCGCGGAGAGCGCCCCACTGGTGTTCCAAGACCACGCACAAACAAGCGCTCCCGTACTAACGCCTGGCTCTCCCGATCTCGGCACCCGACCGTGGTTCTCCAGAAGCTTGGACTACCCGGCACCGAACGAGTGTTAGCAGTAGAGAGTATCCCTTATCAGATTTAAATCAAAGTCCTTTACTTAAATCTCAATCCACTTACTTGTAGCTTGCTAGTGGAAGACAAATACCCGAGGCGTCTACGTGCAGCTACTAGAGATGGACACCAGGGCGCAGCAGCCTACTGGTTGGCAAGATGGAAGAGCACGCAGCCGCTTGGAGTTCTGAGCGCAGCCGCCTGCTGAATGGAGAGGAGGCCTGGGCGCAGCCACCTGTGGAGATCTGGGGACGCAGCCGCCTGTGCAGCCGCCAGTAGAGGAGAGCGCAGCCACCTGAGGAGGAAAGCGCATCTGCCTGCAGAGAGAGGAGGCGCAACCGCTTGTGTAGAGAGCGTAGCCGCCTAAAGAGGAAGCAGCTGCCTGTGGAGAGGAGCGCAATCACCAGCAAAGTGGGCAGCCGCCTGCAAGGGGAGGAGCGCAGCTTGCTGTGGAGAGCACAGCCGCCTGCAGAGGAGAGGGCAGCCGCCTGTGTAGAGAGCGTAGCCGCCTGAAGAGGAAGCACAGCCCCACGCAGCCGCCTGTATAGGAGAGAGCAGCCCCACGCAGCCGCCTGTAGAGGAGAGAGCAGCCCCACGCAGCCGCCTGTAGAGAGGCATAGCTGCCTATGTAGAGAACGCAGCCCACCAATCGTGTAGCAACCTAAGGGCAAGCGGAGAGATATGATCGCCTGCACCGCCGTGTCTACCCAAGCTGGTGAGGTGGTCGCCAATATGAAGGTATTGGAGAAGGCACACGTCCACAGCTGGTCGGCCCCCCTAGCTTGCATGGAGGCGGCCAGTTCCAAGGTGGGGTGTGGGTAGGTGGCCATGCACCCACCCCCACACATAAAGGGTTCCTTTTACCCTTCATGATTAAAACGTGAGTGCCCACCCTACCAAGGACATCATTAAATATTTTGGTGGATGCCCACTCTTTAATGAATGTGAACTTGCCACCTTATAAAAAAACAAAGGTTAAAAAGAATGCTATAAAGTAAACAAGTGCAATACACTTACCACCTGTTCACACGCAACAAAACTCGTCAGAAGACAGAGCAAACTTCACGACTCACTGGCAGGCATCCCCGCTCAGTAAGTGGCACGTCAAACAGGCAAACACAAAAATACAAGTCATGCGAAAACAGTTCCAAACATGCAAAACATGAATGCATGTGCAAACAATATCACGGACATATCTCCCGTTCATGGAACAAGTACTAAACATCTGTCGGGCACAATGATGGCACGACAGAAAACATAAATCCCGGTCTTCCTATGGAGTGACAGTCCCATAGGTAAGACACAGATCCAGGCACAAGCCTCCCTATGGAGTGACAGTCCCATAGGCAAGACACGGCACAAATACTGGCTCTTCCATGGCGTGACAATCCCATGGATAGAACACAGTCCAGGTCATACACGGGTGGCACCAGTCTGGCTCCCGTCCATACGACACCGTCCTGCTAACACACGGGTAGCACCAGTCTGGCTCCCGTCCATGTTATGCAAAAATACTGGCCCCTTCACATGAGACACTGGCCTGGCCTCAAGTGAACGAGACACAAATCTGGAGATGGACCAAATGGTCGGCCAATCGGTGACACCCCCGTTGTCCTCAACTGAAAAGCCTCAAGATATGCCTGCAACAACTGTGGGTAGTCAACAAAATAATCCTCATTTACCCACTTTGCATCAATGGGCAAATAATTCTTAAACTTCACAAGGTATCTCCTGGAAAGCTTTTCTGCAGGTAGCTTTCGCTCCTTGTGAAAGACAATCTGTTCTATTTGGAGGATCTCCTCAAGCTCATCAATCTCTGGCGAATCTTCTGTGACAGGCTCGTCAGGATCTGACCCGACATATTTTCGGAAAAGACTCACATGAAATGCATTGTGAATCTTTCAATGACTAGGTAAAGCAAGCCTGTATGACACTTCATTGATCCTTTGAATCACCTTGAAGGGTCCATAATAGCGAGGAGAAAGCTTACGATATGATCCTTCTCGTCCTGGCCTTTTCCGAAGCCTAGCTTTCTCAAATTTCAGCAAAACCCAATCACCTTCTTTGACTTGCATGTCCCTTCTATGCTTGTAAGCAGCCATTTTATGCTTATCTTGTGACCTTGCAATGGCTGTCCGTACCAAAGCAAAGGCTACATCCAAGTCACGAACATACTCATCAGCTGCAAAAATCTCATCCTTTGTATGAAGGATGGGTACCACTCTGCCATAAATAATCTCAAACGGGACCTTTCGCGTGGAGGTATGAATCGTATTGTTGTAGGCAAATTCAACAAGTGGAAGATACTTCTCCCATGCAGTCTTTTGATCGGCCACATAACACTTCAACAAATCCAACACGACTGAATTTGCAGCTTCACTTTGGCCATCCGTTTGGGGATGATAAGCTGATGAAAACTCAAGTTTAGTACCCATATTATCAAATAAAGCCCTCCAGAAGAGGCTCGTAGTCCTGGGATCTCTATCCCCAACAATGGATTTACGCATACCATGATGTTTGAAAATATTAGCAAGAAAAAGCTTTACCATATGATCAACTTTAATGGTTTTCTTGACGAGCAAGAAATGAGCTTGCTTGCTAAACCTGTCCACAATGATCCAAATAGCATCATTCCCGTGCTGGGATCTAGGCAAGTCCATAATAAAATCCATAGTAATACTTTCCCAAGGTTGCGAGGGAATAGGCAATGGCTGAACCAAACCTGGAGGTTTTTGCCTGTCAAATTTCACCTTCTGGCAAGTAATACATGCACGTACATATGCCTCAATGTCTTTACGCATGCTTGGCCAAAAGAAATATCTCTCAATCATGCGTGTAGTGGGCATGATACCTCTGACCAACATAAGGTGGAGCGTGACATTCCTCCATAACTTTGGACGCAAATCCTTCACCACACATAGGCAGTTATCCTTCATAAGATAACCCTCGTTGATAACATAAGAGGCATGTGAGTGACCAGCCATCAAATCAATCCATATATGGCAAAAATCAGCATCCAAATGATATAAATCTTGCATAGCAGATAAGTCCCCATGGGAGGCCACTAAAACTGCAGCCACATAAGGCCTCCTGGATAATGCATCTGCCACCACATTTTTCTTTCCCGGAGTATGCACAATCTGAAAATGAAACATGGAAAGAAAGTTTGCCATTCTTATCTGCTTCTCCGAAAGCTTTGTTTGAGATAGAAAGTATCTCAAGCTTTGATGATCTGTCTTGACTACAAATTCAGTCCCAAGAAGATAATGTTTCCATATCTTTAAGGCATGAATTACAGCCAAGAGCTCTTTCTCATAGATATTCATATGAAGCTCAGCATCATGCAAACGACGGCTCTCATATGCAACTACATGTCCTTCTTGATTTAGGACAACCCCTATACAATCGCCACAAGCATCACATTCTACTACAAATGACCTTTGCAAGTCAGGAACAATCAATACGGGTCCATATATGATAGCATGCTTGAGCTACAAGAAGACGTCCTGTTCTTTTGGAGTCCATTTGTGAAAGTGGTTTTCGTCTTTGTGAGATCATGTAGAGGGGTGGCTATCATAGCAAAATGCCTTATGAAACGCCTATAATATGAACATAATCCCAGAAAGCTACGTACTTGATGTACGTTTTGCAATTCTGGCCATTTCCGAATGGTTTCTACCTTTGCAGGATCCATTGTTACTCCATCATTGGATAAATGTGACCCAAATAATGTATCTCGGAAAGAAAGAACTCACTTTTCTTGGCATTAATGAAAAGTTTATGCTTCTGCAACTCTTCGAACACGGTGACCAAATGAGTTCTATGTTCCTGCTCATTCTTGGAGAAAACCAAGACGTCATCAAAAAATACACCTGTGAATTTGCGATGGGGTCGGAATATCCTATCCATCATACGATTAAACGTGGCAAGAGCATTGGTGAGACCAAAAGGCATCACCAAAAATCAAGGTGGTAAGGTACGTAGTGTACGGTACGCTATCAGTACGTACGGAACGTACTTCTGTACGGAACAAATTTTAAGGTACGTAAACAGTACGTACCATTTGTAAACAATCCTAGAAACCTGAATATTTTGTAGACATAGCAACCAAAATACTTAAAATAAAGAGACTGAACCTCATTACTTAAAGTTTAAATCAATTATCAGTTACCAAGCCCATTACACAATACCTCATGTTAACAGTCATAGTGATATAAGCAAGAACCATGAAAGTCATAGATGATAAAAGAGAGTACAAATATCATGTCTACAGCTGCCAGCACATGTCCTGGTCCACAAGTGCAAAAAGCAAAACAATGAAACACTACAGTTGTCTAGACTCTAGAGTCTAGACGCAAGAGTCTCAAATCTCATCATCAGATGAAGATGATGAGTCTTCTTCTGATGAAGCTTGGGCGTGAGAGAGAGCGAAGAAGAGCGAAGAAGTTACTCTGCAGAGTTTTGCAGGTACACACGATTGTGCAAGTATTCACAAATGCCCAAAATTTGGTCGCTTATCCACAAGCGCATGGTCGCCACACGCGTTTCGCCACGCCACGCCATTTATTTTTTTTTTTAAAGTTTCCGTACGGATCCGTACAGTACGGTATTGTACCATACCGTACGGCTGTACCGTACTGTACGGATCCGTACGTACGTACGGAATCAACCTTGCCAAAAATTCATATAATCCAAAAGCTGTCCTGAATGCAGTTTTATGGACATCTTGTGACACCACTCGTATTTGGTGATAACCACTCTTTAAATCAAGACGGCTGAAACAAGCCGAACCATCAAGCTTATCCAAAATGTCATCAATACGCGGAATTGGGAATCTATTCTTGATGGTAAGCTTATTTAAAGCTCTATAGTCCACACACATGCAGAATGACCCGTCTTTCTTTTGAACAAGAAGCACGGGAGAGCAATAAGGTGAGGAACTAGGCTGAACCAAACCTTTCTCTAAAAGCTCATTTACCTGCTTCATGATCTCTTCTTGTTGTGCGGCACTCACACGATATGCGGGTTTATTAGGTGGAGAACTGCTTGGCACAAGATCTATGCGATGATCCTCAGGCCTTTGGGGAGGTAATTCACCTCGCAATGCATCAGCAAAACAATCGTTGAATGCATGAAGAAAATTCAGCCTATCGTAAGTCATAGCATCCACATTTTGATGACTTGGTACGATGCTATCACGAACAAAAACCAAGTATACAGAAAGACTCTTTTTCATTGCTTTATTAATCTCGATGTGAGATACAAGTGGGATGGAATCCCCTTCCTTGCCGGCATCAATGAAATGCATGCGGCCTCTATGCATAAACGAAATCATGTTGGTCTTGTACTCTTTGCGGGGCTCAAGCCTATGATGCCATGGCTTGCCCAGCAATACATCACATCCATTAAGTGGTGCAACTAAGAAATGCTCATTATCAAGGTAGCCCTGGATATGTATGCGCAACTTCCCTATTAGTGGGGTAACCTGCACCTCTTTACCAACAAAGGCAGCTTCTGCTTCAACCTGAGGTCCCATGTTCTCAACCTCAATACTCAAGGCAACTGCCGTTTGAATAGAGATGAAGTTATCGGTTGCACAATCATCAAACATGAATAAGACGAGCTGATCCTTGATTTGACCCCATGCTTTGCATACCATCCGCTCTTTTGCATCATGTTTTGTGTTTCCCTGCACATCCGGAACTGCATGCACATTAGCCTTAGTTTGCTTGTCCTCTTGCTTTGGTTTGCCGTCAAGGCATTGTCGAAACATGTGCTCTTTGCTGCCACAAGAAAAACATTTTCCCTCCTTGGCATATAGCTCCGTAGCAAGAGCAGAGGGTATAAGCTGTTGCAAAGTATGTTTCGGGTGCAATTCAATGCCCAAACGATAACCTAGTTGCAATCCGGAGCGAAACTTCCTCTTTCGTTCATCCTCAGTGATTTGCATAAAAGGAGTTACCTCAAGCAACACTTTCCAAAACGCGATTTCTACAGTTCAAATCGACATTCCAACAGCTTTTGTGGATCATTATGCAAACGATCGAGTGATTACGACTCCACAGTCCTTCTGATTTGAAGATTTATACAGCTCATTCTCTTGTCCATGGCTTATTATATTATCAGGATCGCATTTGTGTCCCTCATAACACAAGTATGCGTAAACTCTTGGTAAAGGAACATCATGAGGTTCCTTATGCAGCTCATCCTGGTATCAACAAGACATATCAATTGCAGACGATCGAGTGATTATGCAGACGATCGAGTGATTACGACTCCACACTCTAGTCCTTCTGATTTGAAGATTTATACAGCTCATTCTCTTGTCCATGGCTTATTATATTATCAAGATCGCATTTGTGTCCCTCATAACACAAGTATGTGTAAACTCTTGGTAAAGGAACATCATGAGGTTCCTTATGCAGCTCATCCTGGTATCAACAAGACATATCAATTGCTGACAGCTTCTTATTATTGGCCTCAAATGAAGCAAGATGTTATAAAGTTTGTTACAGCATGTTTTTCTTGTCAACAAATGAAAGCCAGTAGACAAGCTCTAGCTGGTCTTCTACAACCACTTCCAGTACCAAATGAACGTTGGGAAAGTATCAGTATGGATTTTATTACATCTTTACCTCATTCTTCGAAAGGTAATACACAGATAATGGTGGTGGTCGACAGATTGTCTAAGATGGCACATTTTATACCATGCAAGAAGACAGCTCAAGCTCTAGATATTGCTTCATTATTTCTTCAGTACGTTTTCAACATACATGGATTGCCAAAGTTCATTATTTCAGATCGAGATCCTAAGTTTACAGGACATTTTTGGACTTCACTTTTTAAGTCACTTGGCACAAATTTATTGTTCAATTCAGCCTATTATCCGCAGACAGATGGCCAAACTGAAAGAGTTAATCAAATTCTTGAAGAGATGCTTCGACATTATATTCAGTCTCGCTTAGCATCTTGGGAAGATTATCTACCATTGATGGAATTCGCTTGTAATAATTCTCATCACACAGCAATAGGAATGAGTCCTTTTCAAGCCGCTTATGGTCATACACCAGTTGTGCCATCAAACTTTGTTCTTCAACACAAGGTGGCATTAGCAGATCAGTTAGTTCAAGAAATGCAAGATGTTCTTCTTCAAGTTCGAGATCAGATGATTCGAGTTCAAGAACAAATATCAACAAGCAGCTAACCGACGTCGCCATGATGAATTCAAAGAAGGTGACGTGGTTCTTTTGTTCGTGGCTCCTCATCGATATAAAATAGTGAAATCAGTTTTTCCAAAGTTGCGACCACGTTACTATGGTTCTTTTCGGATTATTAAGAAGAATTCTCCTTTGAGTTATAAGTTGGAGTTACCACTTTCATGGGGAAAGATTTATCCGACTTTTCATATATCATGGGATCAAGAAGTTTGTACAAGGAGATTCTCCCATTCCAAATATTTCAGATTATGTTCCAGAGATTGAAGATGAGCATATGATCTTAATCCCAGAAAAGATTCTTGATGTACAACAGAAAGAAACTCGGCAAAAGATTATTACAAAATTCTTAGTACAATGGAAAGACTTGGATGATTCAGATTCAACTTGGCAAAGTGATGAAGATCTACAATAGTACCCAGAATTACTTCAAGAGTTCTTTCGCCAATAGTCACTTATATAACCATGGACCTTATTTTAAGTGGAAGGGAATGTCACGATTGCGACTTAATTATCCTTAATTACTCTTAATCATTGAAAGGACACCAGTGAAAGGGTCACACCTTGTCACATGGGTTATCATCAAAGGACACGTCTCTTCAAAGGGACACATCTATTGATTAAAGCATAACTATTCATTCAAGAGTCACACCCTTTCGTCAGGGATGTGCCTCTTCATTTGTACCTCTTCGGGCCCTATTTAACAAGGCCTTGTGTCTCAATGCAAACAACTCAGCTTTCCGCTCTCTAATTATCTTTAGTTCTTGTATTCAATTTTAATTATGTCTTAATAGACTAGGACGTCCTCACACGCACGGAGATTCGGTCCACTGACGAGAGGAGAGGGGAGTACAGATACCATTCCAAGGCTTCTTTCTAGACTCAAGCCAGTAACAGAGATACTGGAGACTTCTTTGAGATAGTCGGCCCTCACAGGAGGATAGACGGTATCCGTAGGCTACGTGGCCAAGATGGAGCTATTGTTTCTGATCCCCCGCAAGTGAGAGCCATCGCCACGGGTTTCTTCAGGTCTCTTCTCATTGGTGCCCCATTATCCCCCCAAGTGATGGATGCGCGCAAGAGAGTCTGGAGACACACGAGAGAGGTGGTTCCCCCCTCTCTTTGGTCTTTCTTATTGACTCCTTTCACTGCAAAGGAGCTGATGGAGGCAGTGGAAGCATTACCCAAGGGCAAATGCCCGGGGGCGGATGGGCTTCGTGTTTCTTTCTTTCTTTGCCATTGGGACCTCATGTAAGGTGGCCTTCGCGCTGCCTTCAATGAGATTATGCTCACAAGTGCCATGCCAGAGAGGCTCACAGAGGGCTTGATACACTTGATTCCCAAGGAAAGTGGCGATAGATTGGAGATCCGGCAGTGGAGACCCATCACCCTTCTAGGGACGGCCTACAAGATTTTGGCCAAGGCCGTCAGCAAGCGTCTTCAGTCTTCCCTCCCAGACTTGATCCATGATACTCAGACTGGTTTTGTTCAAGATCGGAGTATTCTGGACAACATCTTTACCTTTTGGGCGGCGCCAACTTTGGCCAGGATGCGTCAGTAGGACCTCATTGTGCTACTCCTAGACTTTGAGAAAGCTTATGACAGGGTGGATTGGAGATTTCTGGAGGGCACTATGAGCCGGATGGGATTCCCCATGGAGTGGATTCGTGGAGTCTCAGGACTTTATTCAGCATCTCACAGCCAGGTTCTCATTCAGGGAGCCCGAGGCGATAGATTCCCCCTTTCCCGCTCGGTTCGACGGGGCTATCCTCTGGCATAGTACCTCTTTCTATTTGTCGCCGAGGCCATGAGTAGTTTTCTCTCCGCCCAAGAGACCATGCTTCAAGGATTGCGCCTTCCCCTCCGCACACAGGAGGAGTTGCTGGACTCAAAGTTTGCAGACGACACAGCAGCCTACCTTGCTGGAGATGTTGGGAATCTCCAGAGATTCGCGGAGGCGATAGAGATTTTCTGCCGTGCATCAGGAGCACAGATCAACTGGCACAAGTTGTGTGGTTTTTGGGTAGGCTCAGCACCCACCCTGACTTGGCAACGAGACTACCAGTTGACGCTTTCCAGTGGATCCCAAGGGGCACTCCAGTCCAATACCTCGATTGCCAAGTTGGCATTGATCTCTCTCCCAGTCAGCAGCTCGCTCCACTTCTTCTGAGTATTCGCAAGAAGCTTCTATATTGGAGCTCGACGAGGCTATCCCTAGCAGCAGAGCAGTGGTGGCGAACCAGGTACTGCTTGCCACCATGTGGTACATCATCTCATCCTGGGCCTTTTCTCGGGCTTGTATTGGCCAAGTACAACATTTGATCCGGAACTTCTTGTGGGCCAGTAGTGATGGGAGGCCAGCCAGGGCCAAGGTGGCATGGAGAGTGATCATTCAACCACGTAGTAGAGGGGAGCTCGGCCTCATTGACCCAGCTATACAAAGCCGTGCCCTGCTGGGCAAGTTGATTATCAAAGGACTCCTACTTGGTGGTTAGCCTTGGAAGAATTTCCTCTTGGCCCTGATTTCAACCCGCACCCCGAGTCTTGGAGGCCCGTGGCCGCAGAGTACTAGATCGATCTTCACAAAGATGCGAGCCCGTGGTTTTAGTCCTGCCTTTGAGGACAGATTCGCAGCCAGTCTACTTTGTGCTCGGGATCATCTCAGGCCAATCCTCAAACAGATTGTTCCAGTGGCCTCAAAGGAGCAGCTTCGGCAACCTTTGATCTGGAACCCCCTAATCCGTTTACCTAGTGGCCACATGCTAGGGGCCCGACCGCACATATCCTAGGGCGCCTTGAGCATGGAACCAGCCAAGTCTCTTGGAGATTGGGTTGCACACAGGCAGTTACCTCAGGAGGAGCAAGAGAGAGGCCTGACAGGGATCCGGGGTAGAGATAGGCTCAGCATCAACATATTCCTCCATAGTGGCTGACTCCTATTCTAGACTCGACTCCCCAGTGTGGCTAGGCATGTTCACCAGACACGATATCCTCGTGGCGGTCCATGGAGCAAATGAGGACAATGGTCTACTCACTTTTTCTATTGGATTACATGGCAGATTAGAGAGATCAGAGCACCCCTTGGAGGATTTCAGAGGCTGCACCTTGCAGAGGGTGAGGGTGATTGGTTTTCGAGCACGTGCATGGCACATGGATCCAACACCGGCCAAGGTGGCCACGGAGAGTTTTTGGCGGCAGTGGATTTGGGAGTGTTGACCTCTCACACAGTTGCAATGGGACCCTGGAGAGTGGACTTGGCATGATCCCATAGATAGGGTGGATACTCTGGATGCCCCTTTCTTTGCATATACAATGCGGCTCAGCCGCCGCAGGATCCAGATGCCGGAGATAGATGGCACACACGCAGCAGCAACACATTGGCAATCTCAGGGCCTATCATAGCGCTTCCTTTCAAATTTCTGGAAGAGGCTTTGGGACAGCTTTCGGCCGAGGAAGATCACCCTCTTCCTTTGGCTGACGACACACAGGAGTCTGGCGGTGGGTACTTGGCTTGCAGTTAGAGGTCAGTCAGCAGCTTGCCCGAGGTGCGACCACCCTCAGGAGTCTCAACGACATTGCCTTTGGGACTGCCCGAAGGCTCAGCGGGTTTGGCAGCAGATTCTTCGTATCTTCGCTATGGACAAGGCATCGACCCGGATCATCACTTAGGGAACTGTTGCTTGGGCCACCGAGACTAGTGGTCAAGACTTACGACGAGGATGGGGGAGGCCTTGCCCTTCAGGTCTCCCACCATCGTATTGCAGTAGTACCAGTCACAGCCCCACCTGCAGGTGTTTGGCGACCAGGCTTATGCCAACGATGGGAGATTTGTAGTAGCATAGCAACCTGGCACATCTGGTGTGCTAGATGTAGCGAGACCATCGACGGTACCCACACTCCGCCGGCCGAGACCATCACAAGCATATGGCTCAACATGATTCACACCCTCTGCGATCAGTGGGGGAAGCTGCAGGGAGGTTCTGACCGCATGCGGAAGCGGCGCGAAGCCTTCTTGAGACTGTGGAGGCTTGGCCCTTTCCTCACAGATAGAGGCACTGACCCCATTTGGCATTACAGACCACCTGTGTGGTTGTTTCCCCATATAATTCATACAATTTGATATTCAAACTGAAAATTCATAAATTAGTAATTGGGTCTTCAAATGGAAGTACCGCAATTGTATGGAACCCTGACTTGCTTGAGGCCTAGACATGATGGTATTTACCTTATAGTTCCGAGTATCATGACTACCCGTATATACCGAGGGCGCATCTCTCCCCCTTATGATCACTTGTTTTCCCACCCTTATATATGAGGCGAGTTTGTATTTAGCCCTTCGTGGTTGTACTTAGCCCTTTGTGGCTGTTTTTTCTTTAACTAATTGAAGGATCTTTTTCCTGGAGAAAAAAAAATAGAGAAAGAGAGAGAGGGAGAAGAGTACACAATATTGGTTCCCAAATACCCTCTGTAGGGCCCCCACCACGAATGGTGTATTTGCTTTATTAGAATGATGTAAATCAGAAAATAAAGAGAAAAGTCGACCTGCACTTTTCACCATGGTTGAAGTCTTCCCCTTGGTTGTCTTGGCCCTTGGAAGCGTCAGCCCCTTGTGAATTATGAGATACTAGACTGAATTCCAGCATTGGGTATTTATACCCCCTCATGCATCCAGTCAGCCAGCTATAAAAAGCCTAAAGATTCATCACAACGTACATACTACGGGTCGAAGATGGGCCGATCTCCCCCAATAAGGTATTTTTTATTATCATACGGAGAAATGACTTCTGTGTGCCCAAAAAAGCCCCAGCCAGCACACTAGCTTTTCAAAACAATCGAATACAACTTGCAAACAATTGCTACTGATTTGACTTTATTATCACCTTCTCTCAAAGATTGCGAAGGTTATGTAGAATTGAGATTTAGGGATCCTATTTATAGGAAAAATCCTTGTCCAACTACTCCAGTCAGAGAGCCTTTTGCAAGCCTGAAAATAATGTCACTAATTGTTTTTATATCAAGCTAAAAAGGTGCCAAACCTTGGCCCCTTGGCAAACTTCATATACACATGCTTAGACTGCCAAAAACTGATCGAAAACTTACCCAAGCCCACAAATTTTGCATCATTCTGGTTTACTTCTTGATTTGCTAACCCTAATAGCACACATACCTTGTACAAGTGTCCTCAATTGTCATGACATGTGCGTCTCAAGAAGGATGCATGTGACACAAAATGGCATTTAGTAAAGCTTAAAATGCATGTTATGCCCTTCAAGATGAATATTCAATTAATGTGTATTCCTGTTTCCACCTTGTTAATCACACATCAGATGTCCAATAACTGCACCATACCTTGTTCGTCATTGTTGCAGAAAACAGATAAGTCCTCCTCTCCTTTGGTACCACTTTCAATATTTCATCAATTTCATGTTCAAAGTCCATGCTTAGTAATCTGTCGGCCTCATCAAGGACCTGACAACACCACATGTGCACTTATTACCAACACCACGTGTGCACTTATTACGCCTACATTCTCGAGCATAAACATTAAAATTCATTATAAAATTAAGGTCTAATGTGTATGCGTGTGCGTACAATGCATATCTGACCACCAACTTGACATTTTGATTGTTACTGCACACAACCACGCATGCACAAAGTTTGGAGCTTACCAAGTATTTTATCAATCGTAAACTAAATCCCTTTGTATTCGTCAAATGATCAACCAGCCTTCCAGGGGTGCCAACCTGTACATAAGGCGTAAACTTACTGCTGTTTTTCCAACTAAAGCATATTTGACTCTTGGACAGAAGAGCTGTAACATACCACAATATGTGGTCTTTTGGCTAAGGCGATAGCCTGAGACATCATGTCTATACCTCCAACCACCTGAATAAGAACAATCCAAACGTGTATATTTATGTATAATACACAAAATGTATGCACATTTGTGTGTATCATGTATGTATAATCTTGTGTGTTTTAGGTGTGTGTGGAAGCATATGTGAAATATAAACTTACATGTGTCGTATGTGCACACATACATGCATCACGATCAACACTTACAGCTGATGCACATACTCACATACATGCATCACGATCAACACTTACAGCTGATGCACATACTCATATACATTGATGTATATGAACCATGATACACAGACACAAAATTGCACTCATATGTTCTATCTATGCATACATGTGATGTGTGTCTATGCATACATACTTACCACTGTGCATTTCAAGCCTATGCCTGATCCCAGAGCCTCGAATTGTTCAGAAATTTGAATTGCCAGTTCCCTGGATATGTTTAAAAAACCATTTTTGTTTCCTTATAGAATGCAGATTCTAAGAACGGAAATGTGTAGGTGATGAAAAAGGAAACCCCAAGAAAAAAGAAACAATATATGTGTATTGTGTGTGCGTTTAACCTGGTTGGAGAGAGAACACAAGCGAAGAGGGATTGAGGGTGTTCGAGCAAGTCCTGGATGATGGGGAGGGCAAAAGCTCCTGTTTTTCCAGACCCAGTCTGGGCCAATCCGATCATATCTCGACCTGTAAAGAAGGTTGGGGGGGTGGGGAGAAGCCAAAAACAAAAAACAGAAAAACAGAAAAAAAATCCAGAAAAGCAAAAGATGGCCAAGACGAAAGACCCAACCTTCGAGGGCTAGAGGGAGAGCTTCGACTTGGATGGGAGTGGGCTGGCTCCATCCGAGGGCTGTGCAGGCTTCACACAGCTGCTCGCACACGCCCAAACTTTTGAACGACGGCGGGTCCTCTCGATCCTCGCCTGCATCCACCATGGCTGTAACTGGAGAATCTGCGAGCTCAACCCTTCAAGTAACACTTGGGCAGCACAGCAAGGCAGTTAAGTCTTTCATGGTATTAATTTTTATATCAATTAGTAGCATGTTTTTTAAAATACAGCAAACACATTCACCCACATGGCATCACCTCATTGGTCACGTGGTTAAAAACGCAAGTTTCATGGTATTAATTTTTATATCAATTAGTAGCATGTTTTTTAAAATACAGCAAACACAATCACCCACATGGCATCACCTCATTGGTCACGTGGTTAAAAATGCAAGTTTTTTTTTAAGTCAAAATAGCATTTGTTTTGGCAGGGAGCAGTTATGTGTGGAGTGTGCAATGAGTGGGGCGTGGGCAGGTGGGCGGTTGTGTGTGATTGCGTGGGGTGTGGGCGGGTGGGCTTTGTGTGCATGAGTGCGTGGGGCATGGGCTGGTGTGTGGTTGTGCGGGGGTGTGTGTGGGGGGAGAGAGGAGGTGTGGGCGAGCCGCCTCATTGGTCATGCGCTAGAAAAAACATAGGTTTTTTATTCTTTTTTTTTTCCTTACTCCTCTCTCTCTCTCTCTCTCCCCACCTTGCTCGACTGTCCGCCAACCCCCCTCCCTTTTTGTCGCATATCCGCCTACTCAACCCTCTTCTCGTCTAGGGCAAAAGGGGTCGGTAACACCCCAACTTGCTGATGAAATTAAGGAGTTGAAAACACACGTTGAGAAAGAGATAAGATCCTTTACTGAGGTGACAAAGCAAACAAAAGCAAATGTTGAAGAGAATACCAAATGGATAGATGTAGTGAAGAAACACAAGGGTGCATCAGGTGATAAAGTCAAGGTAATGAATGCCACTCTAGAGGAGGAGGCTAAGAGACGTGCCAGGGCCTTACATGTGCAAGTTACTGGATGGAATGAGAAATGCTCCCCCAAAGAGGATGCAAAAGATCTTGGCACTAAAATGGGAGTATCTAAGCTCCCCATAGTGGATGCTTGGAGAGTGGGCAAGGATGCTACAAAGGCACGGGCATTGATCTTGAAGTTCCCAGACATGGGATCGAAGAGGGCCTTCTTATCAAAAAGGATGGCTCTCAAGGGAGAGAAGATTTATCTAGATGAGGACCTAACACCAACACAAGTAGCACACAGAAAAGAGCATATGCCTCGGGTATATGAAGCATGGAAGGAAGGGAAGTGGGTAGTGTACAGGGACGGTAGGGTGATTATTACAGAGCGCCGATCCACATGACGGCGCGCGGCCCATGGGACCCTAAAGATGATAGTATGGAATTGTAATGGATCTCTACGTCTAGATGCAAGGATACTTCGAAGACACATTCAGAGATAGAGACATTGTCTTCTATACGGAGACCCATCAGTGTGCAAGGAGTCACCTCCCGACAGTGCGCGGATATACATGGGAGTCAGTTTATCACCCCCACCCACGTACACCAGGTAGTACTAGAGGATCAAGCGGAGTGGCTATGTGATTTAGAGAGGAGCTTTGGGATATGGTTGATGTAGTACATATAGAGACGCAGATGCACGATATATGTGGATTAGAGTTCGCAGCATAGAGAGGCTACAAGACATATACATTGCCGTATGCTATTTTCCTCCTGCCTACTCGAGATATGCACAGCACGGTGAGTCACCTTATTTGCCATTGTGTGAAGACATCATACGCTTTGCTAACTTGGGAGACATTCTTTTGGTGGGGGACTTCAATGCTCGTACGGCAATGAGTAATCAACACTTTATGACACAGAGGAGCCTTTATACAGAGAGCTTGAAGCGGATGAAGTGGGCATACAAAGGACATCAAAGGATATATGTGAGATCATAGAGTATGGGACACACCTCTTGGCTTTGGGGAGTGCTCATGGGTTGCTTATTTATAATGGTTTGTCACGATGGCCCGGTTCAGGTGCTTTTACATGCTGGAAGAATAACAAGAAGGGTGCTAATACAGTGGACTACTTGATGGGATCCCCTACTTTGATGCCAGATATCTAAAGTTTCTATATTTATGTGACAGGCCGATTGGGATGGCGGCAGATCATGCATACTTATGCTTCATAGTGGTATGCAGGAACCAGAGACAGTTATCGCCATTACCTCTCTCTCGCCACCCTAGATACCATTTTACACGAGAGGCTGCTGGAGTTTAGTGCAGTCTACGATGGCCTTTTCACTCTTGACCCAGATAGCCCTTTAGAGGAGCTTACGAGAGGCTTTACAGAGGTACTACCTACCTTGGCAGCATATTCTTTCCCATGTACTATAGCTGCCTCTAAGCCCTTGAGCATTACTATTCCGCAGAATAGTTGGTATGATGACGAATGCCGAGAGACCCGAGCTCAACTACAGAGAGATGTCGCTCTTGGGGCACGTACACCCAGGACGCTCTTCCGACGCTTTGTGCGAAAGAAGAAGCAAGATTACCTGGCAAAGCTCAAGGCAGAGTTGTACCAATTATTCTTGAGTCAGGATAGTAAGAGGGGTTGGAAAATGTTCCAGGAGAGGCAGCCACCTACCCCAATCACGGCACCTAAGACTTGGCACAAGTATGCGATGTCCCTATGTGATGTACCTGGACAGCTCCCATTCCACGCCCGCCATCACCTCGACTGGATCATTGCGTTTTCTTCACTTTGCGGATGGTGCTAGATGCGATTGATAGACTACACATAGGGAGGGCACAAGATCATGAAGTTCTAGCAGCAGCTGAACATTTCTCATATGCACGAGATACTCTGGCACCGATCCTTGTACACATGTTTAATAGAGCTACGTGTGAAGGTTTCCCAGCTAGTTGGACAGATAACACTATTGTGCCATTGCTTAAGAGCGGGGATCCCATGATGTCCAGTAACTATCGTACGATCATGATTGGCCATTATCTGGCTAAGATATACAGATCCATCTTGGAGCATGAGATGAGCCGGTGGGCAAAGAGGCAGGGACATAGAGCAACTGGACAGGTTGGTTTTAGGAGGGGATACACCACACTGGATCATATACTCACCCTAAGAGCTCTTATTGAGGAAGGACGAGCACGAGGATGGAGGATATATTGTTGTTTTGTGGACTTTTGCAAAGCATTTGATACGATACCACGTGCCAAGCTTATGAGGAGACTACTAGATATTGGTGTCCCTGAGGAGATGCACTGGGGAGTATACACTTTGTATGAGTCAGTGATAGGTAGAGTACGTGCCCCAGGGGGCTTGTTGGATACAGTGAATAGTACTATTGGGGTGAAGCAAGGCTGCCCGCTTTCACCCATGCTCTTTTGGGCTATACATTGATGAGGTCTCATACTATGTGGATAGATTGGGTGGCCCAAGGGCAAGCCTAGCTGGGGTGTTAATACCCATCCTACTATATGCAGATGACATGTGGCTTATCTCAGACACTCCTGAGGGACTACAGAGACACGGATGCATTGCAGTCTTTTTGTGTGGACAAAGATCTCACTGTGAACCTTGGTAAAACCAAGGTTATGACATTTAATACCACACAAGCATGGGTGACTAGAACATAGACACAGTTTACGTTTAGAGCAGAGCTAGTTGAGTATGTCAAATCCTATGTGTACCTGGGGGTGGCCTTCAGAGGGCCGCGATTTTCTATGAGGGAGGCAGTAGAGGCTAGACTAGCACAAGGATTTGCAGCTTTGGGGGCACTTGAGAGACAGTGTGCAGACATACAATTTCAGGAGCCACGCACGAAACTATGGCTATTTGACACTCTGGTTACATCAACACTTCTTTATATGGAGCGGAGATATGGGGGCCTAGTCTTTTCCATAAGAGGAGGGAGCCATTTAGTGATAATGATTACACGCATGATTCGGAGCAAGTTATATGTACCACATGAGATCATCAGGGCAGAGATGGGGGTTGCCCTAGTGGTTACTGAGGCTTTGTTTTGTGCAGTTACTTTTCTCCATAATAGAATATGGGAGCTCCCTCAGCAGAAATACCCTCGCCTAGCACTCACTTCCTCCAAACAGCTTGCAGATGAGAAAGACACCTAGTATTGGTATGCCCAGATGCGCACATGGCTGGCCTTGCATGGCATGAGTATTGATGCACTCCCACCTTTTGCTTACAGCCTGGACTGCCCGTTCTTAGATCTCAGCTGTTCAGAGCTGAACCGAGTGATCAGGATGGACATTGTGAGACTAGATACAGAGAGGACATGGGTCAGGCCCTCGCAGCCGTTGGGCACAAAAATGGCACACTACCATAGTCATTTTCTACACCTCTATTCAGACGGGTTTATTATATGCCATGCTTACATGGACACACACCTCTCACATGGTATTTGGAGTGCTATTGGAAAGATTCGCACCTCTTCACAACACCAGCTGATGAGGATAGAGACAAGTCGATATGAGGATATATCAGAGGACCGCATATGTCAGCTTTGCCACCATCAGGAGGTGGAGTCGGAGGAACACTATTTATGTCGTTAGACTGTCTACTATGAGATCCGAGGGAGGTACCACTGCCTGTTCTGTGAAGGCTTAGGACCTTTGTGTCGGATCATGGACTTTGAGGACAAAAGGTGCTTAGGGCTCTTCATACTTGAGCTTAGACGCCACAGAGACAGCCTATTGAGGGACACGAGGGCAGTGGGAGCAAAGCTGCCTAGATAGAGAACCCTCACATATTTTTTTAGAGCCAGCAATGTAACCCCACGAGCCTCTACACCCCCATCTATAGGCCTATCTGGCAGACCACCCTCCAGAGGAGTCACCCTGGATAGAGCCATTGCCATCTATAGAGCGAGACGCCCACGACCACGAGGATTGCGCCCACGACTCCCTCACCATCAGCAAATTTGAGCCATCATTGCCCGCCCACCAGAGGAGTTTACCGCGACAATTCAGCGGTTCAGCTTTCAGCTCTTAGCTCTCTTAGGATGTTACTATTTGTTACATTATTGTCCCCCTATGGTCTATTGGGGACGCCCATCCGACCATTGTGCCATGCTTGCAATTAGTATCGTGAGTGATGTCATATTAAATACTACATTGTAATTGTGATTGGCATATGCTTTGCGGGTCTACACTATGTATGCTGTGATTGGGTGATGCCTAGTGGTACAGGCATAGGGGCAGTATTAATGCAAGATGGTCACCCCATAGCATTTGACAGTAGGAAACTTAGACCCCTCGAGTGCAAGTACAACACTTATGAGACAAAGAATTAACTGTTGTAGTCCATGCCCTAAAGATCTGAAAACACTATTTGATGGGATCAGAATTCATCATTAAAATAGACCAGCAGAGTATCAGGCACCTACTCACCCAACCCTTGATATCTGATAAACACATCAAATGGGCTGCTTTTATTCAGAGTTTCCAGCCTACTATTCTCTATCAACCTGGAAAAGAGAATGTAGTCGCTGATGCCCTTAGTTGACGGCCTAGTGTTCATCACATCACGGCTATAAATAGCTCGACTTTCGTCGATGTTATGAAAGACTCTTATGACCAAGACTCAGACTTTTCAGACACTTGGACCCAAATGAGAGATAATGGGTGGAGTCCCCACTCAGATTACTCTTATCATGATGGATATCTCTTCTTTCAGAGGAGATTATGCATCACGAGACCTTTTAGACAGTCTGTTATATGGAGGAGTTGCACCAACCTTCATATGCAGGGCATAGAGGAGTATCATCTACTTTACAGACCATTTCCCGAGACTTTTATTGGCCATCTATGAAGAAAGATATAGCCAAGTTTGTAGCTGAATGCATTACTTGCTAGAAGATTAAAAGCTATAAGGGGAAAACTCAAGGATTACTTATGCCACTCCCAATTCCCAATGAACCATGGGGGCAAATTTCAATGGACTTTATAACTAGTTTTTCGCTTACTGCTTTATAATCAGAATGACATGATTTGGACAGTGGTTGATAGATTTAGTAAACATGCTTTTTTCATTGCATGTAGAAAGAAATTGATTGCTCATCAAGCTGCTCATTTATTTTTAAAGCATATATTTGTGCATCATGGTTTGCCTAAAGTCATTGTGTCAGATAGAGATTCTAAATTTTGTTGCGATTTTTGGAGAGCATTGTTTGATAATTTAGACACAAAATTAGATTTCTCTACTGCTTTTCATCCTCAATTAAATGGCCAGACTGAAGTGACCAATAGCACCATCCTAGACCTTCTTAGAACCTATGTTTCATCACAGCCTAGGCAATCGGATAAATATTTACATATTCTCCAATTTGCCTACAATAACACTCCTCACTCTGCCACTACAAAGGCACCGTTTGAGATAGTGTATGGAAAGACCCTTCCCACTTCGATGACTGGTCCTTCCCACACTATAGAAGCTGCTAATAATTTACTAAAGACTTTAGCTCTATTCATTACCAAGTTAAAGAGGCTATTAGAAAGGCTGAGGAAAAGTATGTAAAACAGGCCAATAAGAAAAGGAAACCCATGATTTTTGAAAAAGGAGACCACGTACTTTTGAGGCCCTAGAAAAGAGGATACTTAAGAGTGTAGAAAAGAATCCTATTGTCAAACTAGCACCTCGATTCTATGGTCCTTTCAAGATAGTAGACAAAATCAATGACCTAGCTTATAGACTAGATCTTCCATCCCATTGGAGGATTCAAAACTCTTTTCATATTAGTCTATTGAGACCCTTTAAAGGACCAATCCCTACTCATCTTGTTTATAAAGAACCTCTAGAGCTAGTTGATGATGAAGAGCAATTAATACATGATGAAATTATTGACCATGAGCAGATTACTACTAGAACTGGCAATGTTTATAACAGATATCTTTTGACCTTCGAGAACCATGCGAGAGAAGATGCTGGTCAGTTGCTAACCCGAGCAAGAGGGATGTTACATTATTGGCCCTCTATGGTCTATTGGGGACGCCCATTCAACCATTGTGCCATGCTTGCAGTTAGTATCCTAAGTGATGTCATATTAAATACTACATTGTAAGTGTGATTGGCATATGCTTTGTGGGTCTATGCTATGATCGGTGATGCCATGTGTACTCATAGTGTTGTTGATATTGGTGTTTGATTACCTCACCTAACATGTTGACTTGTTGAGTATAGGTGATGAGTACGAGGATGCCGAATGAGGTGTTGTACTCGTGCGAGGGTCACCAAACGAGGTGCCGCCGGATTTTGTCATGTGCATGGGCATTTACATCGCCTCGACATTTATGAGTATAGACGTTTTGCAAAGAATTTTGCTTACATTTCTCATTATCTCACTTCTCTTTTAAAGAAAACAAACAAGTATGTGTGGACTGATAAACATGAAAAATCTATTAATGCTTTAAAAGAAGCACTCACTAAAGCACCAGTTCTGCAGTTACCAGACTTTGCTAGACCTTTCTTTATTGTTGTGACTGATGCTAGTGGTACAGGCATAGGGGCAGTATTAATGCAAGATGGTCACCCCATAGCATTTGAGAGTAGGAAACATAGAACCCCCGCGAGTGCAAGTACAACACTTATGACAAAGAATTAACTGCTGTAGTCCATGCTCTTAAGATCTGGAAACACTATATGATGGGATAAGAATTCATCATTTAAATAGACCAGCAGAGTATCAGGCACCTACTCACCCAGCCCTTGATATCTGATAAACACATCAAATGGGCTGCTTTTATTCAGAGTTTCTAGCCTACTATTCTCTATCAACCTAGAAAAGAGAATGTAGTCGACTGATGCCCTTAGTTGACGGCCTACTGTTCATCACATCACGGCTATAAATAGCTCGACTTTCGATGTTATGAAAGACTCTTATGACCAAGACTTAGACTTTTCAGACACTTGGACCCAAAGGAGAGATAATGGGTGGAGTCCCCACTCAGATTACTCTTATCATGATGGATATCTCTTCTTTCAGAGGAGATTATGCATCACGAGACCTTTTAGACAGTCTGTTATATGGAGGAGTTGCACCAACCTTCATATGCAGGGCATAGAGGAGTATCATCTACTTTACAGACCATTTTCTGAGACTTTTATTGGCCATCTATGAAGAAAGATATAGCCAAGTTTAAGGCCGAATGCATTACTTGCCAAAAGATTAAAAGCTATAAGGGGAAAACTCAAGGATTATTATGCCACTCCCAATTCCTAATGAACCATGGGGGCAAATTTCAATGGTTTTTATAACTAGTTTTCCGCTTACTGCTTATCAGAATGACATGATTTAGAGAGTAGTTGATAGATTTAGCAAATATGCTTTTTTCATTGCATGTAAAGAAATTGATTGCTCATCAAGATGTTCATTTATTTTTAAAGCATATATTTGTGCATCATGGTTTGCCTAAAGTCATTGTGTCAAATAGAGATTCTAATTTTGTAGCGATTTTTGGAGAACACTGTTTGATAATTTAGGCACAAAATTAGATTTCTCTACCGCTTTTCATCCCGAATTTAATGGCCAGACTGAAGTCACCCATATCACCATCCTAGACCTTCTCAGAACCTATGTTTCATCACAGCCTAGGCAATGGGATAAATATTTACATATTCTCCAATTTGCCTACAATAACACTCCTCACTCTGCCACTACAAAGGCACTGTTTGAGATAGTGTAAGGAAAGACCCTTCCCACTCCGATGACTCGTCTTTCACACACTATAGAAGCTGCTAATGAATTTACTAGAGACTTTAGCTCTATTCATGACCAAGTTAAAGAGGCTATTAGAAAGGCTCAGGAAAAGTATGTAAAACAGGCCAATAAGAAAAGGAAACCCATGATTTTTGAAAAAGGAGACCATGTACTTTTGAGGATAGAAAAGAGGAGACTTAAGAGTGTAGAAAAGAATCCTATTGTCAAACTAGCACCTCGATTCTATGGTCCTTTCAAGATAGTAGACAAAATCAATGACCTAGCTTATAGACTAGATTTTCCATCCCATTGGAGGATTCATAACTCTTTTCATATTAGTCTATTGAGACCCTTTAAAGGACCAATCCCTACTCATCTTGTTTATGAAGAACCTCCAGAGCTAGTTGATGATGAAGAGCAATTAATACATGATGAAATTATTGACCATGAGTAGATTACTACTAGAACTGGCAATTTTTATAACAGATATCTTTTGACCTTCAAGAACCATGCGAGAGAAGATGCTCCTTGGATACCCGAGCGATTTTTCCGCACATGCCTTGACTCAATACACTCCTATCAAATACGCAACTGAGGTCAGTTGTTGCTAACCCGAGTAAGAGGGATGTTACATTATTGGCCCTCTATGGTCTATTGGGGACGCCCATCCAACCATTGTGCCATGCTTGTAGTTAGTATCATAAGTGATGTCATATTAAATACTACATTGTAAGTGTGATTGGCATATGCTTTGTGGGTCTATGCTATGTATGCTATGATCGGTGATGCCATGTGTACTCATAGTGTTGTTGATATTGGTGTTTGATTGCCTCACCTAACATGTTGACTTGTTGAGTATAGGTGATGAGTACGAGGATGCTGAATGAGGTGTTGTACTCGTGCGAGGGTCACCAAACGAGGTGTCGCCCGGATTTTGTCATGTGCATGGGCGTTTACATCGCCTCGACATTTATGAGTATAGATGTTTTGTAAAGAATTTTGCTTACATTTCTCATTATCTCACTTCTCTTTTAAAGAAAACAAACAAGTATGTGTGGACTGATCAACATGAAAAATCTTTTAATGCTTTAAAAGCACTCCATAAAGCACCAGTTCTGCAGTTACCAGACTTTGCTAAACCTTTCTTTATTGTTGTGACGGATACTAGTGGTACAGGCATATGGGCAGTATTAATGCAAGATGGTCACCCCATAGCATTTGAAAGTAGGAAACTTAGACCCCCCGAGTGCAAGTACAACACTTATGACAAAGAGCTAACTGCTATAGTCCATGCCCTTAAGATCTGGAAACACTATTTGATGGGATCAGAATTCATCATTAAAATAGACCAGTAGAGTATCAGGCACCTACTCACCCAGCCCTTGATATCTGATAAACACATCAAATAGGCTGCTTTTATTCAGAGTTTCCAGCCTACTATTCTCTATCAACCTGAAAAGAGAATGTAGTCGGTGATGCCCTTAGTTGATGGCCTAGTGTTCATCACATCACGGCTATAAATAGCTCGACTTTCGATCTTATGAAAGACTCTTATGACCAAGACTTAGACTTCTCAGACACTTGGACCCAAAGGAGAGATAATGGGTGGAGTCCCCACTCAGATTACTCTTATCATGATGGATATCTCTTCTTTTAGAGGAGATTTTGCATCACGAGACCTTTTAGACAGTCTGTTATATGGAGGAGTTGCACCAACCTTCATATGCAGGGCATAGAGGAGTATCATCTACTTTACAGACCATTTCCCGAGACTTTTATTGGCCATCTATGAAGAAAGATATAGCCAAGTTTGTAGCCGAATGCATTACTTGCCAGAAGATTAAAAGCTATAAGGGGGAAACTCAAGGATTACTTATGCCACTCCCAATTCCCAATGAACAATGGGTGGCAAATTTCAATGAACTTTATAACTAGTTTTCCGCTTACTGCTAATCAGAATGACATGATTTGGACAGTAGTTGATAGATTTAGCAAACCTGCTTTTTTTATTACATGTAAAAAGAAATTGATTGCTCATCAAGCTGCTCATTTATTTTTAAAGCATATATTTGTGCATCATGGTTTGCCTAAAGTCATTGTGTCAGATAGAGATTCTAAATTTTGTTGCGATTTTTGGAGAACACTATTTGATAATTTAGGCACAAAGTTAGATTTCTGTACTGCTTTTCATCCCGAATTTAATGGCCAGACTGAAGTGACCAATAGCACCATCCTAGACCTTCTTAGAACCTATGTTTCATCACGGCCTAGGCAATGGGATAAATATTTACATATTCTCCAATTTGCCTACAATAACACTCCTCACTCTGCCACTACAAAGGCACCGTTTGAGATAGTGTATGGAAAGACCCTTCCCACTCCGATGACTCGTCTTTCCCACACTATATAGAAGCTGCTAATGAATTTACTAGAGACTTTAGCTCTATTCATGACCAAGTTAAAGAGGCTATTAGAAAGGCTGAGGAAAAATATGTAAAACAGGCCAATAAGAAAAGGAAACCCATGATTTTTGAAAAAGGAGACCATGTAATTTTGAGGATAGAAAAGAGGAGACTTAAGAGTGTAGAGAAGAATCCTATTGTCAAACTAGCACCTCGATTCTATGGTCTTTTCAAGATAGTTGACAAAATCAATGACCTAGCTTATAGACTAGATCTTCCATCCCATTGGAGGATTCATAACTCTTTTCATATTAGTCTATTGAGACCCTTTAAAGGACCAATCCCTACTCATCTTGTTTATGAAGAACCTCCAGAGCTAGTTGATGAGATGATGAGCAATTAATACATGATGAAATTATTGACCATGAACAGATTACTACTAGAGCTGGCAATGTTTATAACAGATATCTTTTGACCTTCAAGAACCATCCGAGAGAAGATGCTCGTTGGATGCCCGAGCGATTTTTTTCCGCAGATGCCCTGACTTAATACACTTCTATCAAATATGCAAGTGAGGTTAGTTGCTAACTCGAGTAAGAGGGATGTTACATTATTGGCCCTCTATGGTCTATTGGGGACGCCCATCCAACCATTGTGCCATGCTTGCAATTAGTATCCTAAGTGATGTCATATTAAATACTACATTGTAAGTGTGAATGGCATATGCTTTGTGGGTCTATGCTATGTATGCTATGATTGGGTGATGCCATGTGTACACATGCTAGTGTTGTTGATATTGGTGTTTGATTGCCTCACCTAACATGTTGACTTGTTGAGTATAGGTGATGAGTATGAGGATGCCGAATGAGGTGTTGTACTTGTGCGAGGGTCACCAAACGAGGTGTTGCACGGATTTTGTCATGTGCATGGGTGTTTACATCGCCTCGAGATTTATGAGTATAGATGTTTTGTAAAAAATTTTGCTTACATTTCTCATTATCTCACTTTTCTTTTAAAGAAAACAAACAAGTATGTGTGGACTGATAAACATGAAAAATCTTTTAATGCTTTAAAAGAAGCACTCACTAAAGCACCAGTTCTGCAGTTACCAGACTTTGCTAGACCTTTCTTTATTGTTGTGACTGATGCTACTGGTACAGGCAGAGGGGCAGTATTAATACAAGATGGTCACCCCATAGCATTTGAGAGTAGGAAACAAAGACCCCACGAGAGTGCAAGTACAACACTTATGACAAAGAATTAACTGCTCTAGTCCATGCCCTAAAGATCTGGAAACACTATTTGATGGGATCAAAATTCATCATTAAAATAGACCAGCAGAGTATCAGGCACCTACTCACCCAGCCCTTGATATCTGATAAACACATCAAATGGGCTGCTTTTATTCAGAGTTTCCACCCTACTATTCTCTATCAACCTGGAAAAGAGAATGTAGTCGATGATGCCCTTAGTTGACGGCCTAGTGTTCATCACATCACGGCTGTAAATAGCTTGACTTTCGATGTTATGAAAGACTTATGACCAAGACTCAGACTTTTCAGACACTTGGACCCAAATGAGAGATAATGGGTGGAGTCCCCACTCAGATTACTCTTATCATGATGGATATCTCTTCTTTCAGAGGAGATTATGCATCACGAGACATTTTAGATAGTCTCTTATATGGAGGAGTTGCACCAACCTTCATATGCAGGGCATAGAGGAGTATCATCTACTTTACAGACCATTTCCCGAGACTTTTGTTGGCCATCTATGAAGAAAGATATAGCCAAGTTTGTAGCCGAATGCATTACTTGCCAAAAGATTAAAAGCTATAAGGGGGAAACTCAACGATTACTTATGCCATACAGGAGTATCATCTACTTTACAGACCATTTCCCGAGACTTTTATTGGCCATCTATGAAGAAAGATATAGCCAAGTTTGTAGCCGAATGCATTACTTGCCAGAAGATTAAAAGCTATAAGGGGGAAACTCAAGGATTACTTATGCCACTCCCAATTCCCAATGAACAATGGGTGGCAAATTTCAATGAACTTTATAACTAGTTTTCCGCTTACTGCTAATCAGAATGACATGATTTGGACAGTAGTTGATAGATTTAGCAAACATGCTTTTTTTATTACATGTAAAAAGAAATTGATTGCTCATCAAGCTGCTCATTTATTTTTAAAGCATATATTTGTGCATCATGGTTTGCCTAAAGTCATTGTGTCAAATAGAGATTCTAAAATTTGTTGCGATTTTTGGAGAACACTATTTGATAATTTAGGCACGCAGTTAGATTTCTGTACTGCTTTTCATCCCGAATTTAATAGCCAGACTGAAGTGACCAATAGCACCATCCTAGACCTTCTTAGAACCTATGTTTCATCACGGCCTAGGCAATGGGATAAATGTTTACATATTCTCCAATTTGCCTACAATAACACTCCTCACTCTGCCACTACAAAGGCACCGTTTGAGATAGTGTATGGAAAGACCCTTCCCACTCCGATGACTTGTCTTTCCCACACTATATAGAAGCTGCTAATGAATTTACTAGAGACTTTAGCTCTATTCATGACCAAGTTAAAGAGGCTATTAGAAAGGCTGAGGAAAAATATGTAAAACAGGCCAGTAAGAAAAGGAAACCCATGATTTTTGAAAAAGGAGACCATGTAATTTTGAGGATAGAAAAGAGGAGACTTAAGAGTGTAGAAAAGAATCCTATTGTCAAACTAGCACCTCGATTCTATGGTCTTTTCAAGATAGTTGACAAAATCAATGACCTAGCTTATAGACTAGATCTTCCATCCCATTGGAGGATTCATAACTCTTTTCATATTAGTCTATTGAGACCCTTTAAAGGACCAATCCCTACTCATCTTGTTTATGAAGAACCTCCAGAGCTAGTTGATGTGATGAAGAGCAATTAATACATGATGAAATTATTGACCATGAACAGATTACTACTAGAGCTCGCAATGTTTATAATAGATATCTTTTGACCTTCAAGAACCATTCGAGAGAAGATGCTCGTTGGATGCCCGAGCGATTTTTTTCGCAGATGCCCTGACTTAATACACTTCTATCAAATACGCAAGTGAGGTCAGTTGCTAACTCGAGTAAGAGGGATGTTACATTATTGGCCCTCTATGGTCTATTGGGGACACCCATCCAACCATTGTGCCATGCTTGCAATTAGTATCATAAGTGATGTCATATTAAATACTACATTGTAAGTGTGATTGGCATATGCTTTGTGGGTCTATGCTATGTATGCTATGATTGGGTGATGCCATGTGTACGCATGCTAGTGTTGTTGATATTGGTGTTTGATTGCCTCACCTAACATGTTGACTTGTTGAGTATAGGTGATGAGTACAAGGATGCCGAATGAGGTGTTGTACTTGTGCGAGGGTCACCAAACGAGGTGTCGCGCGGATTTTGTCATGTGCATGGGCGTTTACATCGCCTCGAGATTTATGAGTATAGATGTTTTGTAAAGAATTTTGCTTACATTTCTCATTATCTCACTTTTCTTTTAAAGAAAACAAACAAGTATGTGTGGACTGATAAACATGAAAAATCTTTTAATGCTTTAAAAGAAGCACTCACTAAAGCACCAGTTCTGCAGTTACCAGACTTTGCTAGACCTTTCTTTATTGTTGTGACTGATGCTATTGGTACAGGCAGAGGGGCAGTATTAATACAAGATGGTCACCCCATTGCATTTGAGAGTAGGAAACTTAGACCCCCCGAGTGCAAGTACAACACTTATGACAAAGAATTAACTGCTGTAGTCCATGCCCTAAAGATCTGGAAACACTATTTGATGGGATCAAAATTCATCATTAAAATAGACCAGCAGAGTATCAGGCACCTACTCACCCAGCCCTTGATATCTGATAAACACATCAAATGGGCTGCTTTTATTCAGAGTTTCCAGCCTACTATTCTCTATCAACCTGGAAAAGAGAATGTAGTCGATGATGCCCTTAGTTGACGGCCTAGTGTTCATCACATCACGGCTGTAAATAGCTCGACTTTCGATGTTATGAAAGACTTATGACCAAGACTCAGACTTTTCAGACACTTGGACCCACAGGAGAGATAATGGGTGGAGTCCCCACTCAGATTACTCATGATGGATATCTCTTCTTTCAGAGGAGATTATGCATCACGAGACATTTTAGACAGTCTCTTATATGGAGGAGTTGCACCAACCTTCATATGCAGGGCATAGAGGAGTATCATCTACTTTACAGACCATTTCCCGAGACTTTTGTTGGCCATCTATGAAGAAAGATATAGCCAAGTTTGTAGCCGAATGCATTACTTGCCAAAAGATTAAAAGCTATAAGGGGAAAACTCAACGATTACTTATGCGATACAGGAGTATCATCTACTTTACAGACCATTTCTCGAGACTTTTATTGGCCATCTATGAAGAAAGATATAGCCAAGTTTGTAGCCGAATGCATTACCTGCCAGAAGATTAAAAGCTATAAGGGGCAGACTCAAGGATTACTTATGCCACTCCCAATTCCCAATGAACAATGGGTGGCAAATTTCAATGAACTTTGTTTTCCGCTTACTGCTAAATCAGAATGACATGATTTGGACAGTAGTTGTGATAGGTTTAGCAAACATGCTTTTTTCATTGCATGTAAAAAGAAATAGATTGCTCATCAAGCTGCTTATTTATTTTTAAAGCATATATTTGTGCATCATGGTTTGCCTAAAGTCATTGTGTCAGATAGAGATTGATTGCTCATCAAGCTGCTCATTTTTTTTAAAGCATATATTTGTGCATCATGGTTTGCCTAAAGTCATTGTGTCATATAGAGATTCTAAATTTTGTTGCGATTTTTGGAGAGCATTGTTTGATAATTTAGGCACAAAGCTAGATTTCTCTACTACTTTTCATCCTGAATTTAATGGCCAGACTGAAGTGACCAATAGCACCATCCTAGACCTTCTTAGAACCTATGTTTCATCACAGCCTAGGCAATGGGATAAATATTTACATATTCTCCAATTTGCCTACAATAATACTCCTCACTCTGCCACTACAAAGGCACCGTTTGAGATAGTGTATGGAAAGACCCTTCCCACTCCGATGAGACTGGTCTTTCCCACACTATAGAAGCTGCTAATGAATTTACTAAAGACTTTAGCTCTATTCATGACCAAGTTAAAGAGGCTATTAGAAAGGTTGAGGAAAAGTATGTAAAACAGGCCAATAAGAAAAGAAAACCCATGATTTTTGAAAAAGGAGACCATGTACTTTTGAGGATAGAAAAGAGGAGACTTAAGAGTGTAGAAAAGAATCCTATTGTCAAACTAGCACCTCGATTCTATGGTCTTTTCAAGATAGTAGACAAAATCAATGACCTAGCTTATAGACTAGATCTTCCATCCCATTGGAGGATTCATAACTCTTTTCATATTAGTCTATTGAGACCCTTTAAAGGACCAATCCCTACTCATCTTGTTTATAAAGAACCTCTAGAGCTAGTTGATGATGAAGAGCAATTAATACATGACGAAATTATTGACCATGAGCAGATTACTACTAGAACTGGCAATGTTTATAACAGATATCTTTTGACCTTCAAGAACCATCCGAGAGAAGATGCTCGTCGTTGGATGCTCGAGCGATTTTTTTCGCACATGCCCTGACTTAATACACTCCTATCAAATATGCAAGTGAGGTCAGTTTTGCTAACCTGAGTAAGAGGGATGTTACATTATTGGCCCTCTATGGTCTATTGGGGATGCCCATCCAACCATTGTGCCATGCTTGCAGTTAGTATCATAAGTGATGTCATATTAAATACTACATTGTAAGTGTGATTGGCATATGCTTTGTGGGTCTATGCTATGTATGCTATGATTGGGTGATGCCATGTGTACGCATGCTAGTGTTGTTGATATTGGTGTTTTATTGCCTCACCTAGCATGTTGACTTGTTGAGTATAGGTGATGAGTACGAGGATGCTGAATGAGGTGTTGTACTTGTGCGAGGGTCACCAAACGAGGTGTCGCGCGGATTTAGTCATGTGCATGGGCGTTTACATCACCTCGACATTTATGAGTATAGATGTTTTGTAAAGAATTTTGCTTACATTGCTCATTATCTCACTTTTCTTTTAAAGAAAACAAACAAGTATGTGTGGACTGATAAACATGAAAAATCTTTTAATGCTTTAAAAGAAGCACTCACTAGAGCACCAATTTTGCAATTACCAGACTTTGCTAGACCTTTCTTTATTGTTGTGACTGATGCTACTGGTATAGGCAGAGGGGCAGTATTAATACAAGATGGTCACCCCATAGCATTTGACAGTAGGAAACTTAGACCCCTCGAGTGCAAGTACAACACTTATGAGACAAAGAATTAACTGTTGTAGTCCATGCCCTAAAGATCTGAAAACACTATTTGATGGGATCAGAATTCATCATTAAAATAGACCAGCAGAGTATCAGGCACCTACTCACCCAGCCCTTGATATCTGATAAACACATCAAATGGGCTGCTTTTATTCAGAGTTTCCAGCCTACTATTCTCTATCAACCTGGAAAAGAGAATGTAGTCGCTGATGCCCTTAGTTGACGGCCTAGTGTTCATCACATCACGGCTATAAATAGCTCGACTTTCGATGTTATGAAAGACTCTTATGACCAAGACTCAGACGTTTCAGACACTTGGACCCAAATGAGAGATAATGGGTGGAGTCCCCACTCAGATTACTCTTATCATGATGGATATCTCTTCTTTCAGAGGAGATTATGCATCACGAGACCTTTTAGACAGTCTGTTATATGGAGGAGTTGCACCAACCTTCATATGCAGGGCATAGAGGAGTATCATCTACTTTATAGACCATTTCCCGAGACTTTTATTGGCCATCTATGAAGAAAGATAGAGCCAAGTTTGTAGCCGAATGCATTACTTGTGAGAAGATTAAAAGCTATAAGGGGGAAACTCAACGATTACTTATGCCATACAGGAGTATCATCAACTTTACAGACCATTTCCTGAGACTTTTATTGGCCATCTATGAAGAAAGATATAGCCAAGTTTGTAGCCGAATGCATTACTTGCCAGAAGATTAAAAGCTATAAGGGGGAAGCTCAAGGATTACTTATGCCACTCCCAATTCCCAATGAACAATGGGTGGCAAATTTCAATGAACTTTATAACTAGTTTTCCGCTTACTGCTAATCAGAATGACATGATTTGGACAGTAGTTGATAGGTTTAGCAAACATGCTTTTTTCATTGCATGTAAAAAGAAATAGATTGCTCATCAAGCTGCTCATTTATTTTTAAAGCATATATTTGTGCATCATGGTTTGCCTAAAGTCATTGTGTCAGATAGAGATTCTAAATTTTGTAGCGATTTTTGGAGAACATTGTTTGATAATTTAGGCACAAAATTAGATTTCTCTACTACTTTTCATCCCGAATTTAATGGCCAAACTAAAGTGACCAATAGCACCATCCTAGACCTTCTTAGAACCTATGTTTCATCATAGTCTAGGTAATAAGATAAATATTTACATATTCTCCAATTTGCCTACAATAACACTCCTCACTCTGCCACCACTGCAAAGGCACCGTTTGAGATAGTGTATGGAAAGACCCTTCCCACTCCGATGACTGGTCTTTCCCACACTATAGAAGCTGCTAATGAATTTACTAGAGACTTTAGCTCTATTCATGACCAAGTTAAAGAGGCTATTAGAAAGGCTCAGGAAAAGTATCTAAAACAGACCAATAAGAAAAGGAAACCCATGATTTTTGAAAAAGGAGACCATGTATTTTTGAGGATAGAAAAGAGGAGACTTAAGAGTGTAAAAAAGAATCCTATTGTCAAACTAGCACCTCGATTCTATGGTCCTTTCAAGATAGTAGACAAAATCAATGACCTAGCTTATAGACTAGATCTTCCATCCCATTATTGGATTCATAACTCTTTTCATATTAGTCTATTGAGACCCTTTAAAGGACCAATCCCTACTCATCTTGTTTATAAAGAACCTCTACAGCTAGTTGATGAGATGACGAGCAATTAATACATGATGAAATTATTGACCATGAGCAGATTACTACTAGAACTGGCAATGTTTATAACAGACCTAACATGTTGACTTGTTGAGTATAGGTGATGAGTACGAGGATGCCGAATGAGATGTTGTACTCGTGCGAGGGTCACCAATCGAGGTGTCGCCTGGATTTTGTCATGTGCATGGGCGTTTACATCGCCTCGACATTTATGAGTATAGATATTTTGTAAAGAATTTTGCTTACATTTCTCATTATCTCACTTCTCTTTTAAAGAAAACAAACAAGTATGTGTGGACTAATCAACATGAAAAATCTTTTAATGCTTTAAAAGAAGCACTCCATAAAGCACCAGTCCTGCAGTTTACCAGACTTTGCTAGACCTTTTTTTATTGTTGTGACTGATGCTACTGGTACAGGCAGAGGGGCAGTATTAATACAAGATGGTCACCCCATAGCATTTGAGAGTAGGAAACTTAGACCCCCCGAGTGCAAGTACAACACTTATGACAAAGAATTAACTGCTCTAGTCCATGCCCTAAAGATCTGGAAACACTATTTGATGGGATCAAAATTATCATTAAAATAGACCAGTAGAGTATCAGGCACCTACTCACCCAGCCCTTGATATCTGATAAACACATCAAATGGGCTGCTTTTATTCAGAGTTTCCAGCCTACTATTCTCTATCAACCTGGAAAAGAGAATGTAGTCGATGATGCCCTTAGTTGACGGCCTAGTGTTCATCACATCACGGCTATAAATAGCTCGACTTTCGATGTTATGAAAGACTCTTATGACCAAGACTCAGACTTTTCAAACACTTGGACCCAAATGAGAGATAATGGGTGGAGTCCCCACTCAGATTACTCTTATCATGATGGATATCTCTTCTTTCAGAGGAGATTATGCATCACGAGACCTTTTAGACAGTCTGTTATATGGAGGAGTTGCACCAACCTTCATATGCAGGGCATAGAGGAGTATCATCTACTTTACAGACCATTTCCCGAGACCTTTTAGACAGTCTGTTATATGGAGGAGTTGCACCAACCTTCATATGCAGGGCATAGAGGAGTATCATCTACTTTACAGACCATTTCCCGAGACTTTTATTAGCCATCTATGAAGAAAGATATAGCCAAGTTTATAGCCGAATGCATTACTTGTTGCCAGAAGATTAAAAGCTATAAGGGAAAAACTCAAGGAATACTTATG
This sequence comes from Cibotium barometz, assembly GCF_041138505.1. Classification (NCBI taxonomy): domain Eukaryota; kingdom Viridiplantae; phylum Streptophyta; class Polypodiopsida; order Cyatheales; family Cibotiaceae; genus Cibotium; species Cibotium barometz. Next base: position 21,179,414 of record NC_141064.1, on the reverse strand, counting down.
CCACTCGCAATTCCCAATAAACCATGGGGGCAAATTTGAATGGACTTTATAACTAGTTTTTCGCTTACTGCTAATCAGAATGACATGATTTGAACAGTAGTTGATAGATTTAGCAAACATGCTTTTTTCATTGCATGTAAAAAGAAATTGATTGCTCATAAAGCTGCTCATTTATTTTTAAAGCATATATTTATGCATAATGGTTTGCCTAAAGTCATTGTGTGAGCTAGAGATTCTAAATTTTGTAGCGATTTTTGGAGAACATTGTTTGATAATTTAGGCACAAAATTAGATTTCTGTACTACTTTTCTTCCTGAATTTAATGGCCAGACTGAAGTGACCCCAATAGCACTACCTAGACCTTCTTAGAACCTATGTTTCATCACAACCTAAACAATGGGATAAATATTTACATATTCTCCAATTTGCCTACAAAAACACTCCTCACTCTACCACTACAAAGGCACCATTTGAGCTAGTGTATGGAAAGACCGTTCCCACTCCGATGACTTGTCTCTCCCACACTATAGAAGCTGCTAATGAATTTACTAGAGACTTTAGCTCTATTCATGACCAAGTTAAAGAGGCTATTAGAAAGGCTCAGGAAACGTATGTAAAAAAGGCCAATAAGAAAAGGAAACCCATGATTTTTGAAAAAGGAGACCATGTACTTTTGAGGATAGAAAAGAGGAGACTTAAGAGTGTAGAAAAGAATCCTATTGTCAAACTAGCACCTCGATTCTATGGTCCTTTCAAGATAGACATATAGAAAAGAGGAGACTTAAGAGTGTAGAAAAGAATCCTATTGTCAAACTAGCACCTCGATTCTATGGTCCTTTCAAGAATTAAGAGTGTAGAAAAGAATCCTATTGTCAAACTAGCACCTCAATTCTATGGTCCTTTCAAGATAGTAGACAAAATCAATGACCTAGCTTATAGACTAGATCTTCCATCCCATTGGAGGATTCATAACTCTTTTCATATTAGTCTATTGAGACCCTTTAAAGGACCAACCCCTACTCATCTTGTTTTTATGAAGAACCTCCAGAGCTAGTTGATGATGAAGAGCAATTAATACATGATGAAATTATTGACCACCATGAGCAGATTACTACTAGAAGTGGCAATGTTTATAACAGATATCTTTTGACCTTCAAGAACCATCTGAGAGAAGATGCTCGTTGGATGCCCGAGCGATTTTTTTCGCACATGCCCTGACTTAATACACTCCTATCAAATATGCAACTGAGGTCAGTTTTGCTAACCCGAGTAAGAGGGATGTTACATTATTGGCCCTCTATGGTCTATTGGGGACACCCATCCAACCATTGTGCCATGCTTGCAGTTAGTATCATAAGTGATGTCATATTAAATACTACATTGTAAGTGTGATTGGCATATGCTTTGTGGGTCTATGCTATGTATGCTCTGATTGGGTGATGCCATGTGTACGCATGCTAGTGTTGTTGATATTGGTGTTTGATTACCTCACCTAGCATGTTGACTTGTTGAGTATAGGTGATGAGTACGAGGATGCCGAATGAGGTGTTGTACTTGTGCGAGGGTCACCAAACGAGGTGTCGCGCGGATTTTGTCATGTGCATGGGTGTTTACATCGCCTCGACATTTATGAGTATAGATGTTTTGTAAATAAATTTCCCTTACATTTCTCATTATCTCACTTTTCTTTTAAAGAAAACAAACAAGTATGTGTGGACTGATAAACATGAAAAATCTTTTAATGCTTTAAAAGAAGCACTCACTAAAGCACCAGTTCTGCAGTTACTAGACTTTGCTAGACCTTTCTTTATTGTTGTGTGACTGATGCTAGTGGTACAGGCATAGGGGTAGTATTAATGCAAGATGGTCACCCCATAGCATTTGAGAGTAGGCAACTTAGACCCCCCGAGTGCAAGTACAACACTTATGACAAAGAATTAACTGCTCTAGTCCATGCCCTAAAGATTTAGAAACACTATTTGATGGGATCAAAATTCATCATTAAAATAGACCAGCAGAGTATCATGCACCTACTCACCCAGCCCTTGATATCTATAAACACATCAAATGGGCTGCTTTTATTCAGAGTTTCCAACCTACTATTCTCTAACAACCTGGAAAAGAGAATGTAGTCGCTGATGCCCTTAGTTGACGGCCTAGTGTTCATCACATCACGGCTTTAAATAGCTCGACTTTCGATGTTATGAAAGACTCTTATGACCAAGACTCAGACTTTTCAAACACTTGGACCCAAAGGAGAGATAATGGGTGGAGTCCCCACTCAGATTACTCTTATCATGATGGATATCTCTTCTTTCAGAGGAGATTATGCATCATGAGACCTTTTAGATAGTCTGTTATATGGAGGAGTTGCACCAACCTTCATATGCAGGGCATAGGGGAGTATCATCTACTTTACAGACCATTTCCCGAGACTTTTATTAGCCATCTATGAAGAAAGATATAGCCAAGTTTGTAGCCGAATGCATTACTTGCCAGAAGATTAAAAGCTATAAGGGGGAAACTCAAGGATTACTTATGCCACTCCCAATTCCCAATAAACCATGGGGGCAAATTTCAATGGACTTTATAACTAGTTTTCCGCTTACTGCTGCTGCTAATCAGAATGACATGATTTGGACAGTAGTTGATAGGTTTAGCAAACATGCTTTTTTCATTGCATGTAAAAAGAAATTGATTTCTCATCAAGCTGCTTATTTATTTTTAAAGCATATATTTGTGCATCATGGTTTGCCTAAAGTCATTGTGTCAGATAGAGATTCTAAATTTTGTAGCGATTTTTGGAGAACATTGTTTGATAATTTAGGCACAAAATTAGATTTCTCTACTGCTTTTCATTCTTAAAATAATGGCCAGTTTGAAGTGACCAATAGCACCATCCTAGACCTTCTTAGAACCTATGTTTCATCACAGCCTAGGCAATGGGATAAATATTTACATATTCTCCAATTTGCCTACAATAACACTCCTCACTCTGCCACTACAAAGGCACCGTTTGAGATAGTGTATGGAAAGACCCTTCCCACTCCGATGACTGGTCTTTCCCACACTATAGAAGCTGCTAATGAATTTACTAGAGACTTTAGCTCTATTCATGACCAAGTTAAAGAGGCTATTTGGAAGGCTGAGGAAAAGTATGTAACACAGGCCAATAAGAAAAGGAAACCCATGATTCTTGAAAAAGGAGACCATGTACTTTTGAGGATAGAAAAGAGGAGACTTAAGAGTGTAGAAAAGAATCCTATTGTCAAACTAGCACCTCGATTCTATGGTCCTTTCAAGATAGTAGACAAAATCAATGACCTAGCTTAAGACTAGATCTTCCATCCCATTGGAGGATTCATAACTCTTTTCATATTAGTCTGTTGAGACCCTTTAAAGGACCAATCCCTACTCATCTTGTTAATGAAGAACCTCCAGAGCTAGTTGATGAGATAATGAGCAATTAATACATGATGAAATTATTGAGCATGAGAAGATTACTACTAGAACTGGCAATGTTTATAACAGATATCTTTTGACCTTCAAGAACCATTTGAGAGAAGATGCTCGTTGGATGCCCGAGTGATTTTTCCGAACATGCCTTGACTCAATACATTTCTATCAAATACGCAATTGAGGTCAGTTGTCGCTAACCCGAGCAAGAGGAATGTTACATTATTGGCCCTCTATGGTCTATTGGGGATGCCCATCCAACCATTGTGCCATGCTTGCAGTTAGTATCGTAAGTGATGTCATATTAAATACTACATTGTAAGTGTGATTGGCATATGCTCTGTGGGTCTATGCTATGTATGCTGTGATTGGGTGATGCCATGTGTATGCATGCTAGTGTTGTTGATATTGGTGTTTGATTGCCTCACCTAACATGTTGACTTGTTGAGTATAGGTGATGAGTACAAGGATGCCAAATGAGGTGTTGTACTTGTGCGAGGGTCACCAAACGAGGTGTCACGTGGATTTTGTCATGTGCCTGGGAGTTTACATGGCCTTGACATTTATGAGTATATACGTTTTGTAAAGAATTTTGCTTACATTTCTCATTCTCACTTTTCTTTTAAAGAAAACAAACAAGTAGGTGTGGACTGATAAACATAAAAAATCTTTTAATGCTTTAAAAGAAGCACTAAAGCACCAGTTCTGCAGTTACCAGACTTTGCTAGACCTTTCTTTATTGTTGTGACTGATACTAGGGGTACAGGCATAGGGGCAGTATTAATACAAGATGGTCACCCCATAGCATTTGAGAGTAGGAAACTTAGACCCCCCGAGTGCAAGTACAACACTTATGACAAAGAATTAACTGTCGCAGTCCATTCCCTAAAGATCTGGAAACACTATTTGATGGGATCAAAATTCATCATTAAAATAGACCTGTAGAGTATCAGGCACCTACTCACCCAACCCTTGATATCTGATAAACACATCAAATGGGCTGCTTTTATTCAGAGTTTCTAGCCTACTATTCTCTATCAACCTGGAAAAGAGAATGTAGTCGCTGATGCCCTTAGTTGACAGCCTAGTGTTCATCACATCACGGCTGTAAATAGCTCGACTTTCGATGTTATGAAAGACTCTTATGACCAAGACTCAGACTTTTCAGACACTTGGACCCAAATCAGAGATAATGGGTGGAGTCCCCACTCAGATTACTCTTATCATGATGGATATCTCTTCTTTCAGAGGAGATTATGCATCACGAGACCTTTTAGACAGTCTGGTGTATGGAGGAGTTGCACCAACCTTCATATGCGGGGCATAGAGGAGTATCATCTACTTTACAGACCATTTCCTGAGACTTTTACTGGCCATCTATGAAGAAAGATATAGCCAAGTTTGTAGCCGAATGCATTACTTGCTAGAAGATTAAAAGCTATAAGGGGAAAGCTCAAGGATTACTTATGCCACTCCCAATTCCCAATGAACCATGGGGGAAAATTTCAATGGACTTTATAACTAGTTTTTCGCTTACTGCTAATTAGTATGACATGATTTGGACAGTAGTTGATAGATTTAACAAACATGCTTTTTTCATTGCATGTAAAAAGAAATTGATTGCTCATCAAGCTGCTCATTTATTTTTAAAGCATATATTTGTGCATCATGGTTTGCCTAGTCATTGTGTCAGATAGAGATTCTAAATTTTGTAGCGATTTTTGGAGAACATTGTTTGATAATTTAGGCGCAAAATTAGATTTCTCTACCGCTTTTCATCCCGAATTTAATGGCCAGACTGAAGTGACCAATAGCACCAATCCCTACTCATCTTGTTTTTATGAAGAACCTCTAGAGCTAGTTGATGTTGAAGAGCAATTAATACATGATGAAATTATTGACCATGAGCAGATTACTACTCGAACTGGAAATGTTTATAACAGATATCTTTTGACCTTCAAGAACCATCCGAGAGAAGATGCTCGTTGGATGCCTAAGCGATTTTTTCGCACATGCCCTGACTTAATACACTCCTATCAAATACGCAAGTGAGGTCAGTTGCTAACCCGAGTAAGAGGGATGTTACATTATTGGCCCTCTATGGTCTATTGGGGACGCCCATCCAACCATTGTGCCATGCTTGCAGTTAGTATCGTGAGTGATGTCATATTAAATACTACATTGTAAGTGTGATTGGCATATGCTTTGTGGGTCTATTCTATGTATGCTGTGATTGGGTGATGCCATGTGTACGCATGCTTTGTGGGTCTATGCTATGTATGCTATGATTGGGTGATGCCATGTGTACGCATGCTAGTGTTGTTGATAATGGTGTTTGATTGTCTCACCTAACATGTTGACTTGTTGAGTATAGGTGATGAGTACTAGGATGTCGAATGAGGTGTTGTACTTGTGCGAGGGTCACCAAACGAGGTGTCGCGCAGATTTTGTCATGTGCATGGGCGTTTACATCGCCTTGACATTTATGAGTTATACTTCATTTATGTTGGTTGGCATTGTCCCATTTATTTATACTCATATATTTATGCACCCCGATGTGCACGGGTGTAGTGCGTGTGAACTAGAGGTTCACTATTGTTTTTGGTACACACTAGATGTGTGTGAACATCCTCTAGAAGGATTGAATATTTTTGTAAAAAGAGCTCTATTTTTGGCAAAAGCTTCAGGATTGGATCAAGGGCTATTTTTAGGAATACATGATTAAATAATCATGGTCGTGAAAGGAGCCAGCACGCATGAGGGGGAGATTGAACCCAATCCTTGTTGATTGATGGTGATGTTTATTTTGTGCACAGTTTTCAAGTCTATGGTTTATCCTCCATGTTTATTTTCATGTCTATGTTTAATATGTCTGAATCTGTTATTTGTTTGGAGTTGAATATTTATTCGTGATTATTGTGTGCAATTTTGGTACTTTGATTCTCTTTTGTGTTGCAAGTTCCTGACACTAGTTTCATTCTTTCTTTCAGATTTGTTATGAGACATCATCATCATCAGTTGTACCTTGTTTTGGTCTCATGGGCCATTTCGGCGTTTAGGAGATGTTAATATATCTTTCTTTCTTTCTTTTTCTTTCTCTATTATGTGCAAAGGATCCTTCTTCACACTTGTTTGTGTGAGCATCTCTCTTGGAAGCTTGTTATGTCTTCTTCACACATAAATTTCCTATGTAGATTTGGTTAAAAAGTGAGCGAAGTTCAAATCTTGCTACAAAAATGCAGACTTGTGCAGTTCTTGGTATAGTTTTGAACAAATCCTAGTGCACAGTTCTTGGTATAGTTTTGAACAAATCCTAGTGCACATTAGTGAAATCTTGATGCAGATTTATAAAAGTTTACAAAGAAAAGGGTGCATAAGTAAAGATCTTGGTGCTATGAGTAAGATTCATCATAGATTCTTGTGCAAGCCTACAAAATGGATTCTTGTGCAAGCCTACAAAACGGATTTTTGGGCGATTTGCAATGGGCGATTTGCAAAAGATCAACATCCAGTTGATTCATAGCCTTGCTCGAAAAAGTACTTGCTTCAATGCTACACCCTCGTGTTGTTTCTGCGAGTGATAGATGTGGTGACAGTTGTGCTCTATTTTGTTTCTGCGGGTGACAGATGTGCTCTATTTTGTAAGGCCCCCTTCATGAAGAGTAGTTTCTGTGGTAAGCACCACCATTGGATGGCCAAGTGCGGCAGATGGCTAGGAGACGGTTTATGTAGACTTGGATCTTTGCGAAAAGTAGGATATGTGGCCTATGTGATTGCATTAGTGATGAGTGCTGAATAGAGGACACACCCTTCTCAGGTTATGGGGCCCGTTTGAGGGTCCAGATGGTTTGAAATGTTTGTAGGAGCTGCGCTATTGTTGGAATTAGGGTTGCAGGAATGCACACACAACTTCAAGAAGATGAGGAAGCTTGAGCACAACACAGTAGTGTATTATGAGTGCCAAAAATGAAAGATAACAAGCCCTAGAAGATAATGGGCGTATATACAATGCACGGGGGAAAAAACCTCCTAGTGAGGGAAAAAGTGCCCCGGCGGTCCTAAGTGTGTTCACACACATCACTACTATAATATGGTAACAAATCCCCCCTGGAGTGATGCGGTGAACAAGAGCTAGCACTCATGTATAGGGAAGTGTCTAGCTATGTGGACGAATCCACAAAAGGGAGTAAGCCCAAAGCTTTGCGAAAAGCTTCGAACTTCTCACGAGGCAGAGCCTTTGTGAAAAGGTCTGCAAGGTTATCCTGTGTTGGCACATAAGCCAAACTGATCTCTCCTGCAGAGAGTCTCTCCCTGACATAATGGTAGTGCACCTCAATGTGCTTCGTACGAGCATGGAACACTGGGTTCCGCGCAACTGCCAATGCGCTCTGACTGTCAGTGAAGATGGTGGTGGCAGATGGCTGCCCAACACCCAAATCAGCCATAAGGCGTCTGAGCCACACACACTCAACCGTAGCTGTGAAAGCTGCCCTGTACTCAGCTTCACAACTAGAAGTGGCCACAGTAGGCTGCTTCTTGCTCAACCATGATATGCATGAGCTTCCAAGCATGAAGCAAAAACCACTCGTGGACACGCGTGTGTCATAACAACCAGCCCAGTCAGAATCTGAGAAAGCATGTAAATCTGGCGGCAATGATCCCCCCTTGGGATAAAACAACCCAAGATGCCGAGTACCACTCAAATAGCGAAAGATACGCTTCACTGCCTGCCAATGCTTAATGCCTGGGCTATGCATAAATCTGCTCACCTGTGAGACTGCAAACTGAATGTCTGGCCTCGTAATGCATACATAAATGAGGCAACCAACAGCTGTCTGATAGAGTGTGACATCAAAGTGATCTCCAGCATCATGAAGACTCAACTTCAAACCTGTCTCCATTGGAGTAGCAATAGGCTTGCAGTCTTCAAGGCCAAATCTCCGCAACAATGTTTCAATATACTTTGTCTGACACAAAGCAATACCTCCATCACACTGCTTAAATTGTATCCCCAAATAATGATGCAAATGCCCCAAATCTGACATCTCAAAAGAGGCATTCAAATCAGCCTTAAAATCAGCAATATGACTCTCATTTGGTCCTGTGAGCAGCATGTCATCGACATAGAGAGCAATGATTAGATGTACACCATCCACACGTTTAACATACAAAGTGCTTTCTGTTGGACTATTCTGAAACCCATGTGCAGTCAAATATGCATGTATTTTTTCATACCAAGCTCGTGGAGCTTGCTTTAAACCATATAAAGCCTTTTTTAACCTGCACACTTTGTTTTCCTGCCCTCTTTGAACAAAACCACGAGGCTGCGATACATACACCTCCTCATGCAAATCTCCATTTAAGAACGCAGTCTTTATGTCCAGCTGATGTACATTCCAACCATTATGAGCTGCTAATGCACAGATGCTACGAACAGTGGTCATACGACATGTGGGAGCAAAAGTCTCATCAAAATCAATGCCCTTCTCTTGAGCATAACCTTTTGCAACAAGCCTAGCCTTATGGCGATCCACTGTGCCATCAGGCTTACGCTTCAATTTGTATACCCACTTAGTGCCAATGGCCTTCTTGCCAGGGGGCAAGTCACATAAAGACCATGTACCATTCTTCATAATAGCATCGTATTCTGCTTGCATAGCAGCCATCCAATTTTCTGAACTTTGTGCCTCATCAAATGAAACAGGCTCACTTTCATCGCACATACTAGAAACAGCCAATGCATAACAATCTGACGCATAAGAGGCACCATGAGAGCCAGAACGAGTACGACTAGACAAAGGGGCATCCAACTTGCTGTCACGCAAAGTCTGCACCAGCCATCTAGGCATATTCCTAGAGCCCTCAATCTCTTGTCTCTCATCCTCAAGTGCATCATGCACATCTGCATCAGATATAGGCTGATCTGTGCCATCATTTAAAACCTGCATAGGCTGAAAAACTGCCTCATGAGGTATTGCACTTGACTGTGCACCACTGAAAAGAGGCAACAATGTATCATAGACATCACGTGAGCTGATATCTGTCTCCTTAGTACATGAAACCAAGGGCTGAACTGCATCTTCCACAAATACAACATCACGGCTAACCAAAATGCGCTTTGTCTGTGGATGATACAAACGATAGCCTTTGCTCTCAGCACTATATCCAACAAAAATACATTTGACAGCTTTGTCATCCAATTTTCTGCGATGTTGCACAGGCACTAATGCATATGCCAGGCAACCAAAAACACGTAAATGGCCAACAGATGGCTTGCGGCCATGCCAAGCCTCATATGGAGTGACAACCTGTAATGCTTTGGTGGGACACCTGTTTAGTACATAAGTGGCACACATGACAACCTCAAGCCAAAAACCATGTGGTAGACTTTGACTCTTAACCATACATCTTGCCATTTCCATGAGAGACCTGTTTTTTCTCTCAGCCACACCATTTTGCTGTGGTGTATACGGCACTGTACATTGGTGTTTTATCCCACGCTCAGCCAGAAATGCATTAAATTCTGAAGACATATACTCCCCCCCTCGATCTGAACGGAGGGTGCCCATCTTACTTTCTGACACATTTTCAGCCATAACCAAAAACTGTTTGAAGCACAAAAACACTTCGGACTTTGCCTTCAAAGGATATACCCATGCATGCCTGGTAAAATCATCAATGAAAGTCACGAAGTAAAGGTAGTTTCCAAATGATGGAGTTTGCATGGGACCACAAACATCACTGTGAACAAGCTGCAATCTGCGTTCAGCTCTCACTGATCCATCTTTGGGAAAGGAAGCACGCTGCATTTTACCCAATATGCAGCCCTCACAAACATGCTTGACAGGTGCCTCAAGCTTAGGCAAAGAAGACACCATTTCAGATTTCTGCAGGCGCAGCAAACTTGCAAAATTCAGATGACCAAAACGTGCATGCCACAGTTTTGCATTTGAAATAGCCTGCGTATCCATAATAGCACATGCTGAATCCTCTACACATTTGCCATCCATATTGAGCTTATACAGCCCTCGACATAGTGAACCAGATGCTACAATGATGTCACCACAAGAGAGATCATGAACAGTACATCTGTCATCCACAAATTTTACAACCAAACCTGTTTTGGCAAATGCGGAGACTGACAGCAGATTCTTTTTGATCCCTGGCACATACAATGCATCAAAAAGTGTAAAGGTGTTGCCATTTGCAACATTCAGCACAATCTGTCCAACTCCTTTAACGGGATAAGAGGAGTTATTGGCACAAGTGACAGTATTCCCTGTGGGAGCAGACTCAAGGAAAGTGAATAAACTGCGCTGCGAGGTGATATGCTTAGTGGCACCACTGTCAAAGTACCATACATCTGAATCTACTGCAGACATACATGTGTCATGCAAAGATGGGTCATAACTGCACTGCGCATTGAATGCCCATTCTGTATCTAGCACAACATTAGCAGATTCATTGTTAGAAGGAGAGGCATCTGCAACAGCCATACCAGCCTCTTTCTTCTTAGCCTCTTTCGCAGCCAGCTTAGGACACGCTTTGATGACATGATCATTTCCCTTACAGTACTTGCAAAATGTCTTCTGTTTGTCACCCTTCTTCTCATCTTTGTCTTCCTTCTTTGGTTGCGCAGCATTTGCAGATTTCTGCTTACTAGAAGAAAAGCCAGCTTTACCTTTCCCGCTTCTCTGACTAGCACCGAAAGCTTGATCTGCGACACGCATACTATTCCTGTTTTGCCTTGACTGGTCTTCTTGCAGCAAAACAGAAACTAATTCCTCAAATGATAAGGCATTGGGATTGCCTTTCATCATCAAGCGAAGAGTGGAAGCAAAACCCTGATAAGAATCTGGTAGACCATTCAAAACAGTCTGCACAAGTGAACTGTCTGACAGGATTTCATCTGCAGAAATGAGCTGCTCTTTGAAATCCTTGATCTTTGTCAAAAAGCTATCCATAGAATCACCTTCGTTCATATGCTCATTCTCCAACTGTTTTCGGAGATAAGCAACACGAGCCTCATTTCTTGCCTGATACAATGTGGCAAGTACATCCCAAGCATCCTTAGAAGTCCTGCAGGAGCGAATATGTGGGATAATGGTACGTTTGACAGACAGCGCAATCAAGGCATGAGCCTGCGCATCTCTACCATCCCAACGAATCTGCTCTGCTGAAAGTGGTGGTTCCCGAACAGCTGCTACAGCACTTGTGCCTGCACCATCATCAACAGTACCTGTTTCTGATGTGTTTGCAGCATTCCCAGCCACAATAGGACGTGCATCAATACCCTGCACAATATTCCATAACCCCTTTGCTACCAATACATGTCGCATCATATATGCCCACAATGGATAGTTGGTGCCATCCAACTTATCCTCAGCAGCCAACATGCGGAATACATCATTGTTGTCAGCCATGGCCAATGACTGTACTACTAGATGTAAATGCTGTCTGCAAGAGGTAAACCTGTATAAAATCGACCTGTGCTATATAGCACAGCCCAAAACAGACGAATGGGCACCTGTCCTGCAGATTTTAATCTTGACAGAAAATCTGCACAGTAGGACGATTTTGCCTGCGCAGTACTTGGAATGCAAAAACGGAGGGCGAAATGACTCCCACGGCATATACTAACCTGCAGACGCTCGTGAAACCTCGTTGCAATTGGAGGAGATGAAGCGGCAGGTGCCGGTGATGCTGCCCGGGAGGAGGAAGCCTGCTCTGATACCAATTGTTGGAATTAGGGTTGCAGGAATGCACACACAACTTCAAGAAGATGAGGAAGCTTGAGCACAACACAGTAGTGTATTATGAGTGCCAAAAATGAAAGATAACAAGCCCTAGAAGATAATGGGCGTATATACAATGCACGGGGGAAAAAACCTCCTAGTGAGGGAAAAAGTGCCCCGGCGGTCCTAAGTGTGTTCACACACATCACTACTATAATATGGTAACAGCTATGTCTACAAAATGTTGTTGTAGTCTAATACGGTCCCAATCGGATGATGTAGTTGGTTAGTCATTTTGGACCAAGTCATAGGTTGGTCAATGTGCCGACCTTGTGTACTATATATAGACTAATTTGGCAACCTTAATTCATCATTTAGCTCATTATGTTCAAGCACTTTCTCTCTCACACACACATACTCTCTCTCTCTCTCTCTCTCTCTCTCTCTCTCTCTCTCTCTCTCAATGCCATAGGTATTGATACCAAGGTTGATGATTCTCAACAAACTAATAAAGATGATTCAAAGAAGTGTTTCAGGTGCAACGAGATTGGACTTGTCGCATTGAATTGTCCACAGTAGTCAAAGATTATTTCAATTGACAATGAAGAAGAATACTCCTACTACGATGAAAATTCCGACTCCTAATGTAACATATACATTTCATTTGACCATTTTTATAATAAATTTTACTTAAAAGTTTTTATAAATTTCAAGGGGAGTTTTTATGCATCAAAGTAGAACTTCTTGGAGGAACTGGCCCTTCCACTTGAACTCTGCTTTATGAATTTTCACTACGTATTAGTCTTGTGGTATGAAACACAAAGATTAATCGTGTGTGAAGGATCTTGATTCTAGATTTATGTGGGATATTTTCTGGTGGTATGGGACACTAGAATTTATTACACATAGAATTCCTTAATAGAATGTCTATTTGTTATAATTATAGAAGATACTAGAACTTGTATATTATAAGACATTAATCTCAAACACGCAATTGTGGTCAGTTGCTTATCCAAGGAGGAGAAATGTTACATAATGTCCACCCTTTGGCTAAATGGGATGCTCGTGATGCTAGTGTGCCGTGCTCGTGAATTGGTATCGTGGGTGATCCTACATTAAATACTAGTTGTATCGTGGGTGATCCCGCATTAAATACTAGTTACCTAGTGTTATTGGTATAGCTTGAGACCATGTTTGACAGGTGTATGTTGCTGAAGTATAACAAGTAGCGCCATGCTTGACGACTGTGTGTTATCAAAGTGAAACAAGTGGACTACCCTAGATAATTGCACACGGTCAAAGTGTAACAAGTGGTTTATGTAAACGACATGCCATGCTAGATGATGTGTATAGTGATAAGCTCATCGAAATGTGATAAGTGGTAAGACACGCCATGCTAGATGATGTGTATAATGATACTCTCATCAAAGTGTAACAAGTGGTGAGTGTATGTTGTGTTTCTGCCTATTATCAACGTTTCATTTTGGGATTAATTGTTATGATGTCAATTAATTAGAACAACTAATGTGTTTACGTTTGTGAAATAAGTGAGCAGTACATGTATCGCACATGGAGGATCTTTTCTATATCATCTTGGATTATTATTATTTCAGATGGATTATTTTGTTGGCCATGTGCCAAATGATTGTACATATTACGTAGGCGTGCTTGTGCATAGCGTTGCTATTTTATTAGCGTGTGTGTTGGAGGAATTTGGGTTATTTTACACTTAGTGTGTGTGCGCTTTTACCGCACGAGTCGGAGCTGGGGACTTGCCGAACACCGTACGCGAGCCACGAATGGCTGCAAGCATACAACCAGAAACTAGCAAGCTCAAACAGAAAGCAAAGGTGTGTCACTCACCGCTCAAACCACCGTCGTGAAGGATTCTCGCGTCGCAGTGATGAAGAAGGAGCCGCTGTCATTGCTCTACCGCCTTGCCACCACCGTGCCACCACATGGTGCCACATAGTGCTCGATCGCTCGCTCTCTCTCTCTCTCTCTCTCTCTCTCTCTCTCTCACATACGCAGGAGAAGGGGACCGAGAAGATAAGGCAAGAGCACACTTTGTATTCAACACATTGAGAATGAGAGTTTTAGGGTTACATTTGACTCTTATAGGTGACTTAGCCGTTCACACATGGGCGCCCATACATGGTCGGCCGATCCTAACCCTTATCTTGTTGATATTCAAGGTGCGCCTCTCATCAGCGATCACCCAATCCCTTTATCCTTTACATATGGTGCCGACAAGCCCGGCCCATGACTCAGAATACTTAAATTAATTACATGACGTAAAACATAGAACGTCTCAATGTCCGTCATAGGTTAACATGCCCCCTTTCCTGATGTAGATTCCGTCCTCGGAAGTTATGGTATGGTAAGCTCGATAGGGTTTGTTGTGGTAGACCGTCTACAAAACAGGGAAGTAGAGTGAAAGTATGCTGGAATTCAAAAGATATAAAGTGTAATAAATTCAAGCATGTTAGACCATAATGGATGTTGCTATGAGAACTTAGTTTATTGAAAGTAAATCAAGAGTTAGCAAGGTGTCAAAGGTTAATCAAGGTTTATAACTGGCCTAAGTCAAGGAAAATAACCAAGCTTAATAAATAAACAGATGACCACAATGTGTCTACTCTAAGAACAAGTTAATACCACGAGCCTAGGGACACAAGAAACATTAGAGTTACAAGAGCCTTTTGCCTTTATTTCTTTATGCACGTGACAATTCTTACACACAATGGCGACCTCCCTAAGGCAAAACTAACATCGATCCTGGTACCATGTTTAACACAAAGCATTATCCAGGAATCTATTAGTTCACCTTAGGCAAGGCTACCCCCTACCAACCCAGGGCATCGGTCTGGAGTAGAATACTCCTCGCCTACCAAGTGTCAATAAGGCAATAGGCCAACATTAGAGCACATAATAGACTTGCATTGCCATTTATTGTAGGCTTTTTTTTTTAAATTTATTTCTTTTGATCTTCGCTCCTGAACTATAATGTGTTCTTGTATCCTTTCGACAAAGGGGTAAAAGCTATGTCCTAGAGGTCAACACACACACAGCCAGGTTGTTCAAACATTAAGATGGTTATAACCCTAGACTTAAGACAACCATATTCTAGGTTAACTAAAGATTTCATGCATTCTTAAGAATATAGCCAATAAGGTTAAACTTATTAATGATTTACACCAGCACATCAGGCAACTTTAAAAACTAAGTAGTGATTTGACAAGTTCCATGTGGTCATGCATTATAGTTCATGCAATTAATTGAGCAGTAAAAACGAAAGAGAATGGGCATGGAAGAATTACACCTGTATTTTGGAGATCTCCTTGATTCGATGAGAAATGCCCGTAATTTGATGAGATATTTATGTATGAACGTTGTGGCTATCTCAGGACTTAAAAGCGAACACACCTCAAACGTTTCAACCTGTACAACCAACTAACAACAAGCACTATACCTCAAAAGGCACATCAGTGTGAAAAATTAAAGACTCTCCTTTGTATGGTTGACCATTTCTCATTTTTATCTTTCTTTATTTAACTTAATTAACCCCATACATCAGGACTTTATCCCCAACCTTGATGTCCTTGTCTTTCAGGTGGCGATCAAACCATTTTTTCCTTCTATCCTTCTATCCTTCTCCACAAGGGCATTGTACACAGCCAATTGTCTTTCTTCGTTTAGCCGCTCAAGGATATACAGGCGCTCTACTAAGGGATTACCATCCCAACCCTCTTGAGTAGCAACACGAAGACTAGGAATGACAAATTCCCACGGCATGACTGCTTCTTGGACATATACCATTTTTTCAGGTGGCGATCAAACCATTTTTTCCTTCTATCCTTCTCCACAAGGGCATTGTACACAGCCAATTGTCTTTCTTCGTTTAGCCGCTCAAGGATATACAGGCGCTCTACTAAGGAATTACCATCCCAACCCTCTTGAGTAGCAACACGAAGACTAGGAATGACAAATTCCCACGGCATGACTGCTTCTTGGCCATATACCATTTTGAATGGTGTGCAATTAATAGCCACTTTGTATGCAGTACGATAGGCCCATAAAGCTGGTAAGCTTTAGATCCCAATCCGTGCGATGAGCTTCAACTGTCTTTGTCAAAACAAAGATTAAGGTCTTGTTGGTACTCTCGGCTTGGCCATTCCCTTGTGGATAATAAGGAGTAGATTTATGATGGGATATCATGAAATTTGTTGTGAGCTCCTTAATCACTTCATTTATAAAATGCGTACCATTGTCGCTCACAAGTTCAAAGGGACAACCGAAGCGTGTGATTATATTTTCAAAGAGGAACTTGGCTGTTGTCCTTGCATTTGCCTTACATGTCTTACATGTCGCTTTCGCTTCAGCCCATTTGGTCATATAGTCAGTGGCCACAATAATATAGCGAGATTGTGTGTTGCGAGCCGCTGGGCTAATTGGACCTACAAAGTCTAAACCCCACTTTTCAAATGGTTGGTTTACTTTAATTGGGTATAGGGGCATCTGATCTTTCCGCTGGGGTTTCTTGTATTGTTGGAATTCATCGTCGCAACCCTTCACAAAAAGTGATGCATCTTGGAACATAGTGGGCCACCAATACCCTGATTATAAGATCTTTCATGCAGTTAAGTCTCCTGAGAAGTGACCACCGGCTACGCCCATATGTGCCTCTTGCAAAATGTATAGATACTCATCCTCTCGGGCACAACGCCTAAGAACGTCATCCTTTCCTCTTTTATAAAGAGTCTCGGCTATCAGGCAATAGGGTTCGCATTCCTTGATAAGCTTTCGAGCTGGATCTTTACGAAGCTCCTTGGGTGAAAAGCCATTAACCAAAAAGTTAACAATCTTCTCACTCCATTCAGGCATTGTCTCCACCATGAACAGGGAAGTGTCAGGTAAGTCATCTCATCAACTCCCGTAGGAGCCTCACCATTAGGTATGCGAGACAAATGATCAGCCACCATGACATGTTTTTTGCCAGGTCTCACAACAACAGTGAAACCAAACTCAAGAAGAATCAATAACCATCGTGTGATTCTTCCTGTGGAGCATGGTTTGTTTACCAGATACAACAATGCTTGATGATCCACATAGAAAACAAACTTGGTGGTAAGGAGGTAATAACGAAATTTCCTTACTGCATATATCATTGCCAACCCTTCTCGCTCCGTAGTGGTGTAGTTCATTTCAACATCGTTCAACTGGCGACGACGACTGGCAAAGCTAATGGGGTAGTCTAGTTTATGTTCTCCAGGTTGAGTTAGTACACACCCAATAGCGAAGTTTGATGCATCAATATGCACATGGAAGATTAAATCCCAGTTAGGCATTCTCAAGATTGGAGCACTCGCCAAGGCCTTCTTTAATAGCTCATAGGCACGGTCACAATCTTCGGTCCAAATAAACTCGATGAGAAGCTTATATAATGGTCGAGCTATCTCGGCGAAGAATAGAATAAACCTTCGATAATAACCAACATGGCCCATAAAGCGTTGGACTCCCTTATAGTTGGTGGGTGGGGGTAATTCCAGAATGACCTTGATTTTACTCTCGTCAGTGGTGGAAATCCCATTTTTGGACACTATATGCCCTAAGATAACTCCGTGTTTAACCCAGAATTGGCATTTGAAAGGATTCAAGGAGATGCGATATAATCTACACCTTTCAAATATTTTTCGTAAACACATCAAGTGCTCGTCCCAAGAGGAATGAACACAAAGATCATCTAAGAAAGCTTCACAAAAGTCCCTTAGATATTCCTTAAAGGTTGTGTTTATCAATTGTTGGAATGTTGCAGGTGCATTGGTCAAGCCAAAGGCCATGACGCGAAAGGCAAACACTCCAAACTCCGTTATAAAAGCTGTTTTAGCTTGGCCCTCTACTGCAATTATGATCTGATTGTAACTAGAGTACCCATCTAAAAAGCTATATGCCTCCTTGCCTACAACTCTTTCAAGCACAGGTTCAGAATACGGCAAGGGGTAATGATCCCTTCTGGTGGCTGCATTAACCTTTTTGAGATCAACGCACACTTTGAGTTTCCCATTCTTATTTGGTATGATGACTATCGGAGAAACCGGGGTCAATTGGGGGTTTTTTCTTTTCAAATTTTTTTTCTCCAAATCAAAAATATCTTTCCTCACCACATTTCATTTTTCGTTTTTTTAAAATTTATTTTTTATTTTAATTAAATTTTTTTATTTTTTTGGGGTGTGTTTTTGGGGATTAGGGTTAGGGTTGGCCGCCGCAGCGCCTTGCTGCCCGCACACAGCGCTTCGTTTTCGCGCACACGCACAGCACGGAAAATAAAACACACACACTCTGCACAAAGCACATGACAGAGCTACAGCCGGGTGGAGCAGATCTACAGAAAAAAATTGCTACGAACCACATTTACAGAAAACAAATTGCAGAAAACGGAAATGTCAACACCGTGCACACATCACACCTCTCTATTCCTTTCCTACAGTGTTAAATTTCACTTCATGCAGCAGCCCGAGCTGCAAACTAGAGCTTGGTGCAGGGCATTTCCTCGGCAGCGGTGCCAAAAATGTGCGCTTTTACCGCACGAGTTGGAGTTGGGGACTTGCCGAACACCGTATGCGAGCCACGAATGGCTGCAAGCATATAACCAGAAACTAGCAAGCTCAAACAAAAAGCAAAGGTGTGTCACTCACCGCTCAAACCGCCGTCATGAAGGATTCTCACGTTGCAGTGAAGAAGGAGCCGCCGTCGTCGCTCTACCGCCTCGTCGCCATGCCGCCACACAGTGCTCGATTGCTCTCTCTCTCTCTCTCTCTCACACACACACACATACGCAGGAGAAGGGGACCAAGAAGATAAGGCAAGAGCACACTTTGTATTCAACACATTGAGAATGAGAGTTTTAGGGTTACATTTGACTCTTATAGGTGACAGCCGTTCACACATGGGTGCCCATACATGGCCGGTCGATCCTAACCCTTATCCTGCTGATATTCAAGGTGCGCCTCTCATCGACGATCACCCAATCCCTTTATTCTTTACATATGGTGCCGACAAGCCCGGCCCATGACTCAGAATACTTAAATTAATTACATGATGTAAAACATAGTACGTCTCAATGTCCGTCATAGGTTAACAGTGTGTGAACAAGCTTTAGTGCTTGAGTTATTTTTGTAAAAGTGGAAAAGCAAGCTCTATTTTGTATGCACAACTATTATTACTTCCTTGGGCTATATTTTGAATACAATTCTCAAAATACTCATGTTGTGAAAGTGGAACTGCACGCATAAGGGGGGAGATTGTATCCAATAGTGTGCCGATGGTGATGCTTTCTCTACTTTCATGTTTTTATGTTATACTTAAATCTTGTCGATTTGATCCAAGTCTATTCTTTGTCCCTTGATGCGTTATGTGAATTTGATTAATTCTTCATCTCACGAAGTACAAGAGGTCCCATGACATGTCTAGCAAGAGTAAGATGGAATCTTCATTTCTTAGCAAAAGTATGCAGGAGAAATTCATTTGGCATGGCTGAGTGCACAAGTCAGTGGTTACATCCATGGAAGTTGATGCGAAGCTTTTTGTTGAAGATGCCTCTCCACGTGGATACGAAAGATCTTGCTATGCAATACATGGCTTGACATCAACTTTGCAACACAGTTGGTGCCAAGTTCTCAAATCAGCCCTAAGAGAACCATTAGAATGTTAAGAATTTAAGATCGTACTAAGCCTAGTGCTAATCACATATTAACAAATGCTTGAGGAGGCTCATAATAGTCAGATAAGCCATGATGCTAATTTACACACTAATAAGAGTATATAAGACAGGCACACCCAACACCTTGTATTTGCAATATGTTATAAACCATACAATGAAAGGCTTCTAATATAGATAACCTCTAGCCTAATCTCCTTTACACATCATCATGCCATGTGGAAATCCCTTTTCCACATTATTTTATGTGGCTCTCACCATTCGCCCAATATCTTATGTGGCATGCTTATCTTTTCACAACTCACAAGATAATATTGTTGGAATTAGGATTAGGGTTGCAACAATGCACACACAAAAGATAGAGAAGCTTGAGATCACACAAACTTACTAGATTAGAATCAGCAAATGTGTGCCAGATACAAAAGATAAGTACACACCTCAAAATGAGTAGATAAGAGGGTGTACATACGCACGGGGGAAAAAACCTCCTAGTGAGGGAAAAAGTGCCTCGGTGGTCCTAAGTGTATTCACACACATCACTACCATATAATGCTACAAGGGTGTACTTATGCACGGGGGGAAAAACCTCCTCGTGAGGGAAAAAGTGCCCCGATGGTCCTAAGTGTGTT
Organism: Cibotium barometz; assembly: GCF_041138505.1. Lineage (NCBI taxonomy): Eukaryota > Viridiplantae > Streptophyta > Polypodiopsida > Cyatheales > Cibotiaceae > Cibotium > Cibotium barometz. The sequence goes on along the minus strand of NC_141064.1, from coordinate 21,158,877 downwards.
CACACACATCACTACCATATAATGCTACAAATCCCCCCTGGAGTGATGATGTGAACATGTATAGGGTATGGCCAATCAATCCTGAAAAGGCAGAAATCCCAAAGCTTTATGAAAAAGCTTCGAACTTTTCACGAGGAAGAGCCTTCGTGATGAATAAATCTGCCATGTTGTCATGTGTAGGCACATAGACCAAGCTAATCTCTGCTGTAGAGAGTCTTTCCCTGACATAGTGGTAACACAGCTCAATGTGCTTAGTGCGAGCATGAAACACTGGGTTCCTCGCACAATTGCTAATGCGCTCTGATTGTCAATGAAAATTGTAGTGCTAGACGACTGTCCAACACCTAAATAAGCCATAAGATGTCTGAGCCACACACACTCAATTGTAGCTGTAAAAGCTGCCCTATACTCAGCTTCACAGCTGGAAGTGGCCATTGCAGGCTGTTTTTTGCTGAGCCATGATATACATGAACCACCAAGGCAAAAGAAAAACCCACTAGTGGACACTCGTGTGTCATAACATCCAACCCAATCTGAATCACTAAAAGCATGCAGCTGTGACTCACCCCCCTTTGGATAAAATAATCCAAAATACTGAGTGCCATGTAAATAGCAAAAAACCTACTTAACAGCCTCGTACCTGGGCTATGCATAAATATGCTCAACTGTGAGATCGCATAATGTATATCTAGCTTCGTGTTGCACACATAAAGAAGGGATCCAACAACCTGCTGATACAAACTAGCATCAAAAGAGTCTCCTGCATCTTGAAGACTAAGTCGAGTACCTGTCTCCATAGGTGTATCCCCACAGGTTTACAGTCTTCAAGATTAAACCTCTTCAATAGCTTCTATATATATTTAGACTGCAGCATAACAATGCCATCATTGCGCTACATAAATTGAATCACCAAATAGTAATGCAAGGGCCCCAAATCTGGCATCTTAAACGATGATAGTCTCTTAAAGGCTGAAATCTGATCTATATCGGGTTCCATGAGCAGCATGTCATCAACGTATAGAATGATGACCAAAAATGTGTCCTTACTCCTCTTCACATAGAGGGTACTCTCTATTGGACTGTTGTTGCAAAAATCATTCGCAACAACCAAGTATGCATGAATCTTCTCATACCATGCTCTAGGAGCCTGCTTAAGGCCATAAAGAGCCTTTTTCAACCTACATACTTTAGACTCTTCTCCTTTCATAGCAAACCCAAGAGGCTGTGATACATATACCTCCTCATGTAAATCACCATTCAAGAATGCAATCTTAATGTCCAACTGATGTACATTCCACCCATGATGTGTTGCCAAAGCAATGAGACACCTAATGGTAGTCATACGAGATGTGGGTGCAAAGGTCTCATCTCATAATCAATGCCCTTTTGCTAGGCATACCCCTTTGCAACAAGTCTGGCCTTGTAGCGATCAATGCTACCATCTGCTCTGCATTTTAACTTGTAAACCCACTTAGTACTAATGGCCTTCTTGCCATGAGGTAGATCTGTCAAATACCAGGTGTCATTCTTGAGTATAGAGTTATACTCATCCTGCATAGCATGCATCTAATGATCATCATCTTGTGTTTCCTCAAAAGAAACAAGTTCCTCCTCATTACATAAATTAGAAATGAGAACATGATCCACATGAGAATAATCTGCATGATGAGAACCTGCACAAGTTCTCCTAGGTAAAGGAGCTACCAACTTGCTATCCCGCAATGTCTGCACGAGCAATTTTGGCATACACCTAGATTCCCCTATGGCTACTCTCTCCTCATCCACTACATCCTCAATAATTGCCTCATCAAAAGGCTGATTTTGCACCTGCAAAGGCCGAATTTTAGCACTTGGTTGAGCTTTCAATTGCTTTACATACGATTGTCCTCCATTAAACAAAGGTAGGAGTAAATCAAACATGTCCTGTGAGCACACATTTTGCTTTTTTTTATATGGAATCATGGGTTGAACTGAGTTTTCGACAAAAACAACATCTCTACTTACCATAATCCACTTTGAGGCCGGATGGTAGAGTCTATATCCCTTGCTTTCTGAATTGTATCCCACAAATATGCATTAAATTGCCTTATCATCAAGCTTACTGTGTTGTTGCTTTGGCACAAGAGCATAAACAAGACAACCAAAAACATGCAAATGAGCCATAGAAGGCTTCTTGCCATGCCAAGCTTCATAAGGAGTTTTAGACTGCAAGGCCTTGGTAGGGCATTTGTTCAACACATAGTTTGTGCACATAGTTGCCTCTAACCAAAAACCATGAGTTAAAGGCTTTCACCATACATCATGCCATCTCCATGAGAGACATGTTCTTTCTCTCAGCCACACCATTTTGCCGAGGTGTGTATGGCACTGTACATTGATGCCTTATGCATTTTTCAGCCATTATGCATGAAATTCCTTGGACATATACTCTCCCCTTGATCTGAATGAAGGGCGCCAACATTACATTCACATGCATTTTCAACCATGGATACAAAGTGCCTAAAGCACATAAAAACCTTTGACTTCTGCTTTAATGGATACACCTAGCTATATCTGGAGTAATCATCAATAAAAGTGATGAAGTAGAGATATCCCCCAATAGATTGTGTCCTCATAGGACCACATACATCACTATGTATAAGGTATAATTTCTTAATGGCTCTCACAAATCCATCCTTTGGAAATGATGCCCGAAGCATTTTACTAAGAATACACCCCTTACATACATGTATAGCAGGGGTCTCAAGAGTTGGCAATTCAGATGCCATATCATGCCCTTGAAGGCATAACAAACTGCCATAATTCAGATGGCCAAATCTTGCATGCCATAATTCTGCATCACTCATACCACAAGTCAGACTGAGCAAGCATCATGTTGCAATTTCTCAAATACATCCATCTTGTATAGGCCATGAAACAAGGTACCTGAGACAATAATAGAATAACCATCATTTCTATCTTGAACTGTACATTTGTCATCCACAAATTTCACCATCAAGCCTAACAAGGCTAAGGCTGAAACTGACAGCAAGTTGTTCTTAATGCATGGCACATATAAAACTTTAGAAAGAGTAAATGCCCCCCTAACTCTACCAACTCCTTTGATAGGATATGAGGAACCATTTTCACATGTGACAGTTCCTGTACTTGGGGGGACAGATTCCAGAGATGAGAACAATTTTTTTTTGTGAAGTAATGTGCTTACTAGCACCACTGTCAAAGTACCACGCATTCGATTCTGCCACACTAACATGCATACATCATGAATAGAAGGGTCATAACTGCTATGTATAGTCCATGCCCAATCATCTTGAGCAAAACTTGTAGATTCCTTCTTCTCTGCACTTGGTGCAGATGCATCAGCCCACAGCCATGCCCAATTCTTTCTTTTTCTCCTTCTCTAGCCTTTTTTTGCACTCATTTATGTAGTGCCCTTGTTTCCTGCAATAGTGACACTTGCCCTTCTTTTTAGGCTTATCACCTTCTTTCTCTGCATCCTTACCTGAGGATTCTAATTTTGGCTTATAGCCACCATGCGAAGAAGCTTTACCTTTGCCTTTCTGACTGGCAACAAAAGCTTGGTCACTAACTCGCATAACAGATCTGTTTTGCCTAGACTGCTCTTCTTGCAAGAGTACTGAAGCCAGCTCATCAAATGTAAGGGCATTTGGATTTCCCTTCATCATGAGTCTAAGGGTAGAGGTAAAACTCTGATAAGAATTTGGCAAATGTACCTTCAGGATATATCTCATCCACACTAGCAATCTACTCCTTAAAATCTTTGATCTTGGTCAGGAAGTTGTCCATTGAGTCTCCCTCATTCATATGCTCAGACTCCAATTGTTTCGTAGATATGCAACATGTGCTTCATTACGCACCTGGTGTAATGCAGCAAGTGCATCCCATGCCTGTTTTAAAGTCTTGTATGACCGAATATGAGGAATAATGCTTCGCCTCACAGAAAGTGCAAGCAATACATGTGCATGTGCATCTCTTCCATCGCATCTCGTTTGAGCAATAGGGGGAGGTACTAGTGGTGCATGTAGAGGAGCCACATCTGTATTATCAAATTCTACTTCAAATGTACTTGCAGCACCTGATTGCATTGGTAGTTATGAAACAGGATGAGTTTCACTCTACCACTAACTAGATTCCAAAGGCCTTTAGCAACCAGTACATGCCTCGTCATATAGGACCACAATGGGTAGTTAGTCCCATCAAGTTTGTCCTCAGCACAACATATTGAATACATCACTACTGCCAGCCATGCCTCGTCATATAGGACCACAATGGGTAGTTAGTCCCATCAAGTTTGTCCTCAGCACAACATATTGAATACATCACTACTGCCAGCCATGCCTCGTCATATAGGACCACAATGGGTAGTTAGTCCCATCAAGTTTGTCCTCAGCACAACATATTGAATACATCACTACTGCCAGCCATGACTGTCTACCAAATGCAAAATCTTTCAACACACTGTAAGTACTCAGTATTCACGTAACGCAACCCCGGATGGCTGCCAAACTGACTGAATCACCTACAAAGTGTATGAAAAATAACACAGAGTAGAGAATAGAGTGAGACTGGTGAAAGTATGATGGTCGATGTTGTTGAAGACACTTTAGATGTTGCTGCACACCAAATCTTTGTCGTTGCACAACCCAAACACCCAAAATTGAGCAGAACCAATCCAAAATGATGCCTCTCCAAAATGTATGTAGAACCCTGCAGTGCCCAAAACGCACCCAAATTGCGTCGCGAACCTTGAAAATTTAGTATACTTTGTATACAAAATACTACAGTATACACCTTCTTCTCCTAAGAGGGTATCTCAATCGGAGACAAAAAAATAGGGTCATGAGGAGGGAGGCAGACTACTAGATCGAGCGTGAAGGAAGCTTGCTCTGATACCAATTGTTGAAATTTGGGTTAGGGTTGCAACAATGCACACACACAAGATAGAGAAGCTTGAGAGCACACAAACTCACTAGATTAGAATCAACAAATGTGTGCCAGATACAAAAGATAAGTACACACCTCAAAATGAGTAGATAAGAGGGTGTACATATACATGGGAAAATAGTGAGAGAAAAAGTGCCCCGATGGTCCTAAGTGTGTTCACACACATCTTGTGTGTGTTCACACACAAGATAGAGAAGCTTGAGAGCACACAAACTCACTAGATTAGAATCAACAAATGTGTGCCAGATACAAAAGATAAGTACACACCTCAAAATGAGTAGATAAGAGGGTGTACATATACATGGGAAAATAGTGAGAGAAAAAGTGCCCCGATGGTCCTAAGTGTGTTCACACACATCACTACCATATAATGCTACAAATATCTTGTACCTCTACGGTGCATTCACACACTCAATAAGATAACCCGTGCTTTATTTTAGATTGCATATTTCAACACCCCTCCTTAATGTAAAATTAGGTGTGTGAACTGACCATCTCTCCAACCAATTTGACCAACTCATCTCTCAACCTTAACAATTTGGCATCGCCAATCTCAATACTCCCTCTCAATGCAAATTGGAGTGTTTAACAAGTGTGTGTTTATGTACCTTAACAATTTGGCATTGCCAATCTCAATACTCCCTCTCAATGCAAATTGGAGTGTTTAACAAGTGTGTGTTTATGTATCTAACCAACCTAGACACCTCAAGTCCGTTCCGAGCACCATTTGGGTGATAAGTGCTTTTTGGACACCCATGTGCCTGGGGAGAAGAAACTAACCCACAAAGTGCATCACCCATGCATGCATAACTCAAAACACACCACATTACAAACCATTTTGAGCACCCGTGGGCTCAGGCAAGGGACCCTCATAATTTGGGTGAGAAAATACAAACCTCTATATCACGTGCGTTTCAAGGCCTATTTTAAAAATCCCTTATCTATGAATTTTTCATAAATAAAACATACCCTTTTTCTATTCAACGTGTGAATACCCTTCTGTATGTAAGAAATTTGTAAAAAATGGATTTTAAAAATCCCTTCTGTTGAACCCACGTGCTACACTTACATATTAATGAGTGACCCCGTGAGTTTTTATTTATCAAGGCAAGGGTAGGAAATCTATCCAATGTGGTTAAAATCCATGGCTTTCATGAAGCCATGGTCAAAATCCGTAGCCTTTGTGAAGCTGATATTTGCCCAAATTTTCAAGACTGAGGAGAGATAAAAATATACAACTCCGCATGTTAAAGATCCCAAATGAACAAGGATTATGTTTCTTGATGAACCACCAAGAACACCAAGATGTCTCCACTTGGGCATCTTTGCATCACATACAATTAAAAAAATAAAATAAATCAAATGCATGTGAAGTACCTCTTATGGAGGCCTTTTTACACCGTAAAAAATTAGATTTTAAAAAATATTTATTGAGTCTTATCTCAATAATATCGTGGAGTTTTACGAGTACTCTCATGATGTGCCTTCACACTAGGCTTCACTACTTCTATTAACCACTATGAGCCTGACACTAGGCTTCACTACTTCTATAAACCACTATGAGCCATGTGATGCTCTCTGCTATGAAGTCCGCTTGCTCCACACTTCACCTATTGCTTTTCTTGTCGATCTTATGCTTTGATTGCGGCCTACACTTCTTAATGCTTCAATCTCTTTATCTTAGCAATGGTGGTGTGGGCCCTACTGAGTGGAGGCTCGAGACTTCATAGCTAATTTGTTGTGTTCAGGCGAGACCCTAGAAATTCCTTAGGTAGAAGAGAAAAGAGAGTGTCTCTACTACATTCGTCATAAGTTTTTAGTCGTGGTCACCTTCTCAAGGAGCTCTCATGGGCTCCTATCTCTTTCTTGCACTGGAATGGTCCATTCTTCTCTCCTGCAAGGTTGTGCATAGAAATGCCCCACGCTTGCCGATTTGCTACTACTGTGCATCCATCCTCCTCTCTCTTGTGCTACATCAGAGTTTGCCACCTCCTTCTTCTACCACCTCAAAAGTGTGATAAGGGGATTGTGGTCATCACCATCTATGTGTATGACTTGATTTTTGGGGGTGACAATGAAAAGGAAGTTGAGAATGTAAAGAGTCTTATCAAGAAGAAGTTTGACATGAAGGATTTGGCTGAGCTGAGATACTTTCTTGGCATTGAGGTCATCAGAACGCCTAAGGGCATATGGCTTTCATAGAGAGTATGCATTGGACATGTTGTCTAAATATGGTTTGGCTGGTTGTAAGCCCAATTATGTATCATTGGATCAGAATGGCAAGTTGAGTGCAAATGCAAGTGAGAATTTGGATGTACAAGAAGATAATGAGCCTAGTGATCTACGCAATGATCAACGAAGCCGGATATGAAAACTACACAGTTGAGTTGGAGAGCAAATTTATGCAATCTCCTCGGAAGCCACATTTGGACAGTGTGAGGTGCACATTATGCTATGCGAGGTCCACAGTAAATTATGGCCTCTTCCTTAAGGCTGGTATACAATTGTAGGTGTATGGATACACTAATGTAGATTGGGATGGTAGCATCGTGGATAGAAGATCTACTAGGTGGGTTTATGTTTTCCTTTGGGAGTGGTGCTATTACATGGAGTAACAAGAAGCAGCCTCGATAGTTGTCTTGTCGAGTACAAAGGCAGAGTATATGGGTGCTGCGATGGCAGCACCCATATCTCACATGCTGCGAATTGCAACATGTGAGATAGGTTGGTTATGTAAGCTACTTAGAGATTTGGGACTGCATATGGACAGGAAGCTTGTCATCTATTGCGATAACGTTAGTAGCATATAGTTGGCAAGGAACCCATTGATTCATGTGTGGACCAAAGACATAGAGGTCCATTATCACTTCATCAGAGAGAACGTCTAGACAAGAGAAGGTCTTGGTAAGAGATGTTGATCTTGTGTATGTCAACACATAGGAGAAGTTATCTTACATTTTCACCAAGGCCTTGGGAGCAGAGAAGCTTCGCACTTTGTGCACTATACTTGGAGTCTTGGAGATAGAGTTGAGCTTGAGGCAGAGTGTTGAGATGTCAAGTTCAACACGAGGTGACACTCATGATGTGTCTGGGTGACTGCTCCATCTTTACACCACTGGCATGTTTGATAGTTGACACGATGAATCTTTGCCAGTGATTCTAGAGCTAGACTACACCTACCTAGTCCAACCAAGTTATGGCATACTTATCTTGCCAGCTCACATACTTACTGTGTTCACATTATGGACCACTTGTACATAGTACTCTAGTACTTATCTTTTGATGACCTCTTTTGAGAGCAACAAGTAGAAGAAGATTTCAGCCTTCCTTCTCTGTGTGTGTCTTCTCCATTGTTGTGAGAGAGAGAGAGAGTGTGTGTGTGTGTGCGTGCTTGCAAGAGCTCAAGCTCTCTCTCCTCCCCCAATCTTTTCATGGAAGTCAAGGATGCGGGTGTTGAAATACATTAAAGGGTACACTTGAGTATGGCATCACTTACAAATTGTGTAATTCCTTGACTAGATTTTGTGACTTAGATGGGGTAAGAGAATGTGATAGTAGGAAATCTATTTGTGATTACGGTTTTCTTATTGGGTTTGGAATTACATCCTAGATTAGTAAGAAGTAGTCTACAGTGGCACTTTCTTCTATAGAAGTTAAATACAAGCAATATGCTTTGCTACATGTGAAGTAGTCTGGTTGAGGAGGATCTTGGGAGACATGGGTGTTGCTCAAAAGGGAGTGATAGTGTTACTGTGCGACAATCAAAGCTGCATGGCTATAGCCAAGACCCCGATGTTTCATGCTTGCACGAAGCACATTGAGATATAATATCATTATGTGCATGAGCTAATTATGGATGGAGAGGTGGAGCTTCTCTACTACTGCCCAATGACATAGCACATTTTCATAAAGGCTCTAGGGAGAGATTTTCTCTTGATTTGATGGAGTGCCATCTTCATCAACTTGGTGTTGGACCGAAGAGGTAGTTCACTCTATAGGTGGCCATTGAGGGGGGTGTTAGAAAGGCATTTGCTCAATGCTCTACCCTCATGTTGTTTCTGCAGGTGATAGATGTGCTCTATTTTGTAAGGCCCCCTTTTTGAGGAGTAGCCATTGTGGTGAGCACCCAGTCACCTGGGCATTTCCCAGTTTAGACACTAGATGGTGTGGCCATAAATAACTATGTGATTGCAACATCCTACTTGGCACTCTACCAAGGATGCAGGCTATGTGACTCTATTAGTGAGTGCTAGTAGCTGATACAATGTTCTCGGGTTTATGGAGCCCATTTGAGGGTCTAGACGGTCTCAGATGGTTGTAGGAGTTACAATGGGACTTAGTTATAGTCTAATATGGTCCTAATCGAATGATACAGTTGGTTGGTCATTTTGGACTAAGTCGTGGGTTAGCCAACATGGTTTACCTACATCTATGACGACCTGGGGTACTATATATAGACTAGTTTGGCAGTCATTGTTCATCATTAAGTTCATTGTGTTCAAGTACTCAGATTGTAGGCAAGATATCCTCCATCTAGAGTCTATGTAGATCGCCATCAAATCTCCTTCCCAAAGCACATGAGTGGGCTGAGTATGGTTAGGAGTTTGTTTTTGGGACTATTGGTGACCATGAGATCTATGTCACCTCTTTTGAGGGGTACATAATTCTATATGATTGCATCCAACATAGATCATAAATGAGCTTTAGATTTTATTATATATTTTACATAGCACCTATCACACCTTTGACAAAGTCTTCTTTCTTTTATGGTAAGGTTAATCATCATGTATGTTCCTTAATGTTTTTGTTATGTCTTTATGTTAATACTTATTTATTTGTGTGTAGGTCCACAAAAGATAATTTTAAGAAAGGAAAAGACGTCTATATTACCTCTACTAAATGTGATGGAGATACATCACCATATTATATTGTTGGATGTGATACATTGCCCTTAGTGGAGTGCTCTCAAAAGTGCAAACTAGATTATGCTTCTCACAGTTAGATTAATACCTTTATGACTTAGAACATTGACTATTTATATTTACCTATTTCATTTTTTGGACTATTGATATTTTTTTCCTTTTTTATTTGGCTTCGAAGTACTTATTATCCATAGTGGAGTGCTTTCAAAAGTTAAAAGTACACTATGTTACTGGCTATTAGATTGATCCTTTCATAAGTTAGAACATTGAGTACTTAGCTCTTTTATTTATAAGGCAAAGATCACATCATGAGCTTGGTTTGACGATTCTCTTTATCATTACTTTTATTAGAAGATGTTGTTGACACATACATGTTTTTGTGTTGCATTTTTATGGAGAGAGATAGAGATAGAGTGAGAGACCAAGAGAAGGAAAGTGTGTGTGTGTGTGTGTGTGTGTTGAGTTCATAATTGTATTTAGGAATTTCTTTCTTAAAGTTTTAAAAATAAGAATTAAGAGTTGAAAACATATCATACACAATTATACCGAGATTTCCACCTAAAACATGTGGTGTTTATATGCTATTTTGTATGATGGATACAAGTTTTTGTGTAATGTAGCATAAAAATTTTGATGCATCTGTAATGTGGCAACTCTTCGCATGCATGTGTAAGACCTCAAAAAAATGGTCGGTGTTTACTAATTTGTTGTTTCAATTTAGGAAGAATCATGTATGATATTATATTCATGTTGGATATGTGAGAGCGTAACATTCTAGATTAACATTTTTGTATTAACATTTTCTATTTATTCAAAGCTAAAAAATTTATTTTGAGACATGCATTATATAACTTGGTTTCTATAGAGCAACCACTTTGGTGTGCATCACACACATATCGCTGGCATCATGATTGATAGCCATAAAGATAGGTGGAAAAACTACACTATTGACAACACAATTAACATGACTAATATAAGGTGGATGATACTTAAGTGAACTCATGATGATGAATGTATACTAATTAAATTGCACTCAAGTTAATTAGACTCCAAGATAGATTAACTTGGACATAAAATTGCACTCAAGTTAATTAGACTCCAAGATAGATTAACTTGGACATATAGAGAAACTTGAGATAAGTGCAAGTGATATGTTCATTGCTTGAAATGGCCCCCTTTTATATGAAGAGATACACCCTGGGGCTTGTACATTAATGTGGGATAATTCCCTTTACTCATGTTGCTTCATGCTAGACTTTGCTCTTGCTTGGCTACTCATTCTCACTTTCTACCTCTTCCTTGTGCTTAATGGCACCACATTTCTTAACACCCTCCCTTGGTGCCATTTTCTTAGGGTACTGCAAGATGGTCAGATGCGAGTTTTATAACATTTTTAACTTGGCAAGGTAATTTAGATAATCTTTGGCTTGGTTACTCTTTAGTTTAGAGGTTACTTTAGAGATGGTCAATTTGTTTTTCACTCCCCTAGGGTGCTAGTTTGGCTATTCTTTGGTGGTCGAGTGTTTTACATTTGCATATCAATTTGCCTACTCATTTGTTAGCTTTTACAACATATGATTTAGGTTATGGTGGTGGTCGGTAGCTTGATGTTGCTTAGTGTTGGTGCTTCGACTCATGGTCTTTTGCTCTTGGCTTTGACTCTGATGCTTCATTTCTTGTCCTTGCTTTGGCGTTATCTTCTTCGTTGTACTTTTGGTGTAGACTTCATGTTTGTTGCCACTTATGCTTTGCTTATGCACACCTATGCTTGCATACTCATTTGGTTGCAGCATTTTTACATAAATTGTACAATTATTTTTCACACACACAAACACTAGTGTGCTCATTTGGCTGCTTTTTACAATCATGTTCAACTCATGGGTAGACACAAATAATTTGGTGGAATTTGGTGATGCCCAAGTAGATGCCCAAGTAGATAATGATACAAAAGCACATAATGTGTATGATGAGATCTTATGCATTCATGAAGTATTTTTTCAAAGGTGCATATGAATGCATGCACATGAGGCCCATAAATGCAAAGCCTCTTACTTCCATGTGAATAGCCTCTTAGAAGAGGATAAGGTTTTTAAACCATATGATTTTTTCTTTTAAAAAAATCCAACCTTATCTTTGTGTTGTGGCCGTTGTGTTTGTTGGTAAATGATGTGATCTGATGGATGCCGCTGCATTGTGCCACCTCCTACGCTTGAAGAGTTGCTACTAGGAAGACAAAGTTCATGATCTTGGCAATGATTATATGGTAGCCATCGACCTTCTAACCTTTGAAGGTGAGTATGGATTTGTCCTAGTAAATCAAAACCAACCCCTGCGCTATGATGGTGATGCATTGCGCTGCCCTGCCTTGTCTCTATGCAACTTTGCACCTGCTAGATGTACTGTCTATTAAGATTCCACACTAAGGAGAATGCGGTTGTTGCTAAAGCAAAGAACACACCTATTCTTCTCTCTCAAGGTTCTCTTCTGTGAGCTATTCAAAGAACCTATGGTAGCTGTCCCCTTGCTACACACTAATCAATGAATGCTTTTATTAACGCTCAAGGTTCTTGCTACTTGAGCTCGTTGTTCAAATCACAAGCTACTCCTCTTGATTGATTGGGACTCAAGGCCCTCTCTCTTCTTGAATGTGCAAAGCACCAAATAACTTAACCTAATGGAGATACTAAATGAGAGAATAAGAGCACCACAACCTAACCCTACATGGCATGAATAACCAATAACACCTATTCACTCCTAATACTTGCTAATGAAGATAAAAAATAAAGCTAATGGAGAGCCTCACCTAGCTTTGATACCATGCTAAGAAATATGGATCTAGCTCTCCTAATGATAAGACATTGACCTAATCGTTAACTAATTCTACACTAATGACAACACAATTAATATGACTAATCTAAGGTGAATGATACCTAAGTGAACTCATGATGATGAGTGTGTGCTAATTAAATTGCACTCAAGTTAATTATACTCTAGGATAAATAAACTTGGACACATAGAGAAACTTGAGATAAGTGCAAGTGATATGTTCATTGCTTGAAATGGCCCCCTTTTATATAAAGAGGTACACCCTTGGGCTTGTATATCAATGTGGGATAATTCTCTTTGCTCATGTGGCTTCATGCTAGAATTTTCTCTTGCTTGGCTACTCACATTATCACTCCCTACCTCTTCATTTATCATGGAAGCTATTAATGACTCCTACAATACATCATGATCCATTATGGACCCTAACATGGCCCCATAACCTCAAAGTCATGCTACTATGATTCTACACATGGACGTGGTTCTTTCTCAAACATCTTTGAAAATAAATTGTTCTTTCTTCTTTCTTCCGAGTTGATCCCACCTTTGTTGTGTTTTGACACAGTTTTTGGTACATTTCATTATTTTGCTTCCCTCATGGAATTTTGTATGGGATAGACTATTTCCATAGCCTGGCTAGCTAGCACCATTCCTCAAACCTCTTTTGTCTTTCTCAAACTAGGGCTTGTGCAACCTATAGTTTTCCGATCTCTTTCTAGGCATTTGGGTACTCACCCACCCCTTGGTGTGTTCGGGGTTCCTCAGCTAGCTCAACTTCTTTCCATGTCACCACTTCTTTTTTCCTTGTTAGCACATTATCCTAGCTTGATTTGATGTTGGTCACAATACCTATAGTTCCCTCATCCAAACCATCCTGAATCACTATTGCAGAGTCTCCTTGCCCCACCTTCTTTGCCCTTCTTCTTCTTGTTGTTGTGTGAGTAGAAGATTTAACTAAAGGTTCTCCATTGGCTTTTGGGATCTTTAGTGCTTACGCACAAGATAAGACATTAAGTGGTGTTGCCAATACCCTTGATTGCACCCCAATCATTCGGAGTCCCATGGTTGGATTGGTGATCGTTGAAGACTCTCTAGTGCTTCTATAAGGAGAATCCTTGATTATATGGTTAATTCCACATTTTACACAAGTCAATACTAGGTGGTGTGTGCTCACTTGAGTATTTTGTAGGTTTGTTGCATTAACCTTATGAGGACACTCAGCCACACAATGAGGTCCTTGGCAGTGTAGCATTATAGCAGGGAGCTCCTAATTGTGGCATTAATCTTCTTGCCCTTATTTTTAAAGGTTATGGCTAGCTTGCAACAATCATCAAGCTATGTTGGCTTGACCAACAACAAACAATCATCAAGTGATGTTGGCTTGACCAACAACAAATAATCATGCATCCTCGAATCCCTTACTCCCCTACGGTAGAAGCATGGGTAGTAACTACTCATATGTTAACCTCTCCCCTAGGCTTACACCTTTGGAATCTAGCTCCACTCCTTTGTCTCCTCCTCAAGCTATTATCACTATGAAGTTGCCTTTCTTCATATTACTCTCACACTCAAACACAAGCATAAGAGGAACATGCACCAAGAATGAAGCTCTCTCTCCTCTCAACTCTCACAAGTATAAGAGGAACATGCACCAAGAATGAATCTCTCTGTTCTCTCAACTCTCACAAGTATAAGAGGAACATGCACCAAGGATGAAGCTCTCTCTTCTCTCAACTCTCTCTCTCTCACACACCATAGACACAAGAGAGCAAGGAGATAAGGCTAGAATTAATTGGCACAAAGGGGGATCGTGTCTTGCATTATGAGAATAGTGTTATTTATACAATTGGTTCTTATTCATGCTTAGGCACACAAAACTTAAAGAAAGATGAAGTAAATGATTACAAGATACATAGTTTTATGGCATTGCCAACCATTCTCATAATTACAACGTTTATAGTGCCGTTTCATAACACTTATTATGCTATCTCTCTTATATGTAACGGAGAGATGCTAGATTAACCTCAAAATGGTATCAATAGTTCACACATACGTAAGACCTTGATTCTCAATACACCTCCTATATAGACCTTCATGCTAAGGGAAACCTTTAACCATTCCTAAGAGTAGATCTCCTATAGTCTTAGGTTAAATAAGGACACAGAACCCAACAAGAATGGTAAGGCCGGTTACACATTGTTCCCCCACCCCCCTCACCCCACACACACAATGTAACTTTCGGTGGAGTTGGATAAGTAAGGTTGCTTGCCCTTCCCATAGGCAAGCAGCCTAGATAGGCAAGCAGCCTAGATGGGTTTGAGCTTATCGATAGGGGGTTCTTGTGTAACTAGCCTAATCCGCAGTGGTATAGGCACATTACACAACATTACCCACCCATGTGGCTGATGGGGAGTTGGACAAGTAATATTTCAAATCAATCAAGGTCAATTGGTCATAGATTTTACATCCGAGCCGTACGATCAATAAACATTCTTTTACAAAAAATCCCTTAGATTTGTATAAGTCGACAACCTTGGAAAGCATTCCTAAGAATTCTGAGTTATTAGTATGGACTCTGTCCTGGCTTCAAATGTCTCTTTCATTTCCAAGAAGCTGAGTGAATTATATATTTTTTATACAACACATGAGTGAAATTTAATGAGATTATTACAATTTTAATGAGGAAAAATAAAGAAATAAATTCTAATAAGAATTGTAGTTGCTTTTGGATTTTTGAAAGCTTTATCTTTGGGTTAAAAGGTTGACAAGAGAGTTGTTGAAAAAATAAGTCTATGATTGTAAACCAAGAGTTTTGAGAGTGAGAACACAAAAAGCATGCTTTGCTTATGCTTCAAATTTAACCTTATGTTTTTTATTATTTCTAGTTTGCTTGGAAAAATATAGAGAGAGAAAAGAAATGAAATAAGTTTCTTTGTTTTTTGCTGGCTATGAACATGCCGTTAATTAAAAAGAATTAAAACTTATATATATATATTTACCAAGTCTTTGTTAAAAATACACAGGCTTCATAAGACTATGCTTTGATAGGCAATGTCTACTTGTCAACAATTATAGTGTCAGCACCATAAGGTGATGCTTTTCTTTATAAGGTTATGCTTTTCTTTTTTGTGGGAAACATCAACACTTGGATTTCAGCACGTAAAAGTATCATAACCACCACCTAAGATATAGGGCGATTCATAACCTCAGAGCTTACAAACATCACCAAGAATGTGATAACCATGTCGAGAATAAAGACATTGTCATCATCTTCAATCACCCATTAAAAAGAAACGTGATCAACCATCATATAGCCATATCATCACATGCAATCAACCGACTACAAGAGATGGCCACAAAAACTAAATACTCTGTATTAATATACTCAGTCAGCTAAAACAAGACGAATTATTTTTTTCTCCTCTCTAAAAAAATGTATAATAACCTTAATGGGCTTTTGCTACCGCACAAAATTTCTAAGATGGTATAGGCACTTTGGGTACTCTATAGATTCCCCTCATCTGGTTTTGCATGTTTGATAGATTTTCCCCTGGTGCATGCCCTTGCCCAAGTGGTGCAAGTAAAGGTAATTGTTGCCGTGTAAAAGGCAATTGAGGCACTTAAGGTACTTGTAGTTGTTGTTTCTAATGTGGGTACCTACACATAATTGTATTATGGCTCCCAAGTCACATACAATGTCCATATTACATTAACAAGTGAGGCCCAAATTGAGGACACTCGGTACTCGTGTGATTTTGCCGACATATTAAGCACCATACAACCTCTCTTTGGGAATATAGATGTTGGTTTATGGGCACATCCCTTACCTCTTTTAGCTTTATCTTATCTATAAGTGCAATGCTTAGCTCGTCCAGAGTCATATCCTTTATTTGCCTCTATGAGGTTGTCATGCCCACTACTGACACATATATACGACCTTGACGGAGCTACCATTGGTGACCGATTTGGTATTATCAAGTTGTGGTAACTCAAGCATGTTATTTTTAAAGGTTATGGCTAGCTTGCAACAATAATCAAGCTATGTTGGCTTGACCACCAACAACAAACAATCATCAAGAGATGTTGGCTTGACCAACAACAAATAATCATGCATCCTCGTATCCCTTACTCCCCTACGGCAGAAGCATGGGTAGTAACTCATAGGCTTACACCTTTGGAATCTAGCTCCACTCCTTTGTCTCCTCCTCAAGCTATTACCACTATGAGGTTGCCTTTCTTCATACCACTATGAGGTTGCCTTTCTTCATACTACTCTCACACTCAAACACAAGCATAAGAGGAACATGCACCAAGAATGAAGCTCTCTCTCCTCTCAACTCTCACAAGTATAAGAGGAACATGCACCAAGGATGAATCTCTATGTTCTCTCAACTCTCACAAGTATAAGAGGAACATGCACCAAGGATGAAGCTCTCTCTTCTCTCAACTCTCTCTCTCTCTCACACCATAGACACAAGAGAGCAAGGAGATAAGGCTAGAATTAATTGGCACAAAGGGGGATCGTGTCTTGCATTATGAGAATGTTGTTATTTATACAATTAGTTCTTATTCATGCTTAGGCACACAAAACTTAAAGAAAGATGAAGTAAATGATTACAAGATACATAGTTTTGTGGCATTGCCAACCATTCTCATAATTACAACGTTTATAGTGCCGTTTCATAACATTTATTATGCTATCTCTCTTATATGTAATGGAGAGATGCTAGATTAACCTCAAAATGGTATCAATAGTTCACACATACGTAAGACCTTGATTCTCAACACACCTCCTATATAGGCCTTCATGCTAAGGGAAACCTTTAACCATTCCTAAGAATAGATCTCCTATAGTCGTAGGTTAAAGAAGGACACAGAACCCAACAAGATTGGTAAGGCCGGTTACACATCGTTCCCCCACCCCCCTCACCCCACACACACAGTGTAACTTTCGGTGGAGTCGGATAAGTAAGGTTGATTGCCCTTCCTAGAGGCAAGCAGCCTAGATGGGTTTGAGCTTATCGATAGGGGGTTCTTGTGTAACTAGCCTAATCCGCAGTGGTATAGGCACATTACACAACATTACCCACCCATGTGGCTGATGGGGATTGGAAAAGTAATATTTCAAATTAATCAAGGTCACTTGGTCATAGATTTTACATCCGAGCCGTACGATCAATAGACATTGTTTTACAAAAAATCCCTTAGATTTGTATAAGTCGACAACCTTGGAAAGCATTCCTAAGAATGCTGAGTTATTAGTATGGAATCTGTCCTGGCTTCAAATGTCTCTTTCATTTCCAAGAAGCTGAGTGAATTATATATTTTTTATACAACACATATGTGAAATTTAATGAGATTATTGCAATTTGAATGAGGAAAAATAAAGAAATAAATTCCAATAAGAATTGTAGTTGCTTTTGGATTTTTGAAAGCTTTATCTTTGGGTTAAAAGGTTGACAAGAGAGTTGTTGAAAAAATAAGTCTATGATTTTAAACCAAGAGTTTTGAGAGTGCGAACACAAAAAGCATGCTTTGCTTATGCTTCAAATTCAACCTTATGTTTTTTATTATTTCTAGTTTGCTTGGAAAAATATAGAGAGAGAAAAGATGGGCAACATATAGTTTGTAGAAGGGGTTGCCTATCAAAGTATCTCTCTTGTTTGTCTATACATGTCTTTTTTGGAAACATAGTATGCATGTGTAACATTTTGCTTGCAAGGATATGAAAAACACTAGTTTTTAAGGGAAGGGAGTCTTTCAAATGTTTAGGTAATGTTACCCATTTGATTGGCAACCTTATTACTCGCATTTTGTTTTAAGAAAGATATGTGATAACCTAAGCCTTATGGGGTGCTTCCATAGGCCATGTTTTGTCCTACTCTGAACATAAAGTCTCTTTATCTTCTCTTAAAAAAAAATCGATATATAATCTTTTAAAAAATTACTATACCTTTGTTTTTTGCTAGCTATGAACATGCCGTTAATTAAAAAGAATTAAAACTTATATATATATATTTACCAAGTCTTTGTTAAAAATACACAGGCTTCATAAGACTATGCTTTGATAGGCAATGTCTACTTGTTAACAATTATAGTGTTTGCACCATAAGGTGATGCTTTTCTTTTTTGTGGGAAACATCAACACTTGGATTTCAACACGTAAAAGTATCATAACCACCACCTAAGATATAGGGGGATTCATAACCTCAGAGCTTACAAATATCACCCAGAATGTGATAACCATGTAGAGAATATAGACATTGTCATCATCTTCAATCACCCATTAAAAAGAAACGTGATCAACCATCATATAGCCATATCATCACAGGAAGTCGATCGACTACAAGAGATGGCCACAAAAACTAAATACTCTGTATTAATATACTCCGTTAGCTAAAACAAGACTTGAATTATTTTTTTCTCCTCTCTAAAAAAAATGTACAATAACCTTAATGGGCTTTTGCTACTACTGCCCAAAATTTCTAAGAAATTTGCACCAAATCATTTAAACCTCTCTCTCTCTCTCTCTCTCTCTCTCTCTCTCTCTCTCTCTCCCCCCCCCCCTCTCTCTCTCTCCCTCCCATTCTTGGCTATTAGAATCTTTGTCTCAATTAAGGTTGTTTAAATTGGCTACTTTACTATACATTTCAATGCAATACAAAATAATCAAATACTCTCTTGTGTTTTCCCCCACACATAAACTAATACCAAGAGGAATAACCATACATTAGCTTTGATAGAATATATTAGCCAAGCTCTAATGCAAATACTCTCTTGCTCTTTTCCATACATATTAACCAAAACCAAGAGGAATAACCATATATTAGCCAAGCTCTGATACCAAATAAAACACACCCAAAGTAAGAATCCACTTACTTGTGTGCTCTCCCATGAAGAACGACACTCACTGATCATTATCCACCAAAAAGATCATCCATAGCTCTACAACAGTACATATAAGCTAAATGATATTTTGGTGCTTAAGGCCAATCAACTAAAAGGCATTCACCTTAGAGCTTACAATTGCATTTCCACGATTTATGTTTTAGGAACCCAATCTTGGATCAACTCGCATGTGCGCACATGCAGTGAGAGAGAGAGAGAGAGAGAGAGAGAGAGAGAGAGAGAGAGAGAGAGAGAGAGAGAGAGAGAGAGAGAGAGAGAGAGAGAGAGAGAGAGAGAGAGAGAGAGAGAGAGAGAGAGAGAGAGAGATTAGGTTCTGCAACATGCCTCTCACTTTGAAAGTGAGAGTGCCATCTATTGAAGTGGAGTAATCATAGTGAGTGAGATTTGTGAGCATGGTGGTTATGTGTGTGAAGCCAGAAAGGTTTTTTTTAAAAAATTTTTATTTGCAATTAGAGTAAAAGATTTTTTGGGGGTTATTTGTTTATTTGTTTATTTTTTATATATTCATTTACATTGAAAGGATTTTAACACTGAGTAAATGTTTGTGTTATCAATTTTGTTTATTTGCATTAAAATAATTTTAGCACTGAGTAAATGTTTATGTTATCAAGTTTGTTTGTTCATTTGCATTGAAAGGCTTTTAACACTGAGTAAAAGTTTGTTTGTTTAAATTCTTCTTAGTTTTTGTAAATTTTTACTTTTTTATTCATTTTTATCTTTTGATTGAATTATTATTGTTTAATGCACTATGGTCAATTGTATTATCATTTCCACTAATTAGTCCAAATCGAGTTTACATCAATAAGGGTTTCACTCTAGTGAAACAGTTTCTAGTGCTTCTTGATGCAAGTATGAAATTGATTTCAAACAGTCTGTTTTTCTCAAGCTAAAAAAATACTTCTTTGTTTAGCACAAATGTTTTTATGAGTTTTGAGATTTTTTTTTTCTAGGCTCACATCTCTAGGTTCACATGTGCCTAGGTGTGTTGGCTCACATGTGCCTAGGTGTGTTGGCTCACATTTGTTGACTCATGCCTCTCCAAACTCGCGTCTCTAGGCTCATGTGTGTTGAGTCATGGTCATGTCTATAGAAAATGTGGTTTGATGAACTATACTCGATTGTATTGTTGTTTAATGTACTATGATCAACCTAGGTCTATGACATGGTTGGTGTATAATTATTGGGTTATAATTTAATGCCCCAATAATTACAAAGAATAAGATTTTTTCTTGGAAATTATAGGTAGTACAAGCTATATAACAAGAATTTTTTTAAAGGACGTGAGTAGTAAATTGCCCCAATAATTACAAAGAGGAGAGAGATCTCTCTTACTAGATGAAGGCAAATAGAGATGGTCCTTTGTGATGGTTCTCTCTCACAAAAGGCAGGGGAAGAAGAGAAAGCTAATGTAAGCAAAAAACCTATAAACAATCCTATCTAGCATGCATCTAAGTAAACAAGATTCAATGGCATACATATAAGCAAGAAGGGGGAAGATGGGAGCTCACATGTATCCTCTTAAGGGAATTATTGTCTATTTCTTATTGTCAAAAATGACTTATATACAAGTGACTTATTGTCAAAAATGACTTATATACAAGTGACTAGTTTTCACACTAGGTCGGCTAAACTTAAAATGGTCCGGTCTATATTACTAGTCTTAAGCAAGTATGTACATGAAGTCCTTAGAATTTTCCTATTTGATATTAAGCACAAGGTATGGCCACTTTATATGTTCTAGTGCTACCTTATAAAAGACAAGTGCCCACTTGAGTGCGAGTAAGATGCAAAAGTGCCTCATGGGGTAGGTTAGGCAGGTAAAACCATGTTAACCTACAGAGTGGTTAACACCTACCAAGGTACTAGAGGATAAATTATAGTATAGTTAGAGGGGATCACTAGCATATGAATCTCAAAACAAATAAAGGGTCACAAACTAAACCATTCTAGTGGATCAATCAATCCATGAGGATGGAATGGGAGTAGCCCAAGGTGAAGCCCTTTGCAAAAGTTAGTGTTGATAGGAAAAAGGAACTAGACAAGTACATAGACCCAAGATAGTAACACCTTCATGTACAAGTAGCATTACCAAGGGGAAGAAATTACAAGAGTAAGTAGGTAACATCTTTGAAAAATTACACCAAGGGTTAAAAAAAGTTGCTGAACCACAAGAACCCACATCCACCCAACACCCAAAGAGGGTAAAGACAAAGTTATAGAAGCATAAGAAACTATATCCATGCAAGGAGATACATACAAAGGACTTCAGCATAATACTATAATGTCAAAGTCTAAAAGAACCTTGATATGTCTATGATATTGCAAGTAAAGACCATAGATAGGTACAACCGAGTTGACTAATAGGGAACCTAATGGAATGGAGGTTGAGGCCATGATCACAATGGAGGTTGAGGCCATGATCACAATGGATTCCATCATTAGGGAAGCCTTGTAGCTACTACTACTAGTAGAGACCCAATATTGCAAAGTGGATAGGAAGGAGGAACTACCACTACTAGAGACATGATGTAGACAAAGGACTATGAATCCACTAACATTGATAATAACTTTGAAGGGCTTCCTAAAATCTAGTAATTTTAGCACTATATTAGTCACCAAGGTAACCTTCAACTTATCAAAAGCACTTTGGCACATTGTAGACCAACGGAATGAAATATCCTTCTTAAGAAGCGTTGTCAACAAAGAAGCTACCTTGGCATATATCAAGGAATAAAAACCCTATCAATCCTTTGATTGCCTTTTCCTATTTGGTACTAGGGCCAATTGTGATGATAGCTTACGTCTTTTTTCGGATCACCTAATATACCATATTTTGACACTATGGACCCTAAATATTTCATCTGGTTTGGTAAAGAAGGTACACTTACTCTTCTTGGCAAAAAGCTTGTGATTTCTAAGAATTTTCAAGACTTTATGCACAGGCTTCTCATGATCATTACCATTCTTAGGGTAAACTAGAATATCATCAAAGAAGACTAAAACAAAATCATCCAAATTCTCTCTAAAGATTTTCTACATCAATCAATTAAAGGTGACAGGGGCATTCGTCAATATGAATGGCATTACTGTGAACTTATAATGTCTATATTAAGTATTGAAATCCATCTTAGGAATATCATGCTCCTTAACCTTGATCTGATAATATATGGACTTTAGGGTTAGGGTTGCAACAATGCACACACACAAGATAGAGAAGCTTGAGAGCACACAAACTCACTAGATTAGAATGAACAAATGTGTGCTAGATACAAAAGATAAGTACACACCCCAAAATGAGTAGATAAGAGGGTGTACATATGCACGGGGGAAAAAACCTCCTAGAGTGAGGGAAAAAGTGTCCTGACGGTCCTAAGTGTGTTCACACACATCACTACCATATAATGCTACAAATCCCCCCTAGAGTGATAATGTGAACATCTATAGGGTATGGCCGATCAATCCTGAAAAGGCAGTAAGCCCAAAACTTTCCACGAGGAAGAGCCTTCGTGAATAAATCTGCCATATTGGCATGTGTAGGCACATAGACTAAGGTGATCTCTGCTACAAAGAGTATTTCCTTGACAAAGTGGTAATGCACTTCAATGTGCTTAGTGCGAGCATGAAACACTGGGTTCCTCATAACTGCTAATGCGCTTTGGTTTTGTCAGTGAAAACCGTAGTGGTAGATGACTGTCCAACACCCAAATCAGCCATAAGATGTCTGAGCCACACACACTCAACTATGATTGTAAAAGATGCCCTGTACTCAGCTTCACAGCTGAAAGTGGCCACTGTAGGCTGATTCTTTCTGAGCCATGATATACATGCATCACCAAAGCAAAAGCAAAACCCACTAGTGGCACTCATGTGTCATAACATCTAGCCCAATCTGAATCACTAAAAGCATGCAATTGTGACTCACCCCCCTTTGGATAAAACAATCCAAAATATTGAGTGCCCTGCAAGTAGTGGAAAACCTGCTTGACAGCCTGCCAATGCTTTGTACACCTGGGCTATGCGTAAATCTGCTCAATTGTGAGACTGCATACTGTATATCTGGCCTCGTGTTACATACATAAAGAAGGGATCCAATCGGCATGCTGATACAAACTCAAAAGAGTCTCCTACATCTTGAAGACTAAGTTGAGTACCTGTCTCCATAGGTGTAGCCATAGGTTTACAGTCTTCAAGATTAAACCTCTTCAATAGCTTTTGTATATATTTAGACCGCAGCATAACAATGCCATCATTGCGCTACATAAACTGAATCCCCAAATAATAATGCAAGGGCCCCAAATCTGACATCTCAAATGATGACTGCAAATCAGCCTTGAAGGCTGAAATCTAATCTATATCGGGTCCCATGAGCAGCATGTCATCAACGTATAGGACGATGACCAAAAATGTGTCCTTAATCCTCTTCACATAGAGGGTACTCTTTGTTGGACTATTGCAAAAATCGTTTGCAACCAAGTATGCATGAATCTTCTCATACCATGCTCTAGGAGCTTGCTTAAGGCCATAAAGAGCCTTTTTCAACCTGCATACTTTAGACTCTTCTCCTTTCACATCAAAACCAGGAGGTTGCGATACATACACCTCCTCATGTAAATCATCATTCAAGAATGTAGTCTTAATGTCCAACTAATGTATATTCTTCCACCCATGATGTGCTGCCAAAGCAATGAGACACCTAATGGTAGTCATACGAGATGTGGGTGCAAAGGTCTCATCATAATCAATGCCCTTTTGCTGGGTATACCCCTTTGCAACAAGTCTGTCCTTGTAGCGATCAATGCTACCATCTGCTTTGCGTTTTAACTTGTAAACCCACTTAGTACCAATGACCTTCTTGCCATGAGGTAGATCTCTCAAATACCAAGTGTCATTCTTGAGTATAGAGTTATACTCATCCTGCATATAGCATGCATCCAATGATCATCATCCTGTGCTTCCTCAAAGGAAACAAGTTCCTCCTTATTATATAAAGTAGAAATAAGAACATGATACACATGAGAATAATCTGCATGATGAGAACCTACACGAGTTTTGCTAGGTAAAGGAGCTGCCAACTTGCTATCCCTCAACGTCTGCACAAGCCATTTTGGCATATGCCTAGAATTTTCTATGGCTGCTCTCTCGTCATCCACTATATCCTCAATAATTGCCTCATCAAAAGGCTGATTTTGCACCTGCAAAACAAAGGCTAAATTTCGGCACTTGGTTAAGCATTCAATTGCTCTACATATGGCTTCCCTCCATTAAACAAAGGTAGGAGCGAATCAAACATGTCCTGTGAGCATACATTTTGTTGTTTTTTGCATGAAAGCATGGGCTGAACTGAGTTTTTGACAAAAACAACATCTGTACTTACCAAAATCCGCTTTGAGGCCGGATGGTAGAGTCTATATCCCTTGCTTTATAAACTGTATCCCACAAATATACATTTAATTTCCTCATTCATCAAGCTTACTATGTTGTTGCTCAGGCACAAGAGCATAAGCAAGACAACCAAAAACAAGCAAATGAGCCATAGGAGGCTTCCTACCATGCTAAGCTTCATAAGGAGTTTTAGATTGCAAGGTCTTGGTAGGGTATTTAATCAACACATAGTTTGCGCACAAAGTTGCCTCTAACCAAAAACCATGAGGTAAATCTTGGGCTTTCACCATACATCGTGCCATCTCCATGGGAGACATGTTCTTCCTCACAGCCATACCATTTTGCCGAGGTGTGTATGGCACTGTACATTGATGCCTTATGCCTTTTTCAACCATATATGCATGAAATTCCTTGGACATATACTCCCTCCCTCTCGATATAAACGAAGGGTGCCAACTTTACATTCACATGCATTTTTTAGCCATGGATACGAAGTGCTTAAAGCACATAAAAACCTCTAACTTCTGCTTTAATGGATACACCTAGATATATTTGGAGTAATCATCAATAAAAGCGAAGAAGTAGAGATATCCCCCAATAGATGGTGTCCTCATACGAGGGACGTATTACGGACGCGCAGTTTGAGATGGCCATGGGACCGTACGGTTGACAGGTACTTGAAAACTCTAAATGAATGATTTTGGTTTAATAAATTTTGAATTACATATATATATATACTTATATATGATATATTACTTGAACATGCACAAGCTGCTGCTCTGCCTGCTGATGCTCCTGTCTCGCTGATGATCCACCCGCCGCTGCTGCTCCTGCTCCCGTTGGACGTGAACAACAGGGTGAGCACTACTCTTAGGACATGTATACTGATGTGAGCTCATCTGATCCTGGAGGGAGCAGCTCGTCATCATCTAAGTTTGAGTAGTACTCAGACTTATAGCATCACATCCGTATTGAGGATGTGGTTGTATATATATTTTTGTAACTAAAGCCATGGGCTTTTGTAGACAAACCAATTTGATTTTGTATATATTTCTTTATATTGAAGCCATGGGCTACTTCGACGTATGGACTCCCTTGTATATATGTTTTTACATAATGAAAGCCATGGGCTTATTTCAGCACACACATAATTTTGATAGTATTGCATTCATGTCTTTCTTGAATCGTGTATTGATAATGTTGTTCTTGAATCGTGTATTGACAATGCACAAAATGTTCTCCGTGGATGGTGTAATGCACTCAAAAAAAATTCCAGAGAGTGCTATTGGGTGCTGGAATGCTGGAATCGATTTAAGGCACCAAATACCACTCTCTGGATTTTTTATTTTTGCACTCTGTTTGCATGTATCTACACGTAAAGTCTGCCAAAGTCGCGTTTATATGTGTAGAAAATCTGTTAAACACGCGTGTATCGACATAGCAAAACTGGTAAAACACGCGTATAAGCCCGTGTATCAATGCATCTGACGGGCATCATACACGTGCTTTTACACGCATGTCTGTGGGGCTGCGATTATACACGCGCTGATACACGAGCCCCTACTTTTTTTCACAAGTCATTTTCCATAGCTAACAGCGCGGGTATGAGCCCGATCCCTTGTAGTGAAGGGAAGTGGAAGATCGGCTCACCTTCCCATTAACAGCAATTATTGGGCCTCCATCTCATCATGTAAGTGGGACGAAAGCCTAGAAGTTTTTGATTAAGAAAAAGGATTGTCTGATGCATTTAGCTAGGGAATTTTTTATAAAATAAAGAGAAGATAGAAAAAGTTATTTTCCTTATGTGAGAATGTTTGTTGGCATGGATTGCTACGTGAAATATGGGTGCAAGGTTATGATGACAAATCTGATAATATATTCTGATATGGTTGTAAAATAAACCAAGGGACGTGTTCTCTTGGGGATAACCATTCCGAAGTGAACAGTCTAGGGTAACTAGGTATTCCTCCCCAACCCAAGCTTGAGTATTTGTGGCATTTAGCTAGGGAATTTTTTATAAAATAAAGAGAAGATAGAAAAAGTTATTTTCCTTATGTGAGAATGTTTGTTGGCATGGATTGCTACGTGAAATATGGGTGCAAGGTTATGATGACAAATCTGATAATATATTCTGATATTGTTGTAAAATAAACCAAGGGACGTGTTCTCTTGGGGATAACCATTCCGAAGTGAACAGTCTAGGGTAACTAGGTATTCCTCCCCAACCCAAGCTTGAGTATTTGTGGCATTGGGAAAACTGCTTATGATGGTTAACCCATCACAAGCCATGGTGGCGAGGGTTCTTTCTAGGATTTCAAACCCAAGCTTTATAGGTTTCATTAGTGTAACTTATTAATATGTATCTTTTGAAAGAAGGGAGGTATCTTACATTGCAAAAGACTTAATGCATATGGCCTTGGAACTTAAGAATGGAATAACTTACAAGCCCAATTTTTGAATGTGCAGCATTGTCTCCACAACAAATACAACTTGGGTGCACCCTAGAAGCCTATGTAACAAAGCATAAAAAATCCTCTTAATTGACACAAGAACTTATAATGCTTCAAAATGACCAAAGTGAGCTCAAAGAACACAACAATCTATAACAATGAAAATATCTCAGGCATAGGAACACGTAGAAAATCTTTGGAGTGAGAAAATATCATACATAAATATGTGTGAGGAGTAAGAGACAAAGATCCAAAAATTATAGACTACAATCAATGCATATAAGGATACCCTGGTCTTTAATTGAAAGCCTTGCACTTAAGTGTGGTGCTCAGAAGCAAAAAATCTTGGCCAATAGTAAGTATTAAAAGAAACTACTCTATGAAAGTGTGGGGCCTATCCCCCAGCAGGTGGGTCAATAGTGTCCACCGCCTCACTAGATGAGCTTGATATCTCAACACTCCCCCTCGAGCTCAACTCCATCTCATGTACACTAAGCAAAGCCCTGAATCTGCGGAGCTTCTCTATACCCAATGCTTTGGTGAAGATGTCAGCGACCTGATCCTGTGTGCTGACATAAACAAGGTCAATGTCTCCTACCAAAACCTTCTCTCTGACAAAATAGTAGTGGACCTCTATATGCTTCATGCGAGCATGAAAAACTACTGCTAATGTTGTCACAGAAAATGACAACTTGTCTATCCCTGATAGACCCAAATCTGCAAAAGTAGCTTTCTCAACCAAGCTACCTCACACCACGCTGCCATAGCAGTACCTCTGTACTTGGCCTCTGTAAGTGGATAGAGCAACCGTAGGTTGCTTCTTGCTGCTCCAAGTCACACCAGCACTCCCCAAAGAAAACATGAAGCCACTAGTAGATCTTCTATCTGAGATACTACCAGCCCAATTAGCATATGTGTACCCATGTACACATATCTCTGTCCCAGTTTCATAAAATAGTCCACAATGCAAAGTAGACCTCACATACCTCAGTATGTGTCTCAATGCATCCAAATGCGGCTTTCGAGGAACCTTCATAAACTGACTCACCAACCCAACAACATAGCTCAAATTTGGCCTGGTGATCGTCATGTCGATCAAGCTTCCTACTATGCGCCTATACATAGTAGGATCCTCCAAAATCTCTCCTGAATCTGCACTCAACTTGCCATTCTGATCCAATGAAACTCAAATAGGTTTACAGCCTGTCATACCATACTTGGACACAACATGTCCAAGCCATACTGTCTCTGCAGTAATCCAATACCATGTGGTGACCTAATCACCTCAATGCCCAAGAAATATCTGAGCTACCCCAGATCCTTCATCTCAAACTTCTGTCTAAGCAAGATCTTTACACCAAAGATCTCTGCATCATGGTCCCCCATAGTGATCAGGTCATTTACATAGATGAAAACAAGCACAACCCCTCTATCACTGTTTCTCACATACAGTGAGAAATCTGCACTAGCTACATAAAAGCCAATAGTGGCAAGATATTCAGAAATCTTGTCACAAAACCATGCTCTTGGTGCTTGTTTTAAGCCATACAAGGCTTTCTTCAACCCGCAAACATGCTCGGGGTGACTCACATCCTCATAACCAGGTGGCTGCAACATATACACCTCTTCCTGCAAATCCCCATGCAAGAATGCATTCTTTACATCCATCTGATGTAAAGACCATTGCTTTGACGCAGCCACTACTATCATAACTCTCACTGTTGCCATCTTGGCAACTGGGCTGAAAGTTTCCTCATCATAATCAATGCCATATGTCTGCCCATATCCTTTGGCTACCAATCTAGCCTTGTACCTGCTTATGCTTCTATCACTATTATGTTTTACTTTGTACACCCACTTGCATCCAATGGCTTTCTTGCCTTCAGGTAATTGCACTAAATCCCAAGTCTCATTTCCATATAATGCATCCATCTCCTCATCCATAGCTTTCTCCCAACACACATTTCCAACAGCCTCATCAATGCATATGGGCTCTACAACCTGCACAACTTTTGCCATGTATGCATAGTGATGTGCCACATAACCATCATAGGTAAACCTCTGCATAGGATTCTTCACTCTCCCAGATCTTCGCAGCTTTGCATTCATGGCTTCCATAGCCTTCTTTACACCAGGTGTTCTCATAGCTGGTATCCCAAGATCCTCATCAAGGCTCATCTCTCTGAGCCACTAGACTCTCCATCAACATGAGAATGCCCTGCAGAAATGTCAGGCATACTAAGGGGCTCAACCACTTTCTCTTTGCCTTTATGTGATGTAGTAATCACATTTGCAGGACTGGTATTATGACACAGCCTGCCACTCCATGGTCTATCAACAAGTGACCACTAGATGAGGACTCTCCTGGTGCACTCAAAGACTGTGATTACTGACTTGCATTCTGTGCAACCACATTTCCACTCACATCAGCCCCAATAGCTTCTTTTTCAGCAGCATACCAGCTGCTCATCTCATCCAAAACAATATCCCTGCTTACCCTCAACTCACGTGTAGCAGGGTTATAACACCTGTATCCCTTTTGCTCAAGGGAATACCCTATAAACATACATTTTTTAGCTTTTGGATCCAGCTTAGTTCTCAGCTCATGTGGCACATGCACATATGCAATGCATCCAAAGACTTTCAGATGAGACAAATCAGGTTTTCTGCCAATAAACCTCTCCTCTAGAGTTACATCATGTATGGCTACAGTTGCAGTCCTGTTCATGATGTAAACTACTGTAGAAATAGCCTCAGTCTAATAGCTATGCGGCATATTCTTCTCTCCCATCAATGCTCGTGCAATCTCAGCAATGTGCCTGTTTTTCTGCTCAGCAACTCCATTTTGCTGCGAAGTGTATCTGCATGTAAACTGTCTCCGAATACCATTCTTCTTAAAAAATTCAGAGAACTCATTGGAGAAGTACTCTACCCCTCCATCTGACCTTATGCACTTTACATATTTCCCTGTTTTCTTTTCAACCATAACTCTAAAATTCTGAAAATGAGTGAACACCTACCTCACCCTTCTCCTTCGTGACGTATACCCACACTTTCCTTGTGTAGTCATCAATAAATGTCACATAATACCTGTAGCCTCCCATAGACATGGTCTTCATAGGACCCCATACATCTGAATGCATAACATCTAGTGCATTTCTGCTCACATTTCTGTCACGTGGAAATACATGCTTTGTTTGCTTTCCAAATTGGCATACTTCACATATTTTCTACATACCTTCAACTTAAAACTTTGGCAGCCCTGTCACAATTCCTTTAGTCTGCATAGACTTCATTCTCTACACATTCACATGTCCAATTCTTTTATGCCAAATGTCTGTGTCTGCAACAATTCTTGAACCATTTGCAAACATCGCAGCACTCACTTCAGGCATGTTTACATTCAATGTAAACATTCTGCCCACTCTGTTGCCTTTTGCAACCAACCTGCACTTGTCTTTAAAGTCTTCAACATAACAACCATCAGGGCTAAACCGAACCTGCAAACCCTGCTCAATCATCTGGCCAACTGAAAAACCAGATTCTTTGTTATGTTCAGAACATGAAGTACATTTGCAAGGTACTTCACTTTGCCATCCTGCATAGACAATGGCGGCACATCTCCAACATGGACAATTGGATAAGCAGTGTCATCCCCTGTTTCCACAAAACCTGGTCTTTCAAGGTTTTTCATTTCAAGGTTTTTCATCTCCTTGAACCACTCCCCATGACTTGTTATGTGGTTCGAAGCACCTGAATCAACGTACCATACATCATCTTTATGTGCTGCTTCAACATTTTCAGACATGGCATTAACGACATGCTGCATAACAAACAACCTTTCATTATCCTCATTGTTTCTGCTCGAGGATGCATAGTTGTTTTGTTGCAATTTTCCATTTTGCATGTTAGCTTGCTTCTTATAACAATATGCGTGCACATGTCAAAAGCATCCACGTGTATCATTATGCTGCCTTTACTAATTTCCACGACCTCTTTGACTCCCCCTGCCCTTTGAATTGGCCTCTTCCACCTGCGTGTTGTTGTTGTGAATTCTGAAACTGTTGTTGTTGCTTCTGCTGGCCATAATTCTGATTACCTGTTCGGCCACCTCCTTGGCCGCGTCCATGGCCTCCTTTACCTTGTCCTCTTCCTGAACTTGTGTAGAAGGCCTGTTGCTCTGAACTATTTTTGTTTTGTGAAGACTGTTGGTCTTCACCCAAGCTCTTCTCTTCTATAATCAACATAGACACCAAATCTGTGAAATTGGGAATGTTTTCTCGAGTCTGAATAGATGTCTTGAATGCCTTGTATTGTGGCCCAAGACCACGTAGGTTGTCCTGCACAAACTGTTGTATTTTCTGCAGCGGTAGTGACCTCAATGTACATACATACACCCAATGGCAACTGTTGACCTCCTTGCAGCACACACAATGTCTGCACAACCAATCTGTCTTCCTGTAGTTAAAAAAGTAGAGTTCTGCAGAGAATCGATGACTTACCCGTAGTACTCAAAATCGCCTGCTTTCTGGAAAACGGAGGTCGTAATGCGCCCGAAACGGGTTTTCGACCCCAAAATTTTTTGTCCAGTAGGACAGTATAGTTGCCCTATAGCTTTACTCCCACGAAGAAAGCTCCTCAATCAGAGATCGTTTGCCAGTGCCTCTCGTAGAGCTCCCAACAAGGGCGTAGTCGCCAACACAAATAGGGAAGAGTAGATGAAGCTCTTACCCTAGTACCGCTTCCTGTGCTTCTCTTGTTTGCAGCTCAGCCCTTAGCATGAACCAAGCTCTGATACCAGGAAAAGATGAAGGGGAGAAGAGAGCTTGAGCTCTTGCAACAAGCACACACACACTCACAAAACCCTAAAAGAGAGCACACAAGGTGAGAGGCTGAAAATCTTCTTCTTCTTCACACCACTCAACACACCTTATACAAAGATAAGAGTACACACAATAAGAAAGGTACTCAACCAAATACATACTAGGGTTCTCTATAGTGTGAACCCAACTAAATGAGCTGGCGCTATAACTATGCCAGTCTCTAGAATGGCTGTCACACAACCTATCACCCCACTGGCTCCATATCACCCATGATCTCACCAACCATACCAGTGGTGTAAGTGTGGGGCCTATCCCCCAGGCGGGCCATCCATGTCCACCACCTCACTAGATGAGCTCGATATCTCAACAATACGATCGGTTGTCAAGTTACTTAAAAATTATCTCAAATGGTTTAAAGCATTCTAAACTAATCAAATTCCACTTTTTAAAGAGAAACAATATGAAAAGTTTATTTCTAACAATTCGATTACATATCTAGGATAAAGAAAGGCTGAATTCAAGAATGAAGAGAGGGGGAAAGCCTTTCCAACAAGGCATAACATCATTTTCATTTTAAAGAAAATAAAAATTAGAAAACCATTAAATAGAATAAAGAAAAAGTAGGATTTCTAGCTTACATGAATTTTTATGAGCTTTCCTTTGGCTTGACGGTTTGAGGGATCTACTCTTGTTTGCAACAAGAGTGGCCACCAATTTTTTGAAGAGGAAATGGTCAAAAACTAATGAATTATCAATAAATTCACTATTTTTGGCTCTGGGGAGGAGTAGAGTAACAGTGCATAAAACACTATTAAGCTTTTACAAAGGGGGAGGCTTCTATTTATAAAGAAAAAGGGAGCCTCTAACCAAGCAAATTGATTCTAGAATTTTTTAGCTTAGTTTGGTCACTTTTTGACCATTTTTAGGTGAGTTTAGCTTACTTTTTGGTTCTAATTGAAACAAGAGAGAGGAGAGATGAAATATCTCATTATTTGAGAGTTTAAAACTCCACCACACATGTGAAATAGGCGCCTCCTTCATGAGGGGAATTCCCCTACACTGAGGTGTCAAAAATGCATCATTTCCTCTAAATATCTCTTCTTTTTTAACTAATAACCTTTTCCTTAGTCAACTCTTCATCTTATGTGAGTATTTACTCATTTTTGGGGGGATTTTCTTTATTTCTTCAATTTATCTCCTCCCTACATTTGGATTAATCTAATTGGCTCCTCAGAATCTTAATCTAAAATTTTCAAAAAATCTGGACCCTTAGGCTAAGGCCTTTTGAATAGATTATAATTTATTTCTAATGCACCTTCTGAATTTCTTTTTGAACTTCTGTTTCAGGGGAATTTATTTTAATAAGAAGAGATATTTTTTCATCCAAAAATATCTAAAAATTGAATAACCTCTCTCTAGAACATTTTCTCTCTCTAAGCCAAAATAGGTAGAAACAAGATCTGTTAATATTCTGACAAGGGGAATGATTACAGCAGGGGGAGAGATTGGACATCTTGAGGGCTGGGGGAATCTTATGGATAAGGGCTTCTTGAGAAAAGATAAAAATCCACCAAGGGACAAAGGGAAGGTTGTTAAATGCACGTTCTACAGAAAGTTGGGGCACATGGAGGACTTGTGCTTCAAGCGGCTAGCTAAAGAACAAGAGAAGAATCATGCCAACAGGTTGTTGTTGTTGCTGAAGAAGAAGAGGAAAATTTTGAAGATGCTCCAGACAAGCTGGAGTTTTTCTCCACACGAACATCATTATCACTAGTCGGCAAATCCCCATCCCCGATCACCAATCGGATCAGCTCTTCTCACCAATCAGATCGGCTCTGGTCACCAATCGGATCAACTCCAGTCACCAATCTGCTTGGCTCTGGTCACCAATCGGATTAGCTCCAGTCACCACTTGGCTTGGATCGCTCTAGCCGTTCGATCGCTTTGACTACCCCGCTTCGATGTGCTATGTTTGCTCACATATGATCGATTGTCTCCAATCGTCGATTGCTCTATTACGATCGGTCGTGCTTGCAATTACCTACTCGGATGGATCGACTGACTTGCTTTGATCATCGCTGGTTCCCTCCGATAACCGAGGGAGACAGTCATCACAGGTTATTTCTTCGAGATAGCCAGCCCCCATAGGAGGAGGGACGGCCTTTACAAGTTGCGTGGCCAGGATGGAGCTATTGTTTCTGATCCCCCCCATGTGAGAGCCATAGCCATGTATTTTTTCCAATCCCTTCTTTTACTGGTGCCCCATTATCCCTACAGGTGATGGACACGTGCGACAGAGTTTGGTGATACATGAGAGAGGTGGTTCCCCCCCTCTCTTTGGTCCTTCTTATTGACTCCATTTATTGTTGAGGAGCTAGTAGAGGCATTGACGACACTTCCCAGGGGCAAATGCTCGAGGGCGGACGGGCTTCCTGTCTCTTTCTTTCTTCGTCTTTGGGACCTCATGGAAGGCGATCTTCGAGTTGCCTTCAATAAGATTATGCTCATAGGTGCCATGCTGCCAGAGAGGCTCTCAGAGGGCTTGATACAATTGATTTCCCTATGAGGGTGCTGACAGATTGGAGATTCGGCAGTGGTGGAGACCCATCACTCTTCTAGGGACCACCTATAAGATGTTGGCCAAGGCCATCAGCGGGGCGGGGCGACGTCATCCGTTCCTCCCCGACTTGATTCATGACACTCAGATAGGCTTTGTCTAGGATCAGAGCATTCTGGACAAAATCCTCACTTTTTGGGAGGAAACTCTTGGGCTAGGATGCGGGAACAGGACCTCATAGTGCTTCTCCTAGAATTTGAGAAATCCTATGATAGGGTGGATTGGTTGAGGGCATGAAGAGTCGGATGGGATTCCCTGTGGAGTGGATTCGTGGGGTGTCAGGACTTAAATCAGCCTTGCACAGCGAGGTTCACATTCAGGGAGCTTGTGGAAGGAGCGGCTTTGGCAGCCTTTGGTTTGGTACCCCCCATAGTTGCATTCCATACTGTACTCATCGGATGAGTAACTTCATTACTTTTTGTACCACTCCATACGTACCGTACCTCGTATGGAGATAAGGTCTTCGTACCAAATATGAGGTTCAATCTACAACACTTATTTGGCTCGTTTTTTAATTATTTTAGTAGTTAGTGGTCATTGCTCAGTATGGATGTTAGATGTTTTTTCTTATTTTATACGCACACACACACACACACACACACACACACACACATACACACACACACATACATACATACATATATATATATATAGTAAAAACCATGAACGTACTTAAAGTACTTATCTTGATGCATACTTTATGTACTCGTACCATACCGCACCATACCTAAAGTACTCAACCACTATGGTACCCCTTGATTTGTTTACCCAGTTGGCCACATGTTGGGGGCATGACCTCATGTATCATGGGGCGCCTTTAGCATAGGACCAACCAAGTCCCTTGGAGATTGGATAACAGAGGCAGTTACTCTCGGAGCTACAGGAGAGGGGCCTGGCAGGGATCCATGGTAGAGATAGGCTCATTATCGACATCGACTCAGCTATCCCTTAGGAGTGGCTAACTCCTATCCCAAACCCGACTCCCCGAGTGTGGCTAGGTGTGTTTACCAACCATGATATTCTCGTGGTGGTCCATGGAGCAGATGAGGGCAGTGGTCTGCTCACTTTTTCTATTGGATCCCATGGCAAACTAGAGAGATCCGAGCTTTGGTTTAGAGGATTTCAGTGGCTGCACCTTGCAGAGGGTGAGGGTGATTGGTTTTCGGGCATGGGAGTGGCACATAGACCCACCACCGACCGACCAAGGTGGCCAAGGAGAGATTTTGGCGGCTATGGATATGGAGTGCCGACCTCTCACGTGCCTCTAGTGGGACCCAGGAGAGTGGACTTGGCATGACCCCATGGATCGAGAGGAGACTGTGGATGCCCCCTTCTTTGCATGTACAGCGTGGCTAGGCCATAGGATCCAGATGCCAGAGATTGATGGCATCCCGATAGCAGCAACACATTGGCAATCACAGGGCCTGTCAGGGCGTTTCTTTCCAGATGAGTCTGATTGCTCTAAGGCTTAACAAATTTTGTAGCGGATTCTCCGCATCTTCACTATGGAGGATAGGGCCTCGACCCGGATCATTACATAGGGCATTGTGGTTTGGGCCACAGGGGTTGGAGTGGTCAGGGTTTATGAAGAGGATGGGGGAGGGCTAGCCCTTCACATCATGTTGCTTCTCTGAAGACAGTGCTTCACATCATAACTCTTGCTTCCCTCTGGGGAGATTTCATTCTCTAGAGATTAGAGTACCCTGGTCTCCCAGGCCAATGCTTCATATGTAGGTAGATGGGACATCTCGTTGGAGCTTGTCCTTGGCACCAGTCCCAGGACCCCCACCCTTTTTCCCCCTTCCGTGGTCGCATCTCAGTTCATCCACAAAGGGTTGGGAGGGATGCAGGCCCTCAGGTGCAACAGAGCACCACAACCTGGCCGATGACAGTGTTGCTGGAAGAGTGGCACACCATTGGCCCATTTCAGGGCCACCAATTGATTTCCAAAGCTTAGTGGCACTGTCGTGCACACCAGTCTAGCAAAGCATAGGAGGATTAGATTTTATAGGAGAAATGTTTTGAGCATTTATCGCAGCATCCACCTATCGGTAGTGGGCCCTCGCCTCCTCTCCCCCCCTTTCTCATCCCCAACCCTCGCCACCGTCAACTATCCCTGCAGCAGCAGCCCCCTGCCACACGCCCTCTTCTGAACCTACACTCCCCGCCCCCTTGCCTCCCCTAAGCAATCCCGCCGCCCTCCGGCTGTGCTGCTTGACTTGGAGCGGAGGCAACCATGGAGTTTAGTTCACCGATTGATTCATCTCTTCTCGGAGCTGGTAGAGATGATCATTTTCCGCATCCTCGGTGAGGGCTCTCCCGCCAGAGTTGCCATGTGCCTCTCCAAGGATCCTGGGGTAGCCAGTGGATAACAATTTCTTTAAAGGAACTGATATTTTTGAGGAGACTTTGGTTTTCCATAGGCATTCCATTGCTTTAAACATGAAATTGTCAATCGGTTTGCTTGACCAAGGTAGGAGTGGAAGATAGAACTGGACATATGATGCGATAATTAATTATTGGTTGTACTATATGCAATCACACATGTAGATAATTTACAATATTCTATTTTAGAGTGCAATTTGGCCATCACCCATTAAGTCTCATCTTTCAAGGGGACAACTCCCAACCAATGGGATAA
Organism: Cibotium barometz; assembly: GCF_041138505.1. Taxonomy (NCBI): domain Eukaryota; kingdom Viridiplantae; phylum Streptophyta; class Polypodiopsida; order Cyatheales; family Cibotiaceae; genus Cibotium; species Cibotium barometz. The sequence continues at coordinate 21,121,345 of NC_141064.1, read as the reverse complement.
CCAAGATGCTTGACTATCTTTTTTGGTGGGAGGATCTGATCCGGCCACAAAAGCTAATGCCAATCATAATCTTTCAAAGGAAGAAACTTTGATTTTTGAAAATTTTACATGTAATCCTATAGCCAAACCACGAAGGGACAGTGCTTTCATAAGAGCTCATATCAACCTCTATATTCTTGGGAAAAAAGAAATAGTCATTAGCATATGCCTGCACCACAAATTGTGTACCATCCGCCATGGAGAAACCATCTACTACCATCTCACGTCAATTTGTCCATGTAAAGGAGCATTGGGTGAATCGATGGCATACAATAGTGCACTAAGAGGACAACCTTGCCGAACAAATTTCCCAAGATACCAATGAGGCTGAAAGTTCTCCACCCAAAATGCATTTAGTTGATCCCTCTTGATAAAGCCAAAAAATGACATTTTTTATTTTAGGCCCAAAGCCCATTTTGTCCATAACCTACTATAAAGTCCCAGTGTAATGTATCAAAGGCCTTATCTATGTCCACCTGCATATGATTAACACATCCTGCTCCGTATACTTGGCATATTCAATGCCAATATATACATTTGCTATATTGTCAGTGACTTTTCTTGGAGGGATAAATCCATGTAGACCTCCATGCATGACACCTTTTATTTTGTTAACAAGCATCTTGGCAACCAATTTATGTAAGACTCGCATCAAAGAGATAGGACGCCAATCTGATATGGCTTCACATAGCTTTTTTTGGGTAGTAATTTCAGCAAGCCTTCTTTCCATGAGCATGGTAATTGTCCAACATTCCAACAACGATTCACCATAAGCAAAATTGGCAATCTGCACCTAATCTTCTTCTTCTACGACCTTCTTGTGTTGGTTCAAATAGAAACGTTCTTGCTTTTACACCCCCAATGGAAGGTTTCTTAGGTACATTCTTCCCATCCTTAGACCTTTTTTCATCTTGTTCAATTTTTGCATGTCCACCATGCAAACGAATGTCTGATAGAAGTTTCTCTAGTGCTTTGCATAAATGCGTGAGAGTAATAGAGAGAAAATGTTTACTCTCACTATGTCTGGTGGTTTTGGCACCATTTGTTGGTATTCTATGTTCACGTGGCTGCTCTTACCCCACGGGTTGTTGATTTTCCTCTGTTGACGTGGCTTGGGCGGTTGGTTGAGAAGATAAAAAAGGTTTCCTGACATGGTATTTCCCTTGAGTAGATCCTCCACGGAGAAAGGTGTAAGCTGTGGTTTGGGTTGTGGGAGGGAGAGGGAAGGTGGTTTCTCCCGACACAGAGGGTTGATTGTGGAAATCCTTGATGGCTTGCAAGAAGGACTGATCTATGACTATGCGGGGAAGTGGAGGAGTGTTATCATTGGGCTCATCCCCCCGCTCCTCCTTAGGCATGGCCTTCCTTTGTGATTGGGTGACCACTATGGCAGATGGTGGATCCTCATGAGTGGGTGTTGTGGGTGTGACGGACACTTCCAAGGTGGGAGAGGAAGGTTGGCAAGCACACAGAGGATGTTCTACAGAGACAAAGTGGGTGGTTGGGGTTGGAAATGTGAAGTCGGAGGAAGTGGATTCTCTTTGCTTGGGGCAATCTTGGGTATAATGATCTTTGGATTCTAGACAATGCCTACAAGGCAGAGCACCTTCATCAGGGAGGAGGCAGCGGCTTTGGTAATGACCATATTCCCCACATTTGTATAAAGGACGGGGCGATTGCGAGGTTGGGGAGGGTGAGGAGGATGGTTCACGTGGGTTTCTGCCATGGTGGCTGGTGCAGGGGGGGATTACCGATGAGTAGTGGAAGGTAGATCACATGAGGAGTGGGTTGGAAAAAAGTACGAGGTGTAGCAGCATGCGAGGTTTGCGGTACGACAATGGCAAGTGCAACATAACATTAGGAATTTTTTGGACCCAAAGAGGGCCTCTTGGATTAACTTTTGATTAGGAATGGACCAATAGGAAGAGGGTTGGGTGCACATTTTTGACTTCTTTGACCCTAGGGAGCCTAGGCTTTTGTTTGCTAATGGGACCTAATTACTACTCTTGTCCCCCTACCTCTTGGTCCCAAACTTAGAGGTCCCCCCACACCTAGAATCGCGCAAATTAAAAACCCTAAAAATTGAAAATTTTTACTTTTTTCCCAAAAGTGTGTTTTCCCTCTCAAACTTCCCCCCAACATACTCTAGGTTTGGAAAGCTCATTTTGAACCTCTTTCTTCCTCTTCTAAGCTCTCCATTGCTGCAGAAACTCCATACCTCTCAAGCTCTCCCTCCTTGTCAAGCTCCCTCTCCCTCTTTCTTCCTTTTCCAAGCTCTCCATTGCTGCAGAAACTCCATCCCTCTCAAGCTCTCCCTCCTTCTCAAGCTCCCTTCCTCTCAATCTCCCTCTCTCCCTCTCTCTCTCAATCTCCCTCTCTCTCTCTCTCTCTCTCTCAAGCTCCCTCCCTCTCCATTGCTGCAGAAACTCTATCCCTCTTTAGTCTACTCTAGGTTCAGGAAGCCTATTCTCAAACTCTAACCCTCTTTTAAGATTTCCATTGCTGCACTGAAAACCCTGAACTTTCTCTCCTCTCCATTCCTCTATTGTAAAACAAGCTTTTCTTTTCCCTTCTTCTCTTTTCTTACCACCATGGCCTCTTCCAGTAATATGAGAAGACCTAGGGAGAAGGTGGAAGAGCTTGTGCAATCTCAAAGAACTCCCCAGTCACTCTATCACCAAGCTGCGTCCACTGTGAGGCCTGGCGATGATAGTAGAACTCATGTCTCTGCTCCTCTACCTCTCTAACCTCCTAGCGTGCCTGGCTCAGCTGGGACGCCACCCACTCACATGTAGGCTGCTGCTCCTAAAGACGCTGGAGCGAAGCAAGGCTACGCTCAAGCGGCGCTCCCGCTCTCGAGTCTCTCCCAGCCGTGTCAAGGCTACAGCGTGCAAAAAAGAGTGCAAAAAAGAGCTGAGCTCGATGAGTCCCTGGGCACACTGGCCTACTGATAGCCAGAGCTCTGGCTATCATGCCATATCCTCTCAAGGTCCTCAGAAAGACTGGAATTTGTATCCTCTCTGGGATCCTCAACTGCAAGGCTGGTCTCCCGTGTCCCCTCCTCAAGTGTCAAAATAACTGGTGCATGGTCTGAAAAAGAAGTGCCAGCAGAGCGAGAATGCCAACGGAGCCCCCACGCTCCCCGAACCTGTCGCCCACATAGAAGCGATCAATCTGTGATAGATTAGTCCCTCCCTCCCCGTGGCGATCCGACCGAGAAAAACTAAGACTATCCTGAGAGCGGGAGAAAGCCTCATGCTGCCATGCATCAGTGATCCGCAGTGTCATGCAAAATCGCTCCCAAGCTGCAAGCTCCGTGCCGTGCACTGTAACATGACTGCCTCCCACCTTATCGGTCGGGTCCTCAAGCATGTTGATGAAGTCTCCTCCGACACACCAATGTGCGGCCTCGGGCAATGCATCTGTAACAAGGGTCCAGAACTATGCTCTGGCACTAGCATGGTTGGGCACATAGACATTGAGCACGCCAAAGAGCTCATCGTGCATCCTCAGAATAACATATTGTGCTCTACCAGGCATAATGACCCCGCGATCCACAATGGCCTGCTGCCATGCATCCGCAATGACCATACATACTCCTCCCTGCCCACCCAAGGGGCCAAAACTTGTAGACCAAAATGTGTCCCATCTGCCAGGCATCACGGAACCATATCTCCGAATCCTGCTCTCACTCAAATGGTGCTCCTGCATCATCAGAATATCAATACTGCCCCCAACCAGGCATCTGTGAAGCTCCTGCCTCAAGCATCCATGATAGCGTACATAGTGTGTGCCGCCAAGGCCCTGTACATTCCATGAGATGATCCTCATGGATGACATGCTGAGGTGGAGACTGTCTCAGCCATACAGCGGGCCTTCGCAAGTGGCTTGGATGGAAAATAGTCCCCATCCGAGCAGCTACGAATCTGCCCACTCGGTGTGCTGCAAGAATCCCGGATTAGGTGCTAGTGGGGCTGTGTCCCATGGCGACTGCCTCCCGCTCGAAGAGAGCAACCTCGTGTGTATACATACATATCGAGGGTCGCGTGCTAGGTCTGCCACTATGCGAATCACCAAGTGGCGAACCCCGGAGGCATCCGCACTCCCAGAATCAAAGAAGTGAGCAAGCTCCCTGAGTTGGCCTATCACGTCTCTCACGTCCAGATCGCTCACATGGTGAGAAAACTCAACTACCTGAGTCTTCAGTATGCTAAGAGCAAGATCCAGAGTCCACTCCCGGTCACTAGTGACAGAGAGGGAAGGAGAAGGCCACCGCTGAATCAAGTGCCTCCTCCCCTCGGGTCGGAGGTGTCACCACATGCATTCTGATGGGTGCTGGCTCATGGGGGCCCTCCGCTCCAAAAAGCCGTGTGAAGGAGTAGTCAAAAACCTCCGAGCGCTGTCTAGTGTCGAGCCTACTCAGCCGACTGCTCTGCAGATAGAGGATATCTGTGAAGCCCGAATCGGCATGGTAGGTCTCCTCTACGGTGCTCGAGCAAGGTCGGTGCTCAGTGCCCGCGGGACAACAGGTGAGCGCCAGGGTACTGCCAGGGCCTCCCGAGGAGTTGAGGCGAGCGGAGGGGGAGGGGGGGAGGAGAAGGGGTGGGGAAGGAGCCGCTGACAAAACGGGAGCGGGAACGGGAGGAGGCGAAGGCAGAAGCGAGGCGGGAGGGGGGACGGGGGAGGGGGGGTGGGGGAGAAGGAGGGGGTGCTGGCATCTCCAGATCCTCAGTCTGCGCTGGGGTCTCCTCCTGGAGGGGAGAAAAGCTGTTCCTCACTGGAACCCTGTGATGCTGAGACTGCTGCATCGGCCTTTGGGCTTGCTGCTGTGGCTGTCTCCCTCTACGGCGCCCCTGTCTAGGCTGCCAATCCGAGGTCTCTGTGGGCTGAGCAGGTGTCTCGGAGGCTGCCTGCCAAGCCGCATCTGTGGGCGGGCCATCGGGGGCCTGCTGCTATGGTGAAGGTCGGGGTCTCCTGTGAGGGCAGGCCTTGGCCAGGTGGCCGACCTGCCTGCATATAAAAAATTGGTTTGGGAGCCCCGAGAACTCCACTCTCTGATCGATCTATCCCCCCCCCTATCCTAGGTAGCTGAATGACCTTCGGAAGAGAGGAGATGTCAGGAACCAAAACTCTGACCGAAGGCAGGCCAGCTGCTCTAGCCAATGTTTACAGGAAATATTACCAAACTCTGAACCAACCATTCCCTTTGGACAACTTCTTTTCAATCAGCCTTTTCATTGTGCATTCTTATTTCACTCGAATTATCTTGCCTATTAATTCATGCCCACTAATCATGGGCATGAATTACTAGGCTAAGGTTTAGCGATAGAGGAAGGCTGTCTAAAATTAAATTAATTATGTAAATCGCTAAATTTTATTTTAGGCTTTCATTTCTCAAGAATTGTTTAACAAATTAATGATTTTTTTAAGGAATTGTAAAATTTTTTGCTCCTAAAAATAACAAATCTCCTCAAATAAACGAATATGCATGCTTTGGGTGGACATGCATTTGAGTTCTCTCTCTCTGTGCTTCCTTCTCTATGATAGGACAAAGACATACCTTTTAACTACTCTCTCTTTCTCCCTCTCCTAGCAGGTCCTCTCTTTGATTCCATAAACCCACGATCGTTGTAGGGGTAGAAATAAAAATCTTCCACTTTATGTATGTAATCTAAGAAGGCTATGTATTCATGTAAAAAAAAAACCATATGAAACAACATTAAGAAAACTAAATGCACCTTTGCACACAAAAAGATTTTGGTGCATCGTATCGTGGGAATTAATTAATCATGTAAAGCTAAGATTATGCCTTAGTTTAAAATCACAAAGCTTGACTAAGGTTTCTAAATCCTTAGCCTAGACCACCCTGTAATAGTAGTGAGGGCACGAACCTCCATCGTCTTCATCACGCCGAAGGAGGAGCGGACTTGACAGAGAGGGCGTGGGGAGCGAGAGTATGCAGGAGACAAAAGAAGGATTACACCGGGCTTTAGCAGGGTGGATGGAAAGAGCACTACACAACAGATGCTTGGGGTGACCTGTGAAATCTTGAGAGGGATAGAGAGGGAGAGAAACAAGAGATTCCAGAAGGGAGAGAGAGGGAGACAAGCTCACATGCAGAAAGAGAAAAGGCCTTTCAAGCGATAACACAGCTCTAAAGAGAAAAGGTCGTGCTTCTGCATCTTCAAAGAGGTAAAAAAAGGCCCAAAAACAGGTGGTGCCAGCGCGGCCTGTTTCTGGGCATAATTTTGGCAAGCCAAATACAGGCTTCGTGTTGAGACAATGCTAGCATCCAACAAGCCTTCTTGTTCGTCGTAGCTTGGGATCTCTCTCAAGTTGAGGCCATGGAAGTAATAGGTTTTCTCAGCCTCTGCTATATGGAGCTTGTGGAAGAGGAGGTGGTGTAAGAGATGGGTGCGTCTCTCTGCTGGAGGAGGTGGTTGATGAGGGAGGCTTTGCCCACCCCGAACCTCCCGACGATGCACACACTGAAACACGAAGAACAAGAAGGCTAGCAGCGTCTCAACATGAAGCCTGTATTGCTTCTGGGCCTTTTTTAAATCTCTTTTTCCCTTTAATAACTCCTGGAAAATAATTGTTTTGAAAAAAATAATGCATGGTGCCCATTAATCACAATTATGTCGTAATGAGAAACTCTTAAGCTTAGGCTTCTGTACAAAAATCACCATTACTATCATACCCAAGGCCCCTATATTATGATACGTCAGCTTCACTCCTCCTGCATTATTGCCCAGCTCAAGCCATCTTTGAGGTCATTTCTTAATTATGGACACTAAACCTATTGCCTTACGATTATGCCCATCTTCATGTTATGTTTACGCCATCTTAATTATCATCTTACAAGCCCATTTAATTATCATCTTACATCTCCCCTCTATAGTGGACACATTTGGGTGGTGCACATGGGATGCATTCTATTTGATTGTGCATCCAGAGGGTATTTGGGATGGGGTCAAGGCCCTTATGGATGGTGGCATACCCCCCAAATTTCTTATCATTGAGATAACGGATGGCAGTCCATCGGCTTTGATAATCAAGACCCTTTTGCAGCATCATGGTGAGCCTTGTGAGTTGAAACAATCAAGTCCTCTTGTGTACAAAGAGATTTAAAAAAAGCCCAAAAACAAGCTGCGCCGACGCAGCCTGTTTCTGGGCATATTTTTTATGTGTTGCTCTCTCCAAAGTTGTTTGGTGAGATACATGATGTTGTGTTTGTGTCTTCAAAGACATTAAAAAAAAGCCCATAAATAGGCCGCGTCGGTGTGGCCTATTTTTGGGCATATTTTTTAGATATGTTTTGCTCTCTCCAAAGACAAAGGTGAACCATAGATGTTCCCACTCTCTAGTGGTTGTGTCTTCAAAGACATTATAAAAAGAGCCCAAAAACTTATTTTTGGGCATTTTTTTGGTATGTGATTGGAGAAGTTAGGCATAGGCCGATGGTGGTGAATTCCTGGGCACACATGATCTTGTATTTGGAAGCAGACTCCATCTAAGCTAAGGTAGCTAGGGGGTGGGGTTATCTTTGGCACCTAGTGTGGTGTATTGGGCATACTTCTATTTGTGGTTGTGCTTATGTCATGATTAAGTGGTCATAATCTAGGTTACAGTTAAGTGCTCATTATAGTAGGATCTTGCTCTTCAATAATGTAATCTCTCTACGAAAGGAGATATGGAACCCTCTTTGGATTAGGTCTATGGATGGGCATGATTGGGCACGACACTTTTGGGGCATATGTTGAGTGTGTTTGGGTCTCTTAGAGCTGTGGCCGCAAATACAGTTTTGCTCATAGATTTCTCATCTGGTGTCAGAATTAGGTGAACCAAAAGTCAATCTTAGGGTTTTGGCACGCTCCAGACGCGATGGTGCAGTCAGTTTTTTGAGTTCAGGTCTGGTTTTTTTCTTCAGAAACCACGACTTTCTTTCTGCATAGAAGATGGCAGATTTGCAGAGATAGCTTTGGCCAGATTGTGTTGGTTTGCAAGAGAACAGGTTTTAGTGGATTTGTGGAAAGGGAAAGAGTCTTTGCATCAGGTTTTTGTTTGGTGATTTGGTCTATTATAGTCTTCTTGTTGGAACTTGAGGATTGGAGGACCCTCTGATGATGTAGTTTCCAGAGGTGGAGCTTTGTTCAAGCAATGATGCTGTAATTTCTGGAGTTTTTTTTTGTTTGTGGATAATCAATTGTTGGTTGAAGCTGATCTAAGATCTCTTTCTTTCTACCCTCTCTCAAATCTTATTTCATATAGTCATCTATTTGCAGTTGTTTGATGTATTATTCTTGCTTATGAAGCTTTTGTATCCAGTCTCTCTCAATATTACTTGCTTCTATCTTATATTCATCCATCTATAGCTTCTCTTAAAGGATTTGATTGAAGTTCTTGTGAATATTACTCCTTGGTTCTTTTTCTTGTGAAGTTGTGAGAGGTGTTATAGAGGCCATCTCTTAGAACTGTCACACTTTTTGGTGCCCCCACTAAGGAGCAGAGAGTTCTTATATAGGACTTTGATCAATAGATTAGAATCCATCTAAAGATTAGCTCAAGACTCATGGCAGGTATTGGCTACGAGCCATTCAAAGGGGAGAAAGGTGAAGATATAGACCACTTTTTGAGAAGAGTTGAGTTGATAGCACTTAACAGTTAACATGGACGAGGATGCTTACAAAGTTCGAATGGTTGGTCTATTATTGGAAAGAAGAGCCAAAGAGTGGTTTGAAGATGTTGCTATACGAATGAAGAAAGAGAGAATTGGGGATTGTTGAGAGGAGCATTGAGAACAAGGTATGGAAAGGCTAATAATCCAGAGGATCTTTAGAGAGAGATAAGCAGATTGTATCAAGGCGAGGAGGAAGAAATTCCAGCCTTTGTCAATATGTTTGAAGGGATTTGGAGAAGAATTATAAGGGTTTTGGGAGAAAATCAAGTACCACCCGATTTTTTAAAGAAGGAAAAGTTTGTGGGATTCCTCGATGGTAGCATCAAAGAAAAAGTGGAGCTTAAAGATCTAGATACTTATGCTGAGGCTGTGAGAATGGAGGAAGAAGGCAAGGAAACAAGAATTAGCCAAGAAGGAGAGAGGAACAGGTTTACAAGGGTGGCACGATCATGCAACACGAGGATTGATGGTAGAGCCTTTACCTATGGACATGCATGTGGAAAGAGAGCTTCGTGTGGAGGCTCCAATAGCCATTGAACCAAATAGGGGCCAAGAAGATCTTCATCAAGAAATTCAAATATTGACAGAGCAGATTGAAAACTGGAATCTTGCCATGCAGGCTATTCAAAGCCAAGTGAGAAGGCCGCAAGGTGAGAGGCAACAAAGAAACAGGTTTAAACATGTCCAATGTTATAATTGTGGAGAGAGAGAACATATAGCACCTCAATGTCCTCAACCATGAAGAGAACCTGGAGGTATGTATCCTATTATACAGAGAACCGAGGATAATCGAGATGTAAGAAATAGAGATGGCAATCAAGGACAAGGTCAACCTTGAATTTCGCAAGGTAATGTGGGTATGATTGAGGTAGTTGTAGAATACGAGGAAGTGGCTGATATACTTACACAAAAAAGGACAGAGGTTCAAAGGTTAGATGGTGAGGATGCAGGTAGAGAGACTAGGGCCACAAAGAGACAAGAAAAAGGAAAGTAGACTATGAAAGAGGGGGAATCTAGCAAGCAAGCAAGGACCAAGGCCAGGAGAAGGAAGATTGGTATGGATGACTTTCTATTGGGCGAAGGGAAACCTCCTTATAGCCTTTTAAATGATATAAAGCATAAGAAGGCTGATATCACTTATGCTTAACTTTTACAGCTGAGTTCTAGCATGAGGAGACAGTGGCATAAGCTTGCTAGTGTCAGGAGAGTCAGATTCAAATTGCCTCACGCTAATGTTGTTCAATTGAATAAGGTGTCTGATATATTACCTATTGTTGATGTTTGGATTCATGGCAGGAAGGTGAGCAAGGTCTATATTGATGGGGGAGCTCAAGTTCGCATCATGATTAACTGAAGAGGCTATGCATGAGCTTGGATTGAAGATCACGAGGAAGTCAATTTTCAGTGTGAAGATGGATAATAGCTAAAATTTGAAGTGTCTTGGTGTGATTAAGGATTTGGAATTGAATTTTCTTGGTCGTCAAAAGGTGGCGATTGATATGCATGTGATGCCAGCAGGGGTTGGGACATACCCCATCATTCTAGGAAGGCCTTGGTTGATTGCTACTATGAGGTCAAGATAGGATTGGCACATGTTAAAACCCTAAGATCTCTCTAGATAATTGTTATGCATAAACATGTATAAATCAGACATAAACTCATCCACCTGACCACGAGCCCAAGGGATGCACACATGAATTATAATGAAATACATCATACCTTTACCTTGATGTCCCATACCATCAAGAGGTATAACTCCAATCCAGTAGCATGTAGCTATAGTGTGAAATGGTAGGTGAGTAGTTATGATCCTCTACACAAGAGAGCATAACATAACCTAGCCTCAAGATAACATCAAGAGACCATAACCTAAGCCTCAAGATAACATCAAGAGACCATAGCCTCCAGCCCTCCCTTGAGCGTGCCCCATGCCCCTATTATATATAGGAGGACCCTCAAGTGACTCTTGACTCTCCATTTCCCATGTGTGACCCTTGGATGCTTGATCCTAACCTTAACCCATAAGGTTAGTCCTAACCCATGTTCCACTAGAGCTTGTTCCCATGCTCCCATGCTCACAAGCCTAATGTGGGTTAGCCTCCTAGTATATGCACACATAATGTGCATATAACATACTTCCCCTCTCTCAAAACATTGCACTCTTGCAATGAAAAGAAGGAGAACTGCGCTGAACAATCTCAACCGACTCCCAAGTTAAAACCTCTATTTCCCTATCTTTCCGCTTAATTTTAACCTCAGGGATTAGTCAACTAGAAAGTTTCTTTTCCTTGAATTCAAGTACCTTATCAGGTTCATGTGGAACATAGGATAATTCTTCAACTTCAACAAGTTCTTGAGGAGTAACTGTGTTATCCTCACCTCCCAGTTTCCCCTTCAATGCATTTGATATGAAAGACTGGATGAACTCTAACATGTGGAAGCAGTTTTAGTTCATACGTAACCATGCCAATCCGATGTATAACTTGAAATGGACCACAATATCTAGGAGATAAATTTGAGCATTTTCATGTTGACATAGTCTGAGAATCTTTAGGAACTCTTAGATTCCTCTTCCCTCTCCTTACAGGTGCCACCCATTACACCCCCTGTTCCCTTTGCATTCCTCGCCATTGATAGATATCAACGCTCTTGGTTTAAAAGACCAAGTTGAGCATCCTCTATCAGCATAGAACCGTGCCCTATCTTGAGCACTCTTGATAAAATCCAGAGCTTCGATCAGCATTTCTTGCATATCGCACAAGAAATCCCTCGATGCATCAAGCTCGATGTCCAACATCAATAGGTGCCCTGGGTTGATACCCATACATAAGCATGAACGGACTAAAACCAATAGCCATATGTTTAAAACTATTATAGGAAAATTCCATCATTGGAATATATTTTTTCCAATTTGTTGCTTTTCCAGAGACATATGCACGAAGCATATCGTCTACAATCTGATTCATACGCTCTCTTTGCCCATCAGACTCTAGATGATTAGAGGAACTCATACACAAAGTAATTTCCTCGTTGTAAACCATTTGGAATAAAGTAGGAAAACATGGCATTATAACAGCAGGAACCAAGAATCCATTGGTGGCATCTGCTCATGGAATTATCGGCATCCCGAGTTACCCATATCAACATAGAGAGTCATTAACATCTCGATGAGTCACATATGTCCATCCGCCGTTAAACCATCAGGTTGATTGTATAAATCACCTAAAGTATGGAACTAGAGAAAGAAATGCAACAAAGGAAAAATTCAAATTTCCTTAATCCGAACAGAATAAGATAAACTCGTTGAACTTTAAATAAAGATATTTCAACAAGTGAAAATGCCAACAAGATTACACTCATCAATACATGCAGGCTAGAGATAAAAGAAGTTTATCTAGAGAATGCCCACACAACAACTTCAAATGAATTCGGAAAATGAGTTTGTCTTTGAATGTTGAGATCAACATGCTAAGTGATGTAAGCAAAGCAACAATCTTGAGCCCAAATTATCCCATAAGATAATATATATGAGAGATCACTAGCGTCCCATACCACCATGATACCACCCATACATACCTTATTAATTTGAAACTCCCTAATATACCGTCTAGGAAATATGAATAAAATCCTCTATAAAAGGAATAAGATGGCCTTATCCCAAACTTTCACATACTAAAACCTGTCTCTATATTCCAGAGACCACATCAAGGAAGAACTCTTTCCAAGTACATCATCGGAATAGAATTTATGAATTATTCGCGCCTTTCTAATGATAACTATCCAATAAACACAATAAAGTTGGGGTAGAAAAATAACTCACCTAGATACATAAACAACTAGGTATCCAAGTTGGAATATGTACAAGAGTACAAGAAATATACTCTAAAATTACGTGCAAAAAATAAAGACAAATGCTACCTTCAAAGCACATACAATTATCCAAAAGATCAAAAGATCCTTATAAAACCATGGATAAAAGCATAGAAGCTCCTCAAATCCAGGAAAACCATAGTTTATCATAAAAATCAATGCATACCATCTAATGGTCATTAATCATGCCAAAAGAAGCATTAAAATTGGTGGCCAACTCATCAATCCAGAGTATATGAATGTGTTGTTGTTCAAGCAAAACTCCAAAGTAAGAAAGTGAAACACGTGTGTAACACTCAATAAAAAACCCCTAGACACAAGTGATCTAGGCAAAACCTGATGAGTCCATATAAAACTTGGAAAACATCTAATAAAATCCACCAAAACAAACCGATCAACTAACCCATGATAGAATTTGTCTTAGGCGTAAGAAATTAAGCATAGACCACACTTAAACAAGTGTAAAATAAATTATCATGAAAAAGTGTCAAAGGTGAAACATACTTTGAACGTAAATTCTAGCCATCATTGAAGAAAGTAGGGAACATGTCCAAAAAGAATGGCTAAACAATGGTAAAAAATCATGAAAATATCGTTTAGAATTAATCCAAACAAAAATAACTACTAATACGAGGTACAATCGTATTAATAATATGCAAATAACTCACATCAATCTAATGTCAGCACGAGAAAACAAACTTCAACATTAAATAACCCTTAAAATTATCAAATTCTCGAGAAAAAGAATTATCATGATCTTTTTCAAATCTTTCCTAATTTTATAGGGCCTCAAAATACGATAATTTTGAATTCCACCAAAGCTATCTTATGGCATTCCAAACCTATATTTTCCAGAAACTTTTTAGTAATTAAATTTGCCAAAATACTATTGATATTTTAAAAATATTAATTTTTAAGATTTCTAAAAATAATTTCTAATTTTTCTAAGAATCCCATTGTTCACGAAATTTCCAATTTCGCCCAACAATTCTCAAATCCAATGAAAATTTACAATTTTAATGGATTTTCCAATTCTCTGGGTCAAAAAATATAATTTTAAAGGAATTTGAATGGTCACGAGCGCCGGAATGGACACACCACATGCCAATCACCAACCCCACATTTTCCAAAAATTTAAAATAACCTTTACCTAATTTTTCACTAATTTCCTAAAAATTTTAAAATTTTTTAATTTACCCTGAACGCATTTAGAATACGAACGGTCAAAAAATTTTGGAATCCCAACAGTCTTCGCGGAATATGGAAAGCCAATAGTTTCGGGAAAATGAAAAGACAAAAAAAAAATCGGAATGTGAAAGGTCAAAAGTTTTCGAAATCCGAAAGGTCAAAAGATTTTCCGGAATTCGGAAAGCCAAAAGGTTTCCTGGGAATGCGGAAAGCCAAGATGTTTCAAGAAGATAATTTCAAAAATTTTCAGAGATTTTTTTTCTCAAAATTCATATTTTCTTCCCTTTTTAGGCTTTTTTCCAAGTTTTGAAAAGCTTTTTTCTTTGGAATTTATAAAAAGTCTATTTTTATATAATTTAAAGCTTAAAAAAAACTTTTTTCTAACTAAGGTTTTTTTGAAACCTTATAAAAATGATATTTGGGGGGGGGGGGGGGGGGGTGGCGATTTTCGCCCCCCAAACCCCCTCCCCTTCCCCCCCCCGGCGTGCACAAAAAAACCAGAGGGAGAGGGAGTCCTCTCTCCTCTCCCCTCTCTTCTCTCCTTCTTCTCCATTCCATTCTCTCTCCACCCCATCTTCTCTTCTTTGATTACAGAGGAGGAAAGATTTAAATAAACTTTCATTAATCATAAATAAAGTTTAATTATAATTAATATTTAATCAAATCATGCCTATTAAGAGGCATTCACATGCGGGAGAGGAAAAAATAGGAGAAAAATCAGAATTGAGAGGCAAAGAGGGTCCCACGCACATAGAAGAGCATTCCATGCATCAACATGTTGTCCCCTACTACATTTCAGCAGAAACTCGGCAGAAATTTGATAGCATACCCACGGAAAAACCCGCAAAAATGTATAAAAAATATATTTTTAACCATAAAAATGCTCAAAATTTTCTAAAAATTTAGGAAAAATTCCTTAAAATTATAGAAATTTAGGGAATCCATTCTACCAAAAATATCCATGGTAAAATATGCGGTATTTTGGTAAAAATTTCTATTAATGCTTATTTTAAACCATAAAAATAGCATTAAACTCACGAAATTTCCCCGCAACGTTGATTCATCCCCATTGAATAAAAGAAACACACATTCCAACCGCCATATCGATGATCCACGTGCAAATCATCAACACAAATCAATAAAATAATATTTTTATTTAGTAAATATTAAAATTTACTTCAAAAAAATTCTAAAATTACAATAAGAAAGAAAAAATAATAACAATTAACTAGAGATGGCTCTGATACCATTGTTAAAACCCTGAGATCTCTCTAGAAAATTGTTTTGCCTAAACATGCATAAATCAGGCTTAAAATCATCCACCCAACCACCCCCGAGCCCAAGGGATGCACACATGAATTATAATGAAATACATCATACCTTTACCTTGATGTCCCATACCATCAAGAGGTATAATTCCAATCCAGTAGCATGTAGCTATAGTGTGAAATGGTAGGTGAGTAGTTATGATCCTCTACACAAGAGAGCATAACATAACCTAGCCTCAAGATAACATCAAAAGACCATAACCTAAGCCTCAAGATAACATCAAGAGACCATAGCCTCCAGCCCTCCCTTGAGTGTGCCCCATGCCCCTATTATATATAGGAGGGCCCTCAAGTGACTCTTGACTCTCCATTTCCCATGTGTGACCCTTGGATGCCCGATCCTAACCTTAACCCATAAGGTTAGTGCTAACCCATGCTCCACTAGAGCTTGTTCCCATGCTCCCATGCTCACAAGCCTTAATGTGGGTTAGCCTCCTAGTATATGCACACATAATGTGCATATAACAGTACAAGGGTTGTATTGACTTGTATGTTAATAAGCCCAAAGAGAATAGGATAAGGTTTTATTTGAAGAGTGGGAGGATCTTAGACATGGGAGAAAAGGCAAAAATGGACACACGAGTTGATTCGAGCTCTTTTGATCATTATGATTCATATTCTACAGGGTCTTAAGATATCACTGATGATGACATAGAATTTGACCAAAGCTTATTGGAGCATGATGTGGACATGTGTGCAGTGCAAATAAGTGGAGTTAAAGATGGTGATGTGGCTGGTCATGTGGCTGAAAATTCTCATCTTCATGGTGGTATATGGAGCCAAATGTACCGAAAGCTGAGTTGATGTAGATGCTAGGTAGTGATCTCACTAGTGAGGAGAAAGAACAATATGGAGCTTTGTTTGACAGGTACCCAAAGCTTTTTGCTAAGGATTACACTCAAATGAGAGGAACATCAAGCGTGGTTTATGAGATAAAGATGAAGGAAGGAGCAAAATCAGTGGCTCAAAAACTGCAAAGACTAGGAACTATTCATAGAAGTTTTGGAGGTAGAAATCACCAAGTTATTTACAGGCTAGTTTTATATATCATGTTGATGATGCAGAGTGGGTTTCTCCAGTGGTAATTGTGCCTAAGAAAGGTAATAAGTGGAGGGTTTGTGTGGATTACGTGGCATGATCCCATAGACCGGGTGGTGACATTGGCTTTCTTGCATATATAGCCAGGCAGCTCGGCCATAGGATCCAGGTATCGGAGATAGATAGCACATTGAGAGTCTCAGGGCCTATCACAGTGCTTCCTTTCAGATTTTTGGAAGAGGCTTTGGGACAGCTTTTAGTCAAGGAAGATCACTCTCTTCATCCGATTGACAGCACACAGGAGTCTGGTAGTGGGTCTTGGGTGGTAATTGGAGGGCTGTTTTTTATATTTGTTGAGGGCATGATTAGGGAACATGTGTGAGCATTAAGGAAATGTTCTTAAGAAAATGCTATGTACATTCTTTTTAACTCAAAAAACCATTCTCAATCATATGTTGCTTTTCAATGTTTTCATATATTTTATGTGTTTGAAAGAAAGGGGTCATTTGGTTGTCATGCATGTAAGAGCAAAGAAATGGTTGGCTCTAGATAATGAGGCTTTGTGTATGTACCCCCAAAGTATGCATAAGTTGTCCAAGTGGGAGTTGGGGATGTGCCCTTGGTGGATTGACCTTGAGAAAGGTCATGTTTTGGAGCAGGAGAAAAATCTCCATCAGCATTTCAAGCTTGGGCAGCCTCTCGGCGATGTGGAGAAGGTGGTTAATGATGAGGAGGTGGAGAAAAAGAGACCTACACAAAGGAGAGATTAGTCGGGTTCTTTATTAATTTATGAATCTACTAACTATTGGTCATTGTCTTGAGTTGCTTGTTGCTTTATTTTGCATGTGTAAGACAAAGACAAAGTTGTGGAAGAGCTACCAAGGGTGGAATTATTGGATGATGAGATAGACATGAATATTGAGGATGCTCATGATGAGGGTAAGTCTTTTCCAACCTCTCTAAAATTGGGCTTGGGATTTTCTTTTTGTTGTGTTGATACTACATTATGTTAGGTTATGATTTTGGCTTTCTTACTATCCTATCAACAATGGCATGAATAAGGAAAACTGTTTGACATTAAATATTTCTTTGGGTTGTTTTCAAGATGAGGGCCTTCACGGCAAAACAACCTCGATCATTTCTAAAAGAATGATAACATATGTCTACGAGCCACATGTGCCACTTTTCAGATGTGTCACGTGGGGATGGTCCAAAGTGTTTGGCCATTGTTGGGGATTATATTGCTATTGGCAAGGGTTTATAAATGGCACAAAGAATGCATCTTACACCATAGTTCATGAGCACATGCAAAAATCCTCACCCAAGGGTAGACAATATGCAAGGAAAGGGAGATCAGTTTCTTGCGCTGTTGATTTGATATTTTTGGACCTCCCTTTTGGTGGAGTGGTACATAGTGCCACCGACTCTAGGCCCCTGTGGGATATAGTATCTGAGGACCATGTGTGGTATGGAGTTGGTTTAGCTACATATGGACTCTTGGTGATTTTGGCTGGTTGTTGATTATGGCATCGATGGGAGGTAATATTCCATGTGTTGGAAGCTTGCAAGCATTTACTTTTGTTTGCGATTTGGTTGATAAAAGTTATGTTAGGTTTTATAGGTGGTTGGGTTGACCGCTATTGCCGTGTATCAGATTTGGAGATTTGGCGTCATGTTATTGTCATGCATCACTCACCCTATGGATGCTATGAGACTGGTGGTTTTCAGAAAGAGGTAGTGTGTTTAGTGGTGGTTCCAAGGAAAATTTTTTGGTATACATGATTTTTTTTGCCTCATGTGGTTGTTGTCTCCTTTTGCACTATACCTCCTCTCTATGCTCTTTGCAGTTCGCAGACGAGGTATGATTCGTGCAATTTACTGCTAGGAGAGTGCATCTCTTTTCAAGGTGCTTCATATGCATCCTATGGATTTGGTGGCATACCATTATTTGCCAGATATATCTCGTGCTAGGAATCTTGGGGGTGTGGAGATCCGTGGTGTTTTAGAGCGTAGTGTTACTTTCATTATTGCAGGGTATTTGGAGCTGTTCTGTCGTCCTAGTGGTGTTTGCCTTGAGTTGGTGGGTTGTTACACAACTCCTCTACTTAAGACATGTTTGAGGTCAGGTCGTTTATGCAACATGTCCATATTGGACAATGCAACACATGGTTTTTGTGTTTTCTTGCGAGCCATGATTGACGATTTTGTCTTGTTTAATGTAGATATTATTGGGTGTTGTTCCATGCAATAAAAAAATTATAGTTGGAGTGGTGTTTTAATTTTATATGGTGATTGATGTGATCTTCTAATATGCACGATTCAATATTACTATCAAAATTTCACACATATATACAAGGGAGTCCATATGTCGAAGTAGCCCATGGCTTCAGTTTACAAAAAAATATATACAACCACATCCTCAATATGGAATGTGATACTATAAGTCTGAGTACTACTCAGACCCAGATGATGACTCGGTGCTCCCTCCATGCTTAGATGAGCTCACATCGGTCGGAATGTCCGATGAGTAGTGCTCACATCCACCCTCTGCAGTGGTGGCGGGTGGATCATCAGCAGCTTGTGCCTGTTCAAGCAATATATAGTATATAAGTATATATATATGTAATTCAATAAACCAAAATCATTCGTTTAGAGTTTTCAAGTACCTGTCGACCGTATGGTCTCATGGCCATCTCAAACTGCGTGTCTGTAATACGTCCCTCAGCTCTGAAGATGGCCCACGTGTCACATCTGCTATGCCGGCGAGCATACGCAGTATCATGGGTTGTGGGCTTCCTCCCCGTAACCCGTCGCTGTATCATAATCAACACAATTTGTAAGATTAAAACAATCATAGAATCAATGAATTAAGTAAACAATCAAATAAAGTGGCAAGATACGAACTCTGCCTCCCATGACTCGACGCCGCCAGATCCGAAATGCGAAGATCCAATGGTCTCCATCTGGATCCGTCGTGCCTCTCGATCCGTCGTGCCTCCACATGCTGCCTGCTCTTCACGCCACCCTCTGCTCGTTTCTGTGCCTCCTTCCACTCGCGTTTGTGCACAGTGGGGCAGGTTTCTCGGCAGGCAGGATAGCCACCCGCAGCTACATTTAGCCCATCATCGTACGCGAGTTTTTTAAGGTGAGATCTTTTATTACTTAAGATCTCCCTTATTCGCGTCCTTCCCCATACATCCGAGAATGTAGCATGTGGGGGATTGGGGTACCGACTATGTACAGCCTCTATCACCTCCCCAACTAATCGGCTATTTTGATCTTTAAATTTAATAAAATAATTTCTATACAAGTTTGATACTACCCCACGCATGTACTCCATTACCTCCCTCCCCCTCGCATCCATCACTATCCCGCTCCTATCTGTCACATCATAGCAGATCACTCCCTCCACCTCTCTCATCTCCTCCTCTTCCGAACTGTCTCCTCTAACTCTTCTCCCTCTATCTCCTCTCTCACCGCGTGCCCTACTACCTCCCCCACCAAAGCACCCGCCGCATCCTCCACTCCCACTCTTCCTACTGCTGCGGGTGGAGTCACGACTGGGGGATTGTCTACGTGACGGTGGCTGTGAGCCCTGACGTGACGGTGGCTCTGAGGGAGTACGTGATGGTGGCTATGATCCCTGATGTGACGGTGCTTGGGAGGGTGTGCGTGAGTGTGTCTGGGATGAGGTATGTCTCCTCGGTGGGCGTGGAAGAGGAGAAGCTGCATGCCGTCTCGTCGGACTCGTATAGGCATAGACGGCAGTGGAGTGCCCTAGATACTCGCGGTAGGGGTATAGACACCAGGCATGGAAGGAGGGGGATGGGCATATATGTACTCTGTAAGCTCAACTGGACCAGGATGGCGCCCAAAATGATTTAGCATCTCCATCAGCCAATTGCTGTACGCAAATGGATCGGATGAAGAACCTGGAATATCCATAAAGAATCTGCAAAAATAATCCTCATGTACATCATGGGCTGTCTCTTGACTCACACAAATATCATCATTTAAGTCACCTATCAGCCTGTAAATCATAGAAATAGGAAACACAGTCTCGTGTATACACCCGTCCAGAAATGCGTGTATACACCCGTCCAGAAACGCGTGTATACATCCGTCCAGAAACGCGTGTATATCTGCGTGAACAGTTTGTGCAGACAGGATACACGCATTTATACACGCGACTTGTTCAAAAAAAATTTCGAAAGCGACCGACCTCCGACAATGTGTCCTTATAAAAGACCCACTGTTGCCCCTGTCAGAATCGTTCACTGAAAATCGCAACCACAGAAGCAAAAGGACGGAGACAAACCCAAAAAGCAAAGACAAAATAGCATAAACAAATCTGAGGAAGGAGACAAGGCAAAGGACAAACTCACTCACCTCTGAAAAAGTGAGTCTTCTTTCTTGGTCAGTTTCCTTCACCCGTGTGTGCTCCTTCTCTGCTCCCTCCTTGCGTTATTAGTGTCTCTTGGAAGAGGCGAAAACGAAAGAGGGCAGATATGTTAGTTCAAAATGTTTATTTGGGGAAGGCGGGCTATTTTTAGTTTAAACAGTGCGTCGCGTGTAGAAACGTTTGTATTTTCGTGTGTACACTAAATTAGCCGCGTTTATGCACGCGATTTTCAGGAAGTACCCGCGTTTATACACGCGATTTTTAGGAAATAGCCACGTTAATACACGTAATTTTTGGGAAATAGCCGTGTTTATATACGTGTTTTTTTCTCTTTCATTAAAAACATTGGCATGATTTTGTGTTTTCTGGTTTACACATAGGATGTCATCAATCTCCTCAAGCAGTTCTCGGAAAGATGAGACAATGCGTCATCGTAATCGCGATGTGTGGTTGGGACAACGGATCAAATGTATGTGTAATCGATGTCAAGGATGCATTGTACGAGCACGTCGAATTACCTTAAATCACATCTCCATGTATGGAGAATGGAATCAAACAGGTTTAGAGGTGAGTAGATGTAAATTGATGGTTTTCAAATGACTCATGGTATCCAAATTAAATTAATGGAGTTATAATATATAAACTCTAATTGAAGTAGGATGCAGTACCACACCCTAACATGGTGCCCTACGCGCAGTGAGAGCACGCAAAGCATCGACGAGATGATGCTGGAGCTTCGGGATCTATTGTCAGAGATGAGTGGGAAAGGGATGACAATAGCCTTGCACCCCACGAACTTGTGGAAGAGGAAGTGTTTGATGATATGGTGCGGAATCTTTTTAAGGATGATCCCAAAGGTATGGACGACGATGATATGGAACAAGAGCATCTTTACAAGGCTTCATCGACACCGGTTTTTGAAGGGTGCACATTCTCTATTTTACATGCTTTACTTGAACTACTCAATATACAAACAGTTTATGGATGGAGCAATGCAAGTCTTGACGCATTATTGAAGTAAGCATTATAACTTGCAAAGTTGAATTAGTGGTTTAAGGTTTAGGATTTAGGACTAATTGATGATATTGGATGCAGGCTATTATCAAACATGCTTCCAAAAGAAAATAGACTACCCACCTCAAGAGACATAGCGAGGCGCTATGTGACATCTCTTGGAGGATTGGATTATGATCGCATACATGCATGCGTCAATGATTGCATTCTCTTTCGTGGGACGCATAAGGAGGCTCGACATTGTCCCACTTGTGGTGAAGCAAGGTATAGAACAGATGTGAAGAGTTTTGATGTACCTCATAAAGTCTTGCGACACTTTCCTATAATTCCTCGCATCAAACACATGTTTAAGTGCAAATCCATAGCAGAGCTCATGTCATGGCATTCCTCACATCGATCGGATGATGGCATGTGGAGAATTCCCGTAGACACTCCTGCTTGGAAGCATTTTGAAGATGAGTGGCCCAGCTTTAAAACAGAGCCCAGAAACTTGAGACTTGGCCTAGGTATGGATGGAGTGAATCCATTTGGTTTCAAAAGTACCGCATACAGCGTGTGGCCAGTTGTGTTAGTGAATTACAACCTTCCACCATCAATGGCGATCAAGAAGGGACATCTTATGTTATCCCTTCTAATTCCAGGGAAACATAAAGTCAAGCATATGGATGTTTATCTCGAACCGTTGATTGATGAGTTGGAGGAACTATGGAGAGGTGTTGCGGTGGTGGACATTAGTAGGCCTCCCTCCTCTTGACACTTCGACTTAAAAGCAGTGTTGATGTGGACAATGCATGACTTTCCAGGATACAGCGATTGTTCTGGTAAGAATTCTAATTACCTCCCTACTCTAATACTATTGGCTATATTAATTATAAATATTGACTTTATTATTCTAATAGTGATATGATGAGCAGATGGGTTACAAGATATGAGGATGCAAAGACAAAAAGGCAAGCAGAAAGAGCTCTCTTTCGGAGGCAACATGGCTCTCGTAAGGCGTACCCTAAGCATCTAGCAACACTTCCGAATGATATCCATGTTGATTGGTTGCATGAGGAAATGGAGAGAGCAAAGAGCGACGAGGGGTTGCATATCACGGCGGAAGAATGGGAGTATGCACGAGGATGCATGTTAAAGGTACATAGAACTAATGTTTTGCATTAGTTGTAAGTGATTTGCTTTTAATATTTATTCACATTGCTTACACAAATATTGCTTCTATTTTGGTCCAGTGCACTATGTTCAATGCTATATGGTGTGAAGGCAAGCATTTTCGAACACAAAGAAGTGATGAAAAGAGGAATACACAAGATTGCGGTGTCATTAGTAGCTTTGAGGGAGCTAATGGAAAAATGGATGATTATTGTGGCACAATCCAAGACATATTTAGGCTTGACTTTCGTCGCTTCTTTGTGTATGTTTTGGATGTCAAATGGCAAATGAACGTGGTGGAAAAAGGGCCTAATGCAACGATAAAATGCCATGCAAGTGGCTATGTAACTATTGACTCTACAAAGTTTTGGCAAACAAAGAAAGATAGGCTCATATTGCCACAACAATGTGAGCAGGTATGCATTTTTTTACTAATGTGTTTCATGTACATATATATCTAAGCTCGCGTACCCGTTGACTTTTGATATGCTAATTAATTACTGCAGTATGTGTATTTGAGTAGGTTATCTATCTACCAATGGTGCATGACATTAAATGGTGGTACGTCATCCCTATTGTACCATGTTCCAAAGTGATGTATAATACATTCACTGATATGGAGCATATGGAGGATGTAACAAGCCGCAATGAAGATGATGTCGAACATGCCAATGAAGATGTTGTGATCGATGATCAAGAAATAAGAGATGATCAATGAGGATGAGCGTGCCATTTCTCATGATCATGAGAATGACCCTACCATTGAGGATGATGGTGATGTTGATGAGGATGATCAAGACATCGATACCATTATCAATGGAGTACAGAATATTGATAGTGGAATAAATTTAATCGTAGCCTTACAAATTGATCAAATGGATATTGATGTTGATCATTTGGCAAGGATGGATCTTATTGAAGATGAGATCGAACCCTAACCAATCCGTCACTGTATCGTTCTAAATTGATGACATTTCTATTGTATGTGTTGTCTTTTAATTATCATCTCATGATTTATTTTTGAATATATTTCATTGTTGTAAATGCATGTAGTGGGATTGTGTAATGATATATATTGTAATGTACTATGAGATGGTTTAAAGAAAATAGTTTTTAATTTTGTAAAGGAATTCAGTTTTTCTTTACCAAGCGTGTATTGATGCGTGTATTGATGCATGTATTATTGCGTGTATTTTCACGCGCTTATACATGCGCTGATAATTGCCAATATACACGCGAATTTAAACACCAAAATACACGCGCCCGATTCTATTCAAATACATGCGCGACCATACATGCGCCCGTAATTTATCGCGTGTATGAAACGCGTGTATGGCAGCATTGTCTTGTAGTGGAGCTTTGTAAAGGACCAAGAACTTACTTACATATAAATAACAAGCTTTGAAAGATCAACATACAAAATATACATATACCTGTACCTATCTAAATTCATGCACCTCATACATATACACATACAAAATATACATATACATACATACAAAATATACATATACATACATGCAAGAGCTACGTACATACTAACATATATACATACATACATACATACATACTTTCTCACTTACTTAAATATGTATAATTACATATATACATATACTCATCTAAATTCATGCACCTCATACATATACACATACAAAATATACATATACATACATGCATACATGCAAGAGCTACCTACATACTAACATATATACATATACATACATGCATACATGCAAGAGCTACCTACATACTAACATATATTCATACATACATACATACATACTTTCTTACTTACTTAAATATAAAAAACAATCCTTTAAAGATAAAAAATGTATATACCGATCTTTAAAGTTCCAAACCATGAAAATCTCGATTACAAAGTCTTTTGATCCACATCATACTTATTGATATAATTATATATATACATATATCTACCTAAATTCATACACCTCGTACATATACATATATATACATACATACAAGAGCTACCTACGTAGCACTAACATATATACATACATTACATACATACTTTCTTACTTACTTAAATATATAACACAGTCTTTTAAAGATCAAAAATATATATATCGATCTTTAAACTTCCAAACCATGACAATATCGATTACAAAGTCTTTTGATCCACAAATTATAGCATTCTTCTACGTGTCATCCCGACCTAATGAGAAATCTCCCAGACATGCTTTGGCTACCTCCATGTCATTCTCTATCTCCATATAGTGCCTTTTTAGCTCTTGGCATGCACGTCCCAAGCCTCCACATCTCGCAAAAACATCCAAGACACCATCTCCTTCACCTGAGAAGGTCTCCACTAGCCACCTACAATGAAATGCAATCATAAATGTGCATCTAAGTATTTTGAAAAAGTAGCTATGAAAATGAACATAATGAAAATTGTCTTACCTAAAGAACATAGGAGATCTTTTTGCACCACCTCGAATGTAGCACTCCAAGACCATCGTGCGTTGGAATGGATGCTTCTTATTCTTCTCAAAAATGAAATTTCGTTGAGCGTTGAATAACTTCTTTGAAACATTTTGCCTGGCCTCACTTATGATCAATAATAAGGACATGGCAATTTACTCGATAGAACATACTAAGCGCCAATGTATCCACCTACCATAACGAGAAAACATTATGTTTGGATATCCATACCACATAACATGTATACATAAAGGAAAATATTTGAGAGATTATGACTTACCTGTTCTCCATTCTCATACAAATAACTTGATTCCATAGGAATAGACATTGCTCGATGCATGACTAATCCAACTTTCTTTCCCATGGAATATATTTTAGGAAGTTGATCCATTAGACTCAAACACACAAACCAACCCTCATAAGCCACACAAATAAACCAAAAAAATTGAGTGTGGCACGTATCAATGATGAAGAAACTTGATTCCATGAGGGACACCCATCTGTATCTACATCAACAACCTGTAAACCTGTAGGAAAGTCAGTCCATACGAGGCGAGCCACTGTATCTGAGGGAGCACCTCTATGAGATAGAGCCTTGGGAATCTTCATCAAGAATTCTTTCACACTATAAAAAAGATTTATGATGTTTGGTTTTGGTAAGTATAACTTGGAAAACTAATTATATGGCAAAATTATTCTTTTTACCTATCTGAGCTCTTCGAAAGAGTGTGGACGTCTACCAGCAATATGTGTGAAGAACATCTCTCACCTGTAAGTAAACAAGACAAAAAATGAGATGCATTTCGAAAGCACACACTTCTCAAAATAAATTTGTGATGGAAAGTACTCTTACTAGTCATGTCCATGATGTCATGTTTTCCTGCTCCGCCTCTCTTGAAGATGCTCTGGAGGGTCTCTCTCTTGATCTTCATTTGTGGGGTCTCCCTCTTGAACATCATGCATAATGTCAAGATGTCTCTTTGTTCGCCTCTCATGTTGCACTTGAGACGATGTAGATGTATGCTCTTGGTGTGATTGTGGCACTCGTGTGACAGTGGTGTGGATGGTTTTGGGGCCACGCGCAAGGATCCAACTACTGGAGACTGGGTCAAGTTTGTTGGCTCTGCGGGGAAGGTATTCTAGAGTCTTCTTGAGTTGGGGGCTCTCTTTCAAGCTCAGATTGGTAATTCTTAAATTCTTCAAGAAATAGATCAAGATAATTTAGTAAAAAGGTAGAAATCCCCAGACCTTTTTGTATATGTATATGTATGTAGATGTATACGTATATGTACATGTATATGTATGTGTATATGAATATGTATATGTATATGTATGTAGGTATGTATCTATGTATATGTATGTAGGTATATGTATCTATTTATATGTATATGTATTAGGTATGTATATATCAAAACTTAACAACGTTTCTTTAAAATCTGATATGCCAAACCTTAAATGTAACATGAACTATTTATGTACGTATGTATGTATGTATGTACACATTTGTAAAAAATTTGGACAGCATCTCCTTTGCATTTTCTAAAAAATCCCAAAATAAACTTCAAAACTTAACAATGTTTCTTTAAAATCTAACATGCCAAATCTTAAATTGTAACATGAACTTTGTATGTATGTAGGAATTTAGTATATAATTTAGTGTATGTATGTAGGTATGTATTTATGTATGTATATGTATATGTACATATATGTTTACATATGTATTTGTATATGTATATGTCTGTATGTATATGTATCTAATATGTATATGCATATGGATAGTTTATATATATTTATATGTTTGTATAGGTATGTATTTGCATAGGTAGGAAGGTTTACATATACATATACATTTACATTTACATGCATATAATTCAGTAGAAAGCAAAAAAGTACCTTTGTCTAGGAGCTCCTCACTTGGAGAGGCACATGATTTAGAGGATAGTCCAACCACCAAGGACATCTCTTATATTCCCAATCAAAAACCCCTCTCTCAACCCATTCCTTCGGGTACATTCTTTCTGAGGAATTTGGCTCTACCCATTCTTTGATTGCTTCCGTCTCTTCATCCATTAGACCTTGGCCAATGAGTAGCTACACCCACCTACATATCCAAAATAAAACAAACAGCACTAAAATATTATGTGTTTTTTGCAAAAATAGAATGGCATTAGAAGATATATACCTATAGACAACCCTCTTTGTGGCATTCTCCACCTCAGGTTGCTTTTGGCCTTCCTTCACTTTTCCAATCTTTGCCCACACCTCATGGAAGGCCCATGGTATGTGTTTTGATCGCTCCTCTTGCACCTATTGCATAAATGGTGGGATGTAGATAACATCATCATATACCAATAAACCCTCCAAAATAAAGTCTGCCTCCCCTATTAGCTCTTCCCAATACAACTCTTTCTTCATATGCAGCAACGTCTTTTTGTTATCCCCAAAAATGTCCGAAATTACCTTGTTGTGATGCCATTTAATAATCAGTATGGTTAAAACACAACTTATAATTGTGATGCCTTATCATTGGATTTTACTATAGAAGGTGGAACATAGTAAGGGGCCAAATAGCCACTTTGGATTAAGATTTTGATGACTGCCGTCATAAGCATTTGAAGCAATTCCCTCTTCCTATTTCAGCTCAGCATTATACCAAAGCCATAAGAGATTAGATGTTAAGGTTAGTTTATGTTAACGGAGGTTTATTGACATGTGACATACCTTTGAGTTGAAATCCGAGATATGGCGACTGTGTAGAGCTTTTATTTGGTCAAAGCAATCAATCCCTTTGTTAACCCATGACGGACATTGAGATGTACTAGGTTTTACGTCATTAATTTAAATATTCTGAGTCATGGGCCGGGCTTGTCGGCACCATATGTTAAGGATGAAGGGATTGGGTGATCGTCGATGAGAGACGCACCTTGAATATCAGTAGGATAAGGGTTAGGATCGGTCGGCCATGTATGGGCGCCCAAGTGTGAACGGCCAAGTCACCTATAAGAGTCAAATGTAACCCTAAAATCCTCATTCTCATGTGTTGTGAATACAAGAGTGCTCTTGCCTTATCTCCTTGGTTTCCTTCTCCTGCGTGTGTGAGAGAGAGAGAGAGAGAGAGAGTGAGAGAGCGATCGAGCGGGCGGCGGCGGCGAGGCGGTAGAGCGGCGCGATGGTGGCTCCTCCTTCACGGCTGCGACGTGGGAATCCTTCAAGGCGGCAGTCAAGCGGTGAGTGACACACCTTTTGCATTCTGTTTTGAGCTTGCCTTCCTGGTTGTATGCTTGCAGCCATTCGTGGCTCGCATACGGTGTTCGGCAAGTCCCCAGCTACGACCTGTGCGACAAAAGCGCACATTTTTGGCGCCGCTCTGCCGGGGAGTTGCTCTGCACCAAGCTCCAGTTTGCAGCTCGGGCTGCTGCGTGAAGTTTAATCTACACTGTAGGAAAGCGACTGTGTGTTTGTTGTTGAGGTGTTTCTGTGTTTCGCAATCTGTTTTTGCAACTTGTCTTCTGTATTTCTGTTTCTTTTGTTATGTTTCCGCTCCGCGTGTGGGCGTGCATTCTGTTATCTGGTGTTCTGCGTGTGAGGGGGGATTTCTGAATCCCTAGACCTATGCTGTGCGAACTGCGCCGCGGCCAAGGCTGAACCGAAGAGAGAAACCCTAGAAAACTTATCTCAAAAAAATAAAAAAGAAAAAAATAAATTCAAAAAAAATTAAAAAAAATAAAAAAAAATAAAAAATTTAATTTTTTTTTAAAGAAAAAAAACCAAACGTGTGGAGAG
The DNA here is from genome assembly GCF_041138505.1 of Cibotium barometz. Taxonomy (NCBI): domain Eukaryota; kingdom Viridiplantae; phylum Streptophyta; class Polypodiopsida; order Cyatheales; family Cibotiaceae; genus Cibotium; species Cibotium barometz. The sequence goes on along the minus strand of NC_141064.1, from coordinate 21,092,412 downwards.
GAAAGATTTTTTAATTGGAAAAAAAATTTTGAAAAGAAAAAACCCCCAATTGACCCCGACCTCGGTCTCGGTCTTTTGATATATATATATAGGAGAGTGAGCCTCCATAGCTTTCTTTCAAGTGAGAGCTTATGGGAAGTTGTGCCCTATATGTAGCCTACTCCCAAAGGAGTAAAGTGAGCATGTGGGATAAAGCCCTCACCCTTTCCTCCACAAGCAAATAGACTTTCGCCCCTTCCCCCCCAAGGAAAACGGACTGTTTTGAGGACCACAGGAGCTCTGGATAGGCAAACACGGTGCTGTAAAGCACACTAGGACCCTTTAAACGATACGCTCGTTTTGAGCTATCACACGCCCTAGTCCAGGTTTGACTATAAGTAAGGGGATAAAAAACGAGTTAAAAACAATACAAAAATAAGTAAAAACGGGGTGCGAAATACCCAAGAAACCACTTGTAAGAGTTTTAAGGGTAGTTACCAACGCACGTAGGGTACCCACGTCACATGCATCTACGCTCTGGTCAGGTGCTAGAGTCTGAGCCACTAGAAAGTGTTTCAGTTTACGTAGGCTCACACCATCCCTCCATGTTAGCATCTTGGCCTTCCGGCTGGAACCCAAGGGAGTGCAACCCAAGATCCACGAATAGTGGATAGTGACTCGTCCTCTGACTCAGAAGCCATGGAAGGGCACCCTACCAAGAACCCTGAGGAGATAAGCTAAAACATGCCAGTGTGGGCCCCACAACACGGATCTAGCATGTTTAGTCGTCTAATAGAGACCTTTAGTAGAGCTACACGCTCTGAACATGCGACAAGCGAAGTAAATGAAGAAGGAGGGGTAGTGGATTCGCCATTCACATCTCATGTAGACCCTACCCTCCCAAAGAGTGTCCATGTGGATATTCTACCCACTTCGTTTAATGAGGGCCCTACTGAGCTACCAACTTCCGATGCTCTTCCTAAAGTAGAGGTCCCTAGAAGCCAATCCATAAGAAGTGACATTGCGTCCACTTCAAGAGAACCGTTTGGCACACCAAGTCTAGATGGGATATTTCTCAACGAAAATTGGGAATATGATCTACACACAGAGACTCTAACTGACCTATACACGGGTTACACATACCATGTAGGTTGGTTAGAAGTCCTACGATCTACATCTAGCACCACTAATCTAGAGGAGCAACAACAAATGATATGTGAGGTTATTCATAGAATTATCCAAATTGAGAGGCAAAATAGGGGAGTGAACTTAGTTTCCACTGGCCCTATGAGATTTTTGGATACGGGCAAGGTCAAACAACCAACCCTATCACAATTGGAGACTCCCTCGGTGAGTCCCATAGACCCTTCGTATGTTGTTTCGCCTGGAGTCTCAATGCAGGTTGAGCCCACGAGCAGTAACTTTAGCTTTCCAACCTTGGCTCAACTTTCCATAAAGGACTCCACAATGCCTACCACCCCAATGAGCATGACAGAAAGCACACCTGTTACCACTGTAGTTAGTACGACACCGCTACCTAGTGGAACGGTACCTACAACAGTGCGTGCCAGTGCCTATCAACCCTATGTACCTATCGCTACTCATGCTTATGTAGCTCCTACGCCTCTTAGTATGCCAATGGCGTATGCTCCACAACCACCTTATCAACCCTTATCCAAGAGGAGCTAGGCCTAGCCACATATCATATCCTACGTCATTTGCCAACATACTCAGACCAACGCCAACTCCTATCAGCCAGGCTATCCCAGAAGTGCCTCCACCAGCTATGCCTGCTCACCTAGGTGATCTCGCAGCGTTTGCTCAGACGATCGGACGATCTATTGCGGAAAACATGCGGGGTATGCCTGCTGAGAGAGAACCTAGAAGCAAGGCAGTACAAGTGGCTAAGCTCACTCAAAACTTCAGTGGTAATGAGGATGTTAGGAAGCACATTGAAGTCTTTGAACACGTGTGTGATTCCTTGGAAGAGCACAATGAGTTGCATAAGTGTAAAGCCTTAGGCTTAACCTTGAGTGGGAAGGCCGGAGATTGGTATCGAACCTTAAGGGTTGAAGAGCGCACTCACTACCCCACTCTCAAGAGATTGTTCTTGAAAGAATACATACGTGAGGGTGTGCTTTGGGGAGTAGCATCTCAACTCCAAAAAGTTGAACGTGAGGAAGGGGAGTCAGTGAGAGACTTTATAAGTCGATTGAAGCATCTAAATTCTCGCTGCACTCCCGATGAGTGCTTCAATAATAACCAACTACTCAATAGATTCATCCGAGGATTGCGCCACGAGGATATATACAATGGCCTAGTCATTAGAGGTCTTACAACGTGGGAAGCAGTCACTGCCAATGCAATCCAGTTAGAAGACAACTTGATGATTGCAGGTAAAAAGGTGTCTTCAGAGACAAAATCCGTTAGTTCGCAAGTATCTGGGCACAAGCCAATGACGGTGAAGCAGTCATTAGAGGTCTTACAACGTGGGAAGCAGTCCACTGCCAATGCAATCCAGTTAGAAGACAACTTGATGATTGCAGGTAAAAAGGTGTCTTCAGAGACAAAATCCGTTAGATCGCAAGTATCTGGGCACGAGCCAATGACGGTGAAACCTTCTGCCAAGGAGCCCAAGATATCTGAAATGTCTGTGATGAACAACCTTACTAAGGCTCTCCAAGAATACTTTAGGGGTAATCGAGCTCCCCAGAATAGCCATATGTACCCAAGGAGAGAGCAACAATGGTGTTCGGTGTGCTTAGGACCACATAGCACGAGTGAATGTCCCATATTCAGAGTCAAATTCAATGGGAATTGCAATGCATGTGGTAAGTACGGCCATCAATCTAAGGATTGCCTAGTACTTAAGCGAATGTTGGCAAATCAAGCACCACTAGCCTGGTCAAACACACCTCAAGTACCCGCGCTAATGTCTTCACAACCTGTCGAGCAACCATCAACAGCACATAGTTCCAAGGAATCCGAATGTAGTCCAGTCTGTGCCGTTACCACCGCCAGTGCTAGGACCACAACCTCCACATCCACCAAGGATTACCCCAATAAACCAGATGGGTTGTGAGTCACATAGTGCGTGTGGGGATTATGAAGAGGAGATAGACCCCACTGCTCCATACGGGATTGATATGTTTGAAATGATTCCCCAGTACTACATGGAGGATCATCTCGGGCAAGTCAAGCCTGTATATCAAGCGGCTGCTCTCGTCACAAGAGGGCAAAACCTTAATACCTTGGTGAGGAGACCACCTCTTCAATGCTATGAGTGTGGTGGACCGCATCGTGTAGCGGAGTGCCCTAATAGGCTACAGAAGATTGCTACTCAGATGCAACCAAATCAAGGGAGCACATCGGGAATGCCGGTACTTACATGTAATCGTTGTGGCATAGATCATTTGATCGCTCAATGTCCACATAATCCTAATGCACCCAAGATTACGCCATTGAATTTGGTTGAGGTCACCAACCAAGCACGAGGAACCACACCCGTGGTGGTACTCGCGATGTAGTAACACGGTCAATGCTTCAAAATCAAAACTACATTCTTGAAGAGAGGAATACTGCATCAATCGCTCAGGCAAAGAAAAAGAAAACACGACGGAAGAGATCGCTTAATGCCACGAGCTCCAAGCCTAGTTCAAAGACTAACATAGGGACAGGAGACGACCCCGTGTATATGAATGATCCTGAAGATGATTCTGATTTAATAAAAACCATGGGGACCAAAGCCACTACCTTAAGGGAGGAACCCACTCGGGAGCTCAATGAAGGAGAATCAAGCGAGTACATAAATAAGGGGAAACAGAAGGAAACTTCCTCGGCCCCACAACCAAGTCAGTTAATGCCCTCTCGACCACCCAAATTGACTGAGACTCCCCAAGACAAGCCACGTGGGCCAAAAACCCTCAAGAAAGAGATTGGTACTTACCCAAACCCAGTTGAGGAGATTGAACAAGTGCAACACTTAAGGGGTTTGGTGGAAGAAACACAAAGAGAACTGGAGCCAAACTCGAGAAAAATCAAAATTCCAGACACAGTGTTTCCTACGCAAGTTCAGCCTCACAGGAATCATAAACCGTTAGCTATACCTAGTATCATTCGGGGAAAGTGAGGATAGGACATCAGGAAGTGGGCAAACACCCTTCTTGCTGGAAAGGATGTTTAGTGAGGGAATGCCTGACCCCATTGAAGAGGAAGTGATTCCATCTTCACCAGTTCCTAGTCAAGGAGCGATATCTCGAAAAGTACCATTGAATATGTCTAAGCTAATGGATTTCATGTCCTCTGAAATCAGAACCACGATCATATCCAAATTATACGGAGATCCTGAGCTATTCTTAGCTCTTCGGGCATTTCTCAATGGAGAACTAAAGGCGGGGCTACCACAATTTGCAAATATGGATAGACCTGACACGCTTCAAGATGAAGGGGAACATTGGGATCTACAACCCAACCTAGATGAAGATTCGGTCGTTGAAATACCTGTGAACAAGTTGGGTCAATACTTTGAAGGGGACGAATCTAATGCCACCCTCCCTATTACTACCAAGGGATTAACTCTAAAGGGAATCCTTGATGGTGGTGCTGGAGTGAGCATTGTGACTAAAAACTGTTGGGAATCTATGGGGAGACCTCACCTTGAAGTCACAAACATAGTGGTTAAGATGGCAAACGGAACCATAGCTAAACCTATTGGAATGTTAAGGGACCTTAAGATCAAGGTTCTGGGATACAAGATAAAATATACCTTCATTGTAATGGATTTCTCCAAGCATCCTATGTCATATCAAATGATCTTAGGATGTCCTTTCATGAGGGAAGCACAAATGGTGCATGACTGGTCGAAAAACCATGTCTATCTACAATTCCAGGACTCTGTCATTCGAGTTGATCTTGAGAATGGTCGTGCGCATCCTTTAGGAAGCAAGGTTATCATCGATAATCGATCGGATACCACTGTTCACTCCGCCCCATTAAGGTATTGCTATACATGCAAAAAAGAGACTGATGATGGGAAAGATTCTCCTTATATGGATGTCCTATCGGGTATGACTGAGTCGGATAACGTGGATTAGGTACACCTTGTGGCAACCATAGACACATGGGGAAATAGAGGCACAAGTTGGGTAACACATGAGCGGCAAGATATGCCACCGTTAGTGCCAATAAACATGATAGGTGTTATGCACTTGACTCCTGATGGCGAGAAAGTGGCAAACTCCACTGACACTGAAAGTAGCGAAGACTCTGACCAATGCAACTCTGAGTATGAATCTCAAGAAGAAACTGACCCTGAGCCTGAGGTGGAAAATGAATCAAATATTCACCCAAATGTGGAAGCAAGGTGCTCAAGGCCTAGGACAGTGACCTCCTGCAGTTCATCCGAAAGTGAGGGGGACACAAGTGAAGATCGACCAAGTGAGTCCGAATCTGATGGAAACAAAAATAAAAAACTTGGTAAGAAGAAAACGAGACATAAGCGCCAACGCTATCGAGCTAATGTACGAACTGTAATAAACAAGGAGCGATCCACTGCAGAATGGCTTAGTTATGTAGGAGCTATTGATGCTCATCGGAAGTTAGCGGATAATTGGGGACAATACCTCCAAAGTGTCATGTGGTGTATTCCACAACCTCATGACGTCACCCAATTAGAAATCAAAGAGAAGCCGAAACTAAGTCGTACTGCAAGAAGGCGGCAAAACCAAGAGTTGGCTCAGCAACAAAAGGAAGCGAAATTGAAAGAAAAAAGCCTGGCACAACAAGAACCAGTAGACTTACACCCCGCACACCCGAGCATTTCAAATCATTTACCACCACAGGGGAACGTAAAGTGGTCTACACAAAAGCCCAATGAATGCCTACCAATGGGAGTAGCAGTGTCTACGATGGCCCTGCGGTAGTTAAGGAGATAGACTTAGCAGATCCGGGTGAGGAGTCTAAACCAGTTTTTATTGCTCAAGATCTCACCAAGGCGGAAGAAGCTGCACTTACGAAGCTTCTTAAAGAATTCAAGGACATATTTGCTTGGACATATCATGATATGAAGGGTGTTCCACCCTCGGTGGTGCAACACACGATTCCAATGATTAGCACTGCTAAACCAGTCCAGCAATGTCCCTACCCAATGAATCCTAAGTACGCAAAGATTGTACAAGAGGAAATTGAAAAGCTTGTAAAATGTGGATTCATATACCCTATTGAGCACTCAGAATGGGTTTCTCCAATAGTCATCGTACCAAAAAAGAATGGGAAACTCAGAGTCCGCGTTGACCTCAAAAAGGTTAATGCAGCCACCAGAAGGGATCATTACCCCTTGCCATAATCTGAACATGTGCTTGAAAGAGTGGCAGGCAAGGAGGCATATAGCTTTTTAGATGGGTACTCGGGTTACAATCAGATCACAATTGCAGTCGAGGACAAAGCTAAAACAACATTTATCACAGAGTTTGGAGTGTTTGCCTTTCGTGTCATGGCTTTTGGCTTGACCAATGCACCTGCAACATTCCAACGATTGATAAACACGGCCTTTAAGGAATATCTAAGGGACTTCTGTGAAGCTTTCTTAGATGATCTTTGTGTTCATTCCTCTTGGGATGAGCACTTGATGTGTTTACGAAAAATATTTGAAAGGTGTAGATTATATCGCATCTCATTGAATCCTTTCAAATGCCAATTTTGGGTTAAACACAGAGTTATCTTAGGGCATATAGTGTCCAAAAATGGGATTTCCACGGACGAGAGTAAAATCAAGGTCATTCTGGAATTGCCACCACCCACCAACTACAAGGGAGTCCAACGCTTTATGGGCCACGTTGGTTATTATCGAAGGTTTATTCTCTTCTTCGCCGAGATAGCTCGACCATTGTATAAGCTTCTCATCAAGTTTATTTGGACCAAAGAATGTAACCGTGCCTATGAGCTATTAAAGAAGGCGCTCCAATCTTGCGAATGCCTAACTGGGATTTAATCTTCCATGTGCATATTGATGCATCAAACTTTGCTATTGGGTGTGTGTTAACTCAACCTGGAGAACACAAATTAGACTACCCCATTAGCTTTGCCAGTCGCCAGTTGAACGATGCTGAGATGAACTACACCACTACGGAGCAAGAAGGGTTGGCAATGATATATGCAGTAAGGAAATTTCGTTATTACCTCCTTGCCACCAAGTTTGTTTTCTATGTGGATCATCAAGCATTGTTGTATATGGTAAACAAACCATGCTCCACAGGAAGAATCACACGATGGCTATTGATTCTTCTTGAGTTTGATTTCACTGTTGTTATAAGACCTGGTAAAAAACATGTCATGGCTGATCATTTGTCTCGCATACCTAATGGTGAGGCTCCTACAGGGGTTGATGATGACTTACCTGACACTTCCCTATTCATGGTAGAGACAATGCCTGAATGGAGTGAGAAGATTGTTAACTTTTTGGTTAATGGCTTTCCACCCAAGGAGCTTCGTAAAGATCTAGCTCGAAAGCTGATCAAAGAATGTGAACCTATTGCCTCATAGCCAGGACTCTTTATAAAAGAGGAAAGGATGACGTTCTTAGGCGTTGTGCCCGAGAGTATGAGTATCTATACATTTTGCAAGAGGCACATATGGGCGTAGCCGGTGGTCACTTCTCAGGAGACTTAACTGCGCGAAAGATCTTACAATCAGGGTATTGGTGGCCCACTATGTTCCAAGATGCATCACTCTTTGTGAAGGGTTGCAGATGAATGCCAACGATACAAGAAACCCCAGCGGAAAGATCAGATGCCCCTACATCCGATCAAAGTAAACCAACCATTTGAAAAGTGGGGTTTAGACTTTGTAGGTCCAATTAGTCCAGCGGCCCGCAACACACAATCTCGCTATATTATTGTGGCCACTGACTGTATGACCAAATGGGCTGAAACGAAAGCGACATGTAAGGCAGATGCAAGGACAACAACCAAGTTCCTCTTTGAAAATATAATCACACGCTTTGGTTGTCCTTTTGAACTTGTGAGCGACAATGGGACGCATTTTATAAATGACGTGATTAAGGAGCTCACAACAAATTTCATGATATCCCATCATAAATCTACTCCTTATTATCCGCAAGCGAATGGCCAAGCTGAGAGTACCAACAAGACTTTAATCTTTGTTTTAACAAAGACAGTTGAAGCTCATTGCACGGATTGGGATCTAAAGCTTACGATAGCTTTATGGGCCTATCGTACTGCGTACAAAGTGGCTATTAACTACACACCATTCAAAATGGTATACGGCCAAGAAGCAGTCATGCCGTGGGAATTTGTCATTCCTAGTCTTCGTGTTGCTACTCAAGAGGGTTGGGATGGTAATCCCTTAGTAGAGCGACTGTATATCCTTGAGCGACTAAATGAAGAAAGACAATTGGCTGTATACAATGCCCTTGTGGAGAAGGATAGAAGGAAAAAATGGTTTGATCGCCACCTAAAGGACAAGGACATCAAGGTTGGGGATAAAGTCCTGATGTATGGAGTGCGAAACGAAAAGAAGAAGCTCAAATATGCTGGTAAGGGACCGTATAGAGTATGTGAAATTACCCCGCAAGGTACCATCAGAGTGGAGACTCTCGACGAAGTTGAAACCATTGGATTCCTTAATGGGAGTAAATTCAAAAGATACTATGACCCCCTGAGCCAAGAGGAGTTACATGCAATCCATCAAAAGAAGGCAGCTAAAGAACAAGCTGAGCTTAAAAAGATACAAGCGAGAGTCGAAGCCAAAGAACGTCAACAGCGTGCTAGGCGACAACGAGAAGCCAACTTGGGAATTACGTAAGTATTTTTCGAGGAAGCAGAGGAGGATGCACTGGAATCTGACCCTCCTCTAAGATACCCAATTGAGTTACAGAGTCCTTACGGGGAGGTGCTGTATAATGCATTATTGGATACAGGAGCTCAACACAATTTGCTATCATATGGCGTGTGGTGTCAACTGGGAAAACCACCTTTATCCAAGAGTTCTATCCAAAATCAAGGAATCAACAAGAAGAAAATCCCTGTCTCAGGAATTCTGCACACTCCAGTTGCTTATGACAAGGGAACCATAATTCAAAGCTTTTTGGTTATGCCTGTGGGTACCATGGAAGGGATTGTAAACTTAGGGCGCAAATGGATGATGGCCACCAAGTGCAATATCGATTGGGCAACTAGACGAGTCACAACGCAAGAACCAACACTAGGTCTGACCGCTCAAAATCCCGCACCTAAGTCATCCACTCAAATATTAGATAATGAAAAATCACAAAGACCAGTGGCAAAACCATCTTTGATTGTTTGCCATCCCTCTAACGCTTCAACGCCAAGAGTGGAAATAGGCAAGGTGGTCTCTAAGGTTTCGCTTACTATGCCAAAGAGTATATACAAATGGGTCCCAAAAGCTTCGTTAACAGCTACTTCCCCTGCTCAATCTCGTTCAGCCACCAAGAAGCCTCGTAAAAGGAAAGCAGCTAACCACCCGAGAAAGGGCAATGTAACATCGCGATGGATCCCTAAAAAATTATTAATAGCCCAAGGGTACTACGAGGGGAATGACCAGATTTGGGTCCCTAAACATAAGCTGAATCCCTCTACATCACCTGTAAAACCTTGCAAACCAATTGTTGCCACCCCAATGACAATTCAAGACCGTGGTAAGGGAAAGGTAACAGAGTGCTCCGCACCACTTCTTCCAGAGTTAGTTTGGATTCCCAAACGATATCGATCATTACCACCTAGCTCAGGAAGGGGGGAGCCACATGGAGCTTCTAGCTCCTCATGCCAGGCACACACTCATATAGAAGTTTCTACATGCTCGACACCTACTCTTGTCAACACCCAACAAAAAACCGAGGAGTCTACGTCCCCCCTTGTAATAGTATCGTCGAAAACCATTTCCTCCATTCGTCAATGGGAGCGTACACTACCATCTCTGCAATTGGATGTGGCCACAAGGGTCATAAAAAGCTATCTGCCCACATCACAACCTATGACCCGCTGGACAAATTGGTTCTAAGAGGCTGCAACATCATTGCAAATAATATGATCTACCCAAGGAAAGGGGGAGCATGTACTCACGCTCGACATTCTAATACTTCCTCCTTAACCTTCTCCCCTGACCATGTAATTGCCAAATTCAAGGGGATGTATATATATAGATTCATACATTTAAAAAAAACAAGGAAAAGAAAAACAAAAAATAGTAAAAAGAGCAAGAGCACAAAAAAAAAGATAAATATCCGTATACAATCAAGAACTAGATTGACCTGTTGCAAACCTACTGATGCTATATGTGTGTTTGCAGATATGGCAGATGCACGATCATCATACACTTCATCCACTCCCACCTTTGGTGAGAGGTATCATCTATACCTTTCTCAGATATTTCACATGTGCTATCCTATAATTGAAACTGAATGGGATCATATAGATGTACTAGCCAGAGAGGAAAATGTCGAGGAATTAGAATGGCTAATTCGCCTATTGACCATGACTGACCCCTACTCCGTAGAGGACATATCCCCGATAGCCCAATGCTTTCCTTTTCCACAAGATGACTATCCTCGCATGGTTACATTCTTGATGAGTTTATGTGGATGGGAAAATGAAAAGGAAATATCTGACAATGATGAATGGACGGATGAAACTCATGGCACTACTGAGGTTGACTTTATTTGTTTGGATGATGCGGATAGAGGCTTAGCCTTCGGGCTAGAGCCAGGACTCTACAACATCCTCTTACTGTATCCTCAGTAGTAGTGTGGTGACTGGTAGGTAGGTTAGTGTTTTCAAGTTTTTTCTAGTTTGGATTCCTTAAATGAGTCTTTAATTTTTCACACTGATGTGCCTCTCGAGGTATAGTGCTTGTTAGTTGATTGTACAGGTTAAAAAGTTTGAGGTGGGTTCGCTTTCAAACCTGAGACTGCCGCAACGTTCATCAAAATATATCTACATCAAATTGCAAGCTATCTCGTCAAATCAAGGAGATCTCCAAAAAACAGGTGTAATTCTTCCATACCCACTCTCTTTCGTTTTTACTGTTTAATTAATTGCATAAACTATAATGCATGACCACATGGAAATTGTCAATGTACTACTTAGTTTTTGAAGTTGCTTGCATGCTAGTGTAAATCATTAATGAGCTTAACTTTATTGGAAATATTCCTAGGCAGCATGACGTTAACCTGGGCATACGATTGTCTTAGGTCTAGGGTCAAACCATCTTAATGTTTGACACCTGGCCATGTGTGTGTTGACCTCTAGGACATAGCTATTACCCCTTTGTCGAAAAAGGATGCAAGACAAATTATAGTTCATGAGCGAAGATCAAAAGAAATAGATTTTTTAAAAAAGCCTACAATAAATGGCTATACAAGTCTATGATGTGCTTTAATGTTGGCCTATCGCCTTATTGATACTTGGTAGGCGAGGAGTATTCTACTCCAGACCGATGCCTTGGTTGGTAGGGGGTAGCCTTGCCTAAAGTGAGCTAATAGATTCCTAGATAATGCCTTGTGTTAAACATGGTACCATGATCGATGTTAGTTTTGCCTTAGGAAGGTCGCCATTGTGTGTAAAAATTGTCACGTGCATAAAAAAATAAAGGCAAAAGGCTCCTGTAACTCTGATGTTTCTTATGTCCCTAGGCTCGTGGTATTAACTTGTTCTTAGAGTAGACACAGTGTGGTCATCTATTTATTTATTAAGCTTGGTTATTTTCCTTGACTTAAGCCAGTTATAAACCTTGATTAACCTTTGACACCTTGCTAACTCTTGATTTACTTTCAATAATTTTAAACTCCTGTTAATTTGCTACACTAGCTCATTCATGTGACCCTTAAACTAAGTTCTCATAGCAACATCCATTGTGGTCTAACATGCTTGAATTTATACACTTTATATCTTTTAAATTCCAGCATACTTTCACTCTACTTCCCTGTTTTGCAGATGGTCCACCACAACAACCCTGTCGAGCTTACCATACCATAGCTTTCGAGGACGGAATGTACATCAGGAGAAGGGGGGCATGTTAACCCATGACGGACATTGAGACGTACTAGGTTTTACGTCATTAATTTAAATATTCTGAGTCATGGGCCGGGCTTGTCAACACCATATGTTAAGGATGAAGGGATTGGGTGATGACCGATGAGAGGCGCACCTTGAATATCAGTAGGATAAGGGTTAGGATCGGCCGGCCATGTATGGGCACCCAAGTGTGAACGGCCAAGTCACCTATAAGAGTCAAATGTAACCCTAAAATCCTCATTCTCATGTGTTGTGAATACAAGAGTGCTCTTGCCTTATCTCCTTGGTTTCCTTCTCCTGCGTGTGTGTGAGAGAGAGAGAGAGAGAGAGAGTGAGAGAGCGATCGAGCACACTATGTAGCGGCACGGCGGCGGCGGCGGCGAGGCGGTAGAGCGGCGCGATGGCGGCTCCTCCTTCACGGCTGCGACACGGGAATCCTTCAAGGCGACAGTCAAGCAGTGAGTGACACACCTTTTGCATTCTGTTTTGAGCTTGCCTTCCTGGTTGTATGCTTGCAGCCATTCGTGGCTCGCATACGGTGTTCGGCAAGTCCCCAACGACCTGTGCGGCAAAAGCCCACACCCTTCTTACACCAATCATAGTTATATACGAGTTGAAAGAATGCATCACCATTGGATGGGTTTACAATTATGAGCATCTTGTACGCTCTATCTCGAAATGTTTGCTCTACACCACGTCTGGCTTTCTCACATTTTGTCTCATATTCTTGCAACCCCATGGCATGTCTATCAATGCTTGATATAGCTTGCTTCACCGCATTTTCAAACGATGTCTATGTATAACGAAAAGGACTCATTATCACTCACACGATTAAAAAACATTGATAATCTGTTTATTAATAAAAGATGGGAAATGCAAACACTACCTTCCACACAAGCTATGCCAAGATTGTAGCTGGAGCATTGTACCATTGCTCTCCACTTCGTCGCTCCAAACTAAGCTCCATTAAAGCCTACCTCCTTACGTCTTCACCAAGGTAGTCCAATATGGATGATTTGTCCGCCATTCCAAATCGTTGAAACATGAAGATCTCATGTGACAATGTGGGTGTAACACTAGTGCGCACCAATCTGTTGTCAAGAGTCACAATGAGCCAAGAACTTAACAATGACTTCACAATGTCCGTAATTAAGTAGAGAGAGATCACTTACTCATTTTGAGATCGCAAAGCCAATAGCAATTCTCCTTCTTGCTTCTTGTCCACAACCAAAAATTGACATTTGACCCGGACATGGTGTGAGGGGCTATGAGACCAAGCTAGAGAAAACAAAATAAAGATATGTCTCAGATGTTGTAGTCTAATAGGATCCTAGGTGGATGATATGGTCAATTGGTCATGGGTTGGCTGATGTGGCCTGACCCTGGGTACTATATAGACTAGTTTGGTAGCCTTAGTTCATCATCAAGTTCATTGTGTTCAAGCACTCTTATAAGCAAGATATCCTTCGTCTAGAGAGTCTGTCTACATCACCATCAAAACTCCTTAACTAGAGCACACGAGTTTGAAACAACCATCCATTTGTAATCAAGTTTGCAAGCACTAATATTTTTACTCTCCACTTCTTTATGTAATTTAGTGCTTTGTATTTTGTTGTGATCCTACTTCCGCTATTGTGAATTCTTACATGGTAAAGGAACATAAGCTCTAGTTAAAGCCTGTTTTGATAGTTTTTTGCTATGTGAAGGTAGATTTGGAGAGATGGCCTAACCTACAAATAACACAATTGCTCATGCTCGCCCTTCACCTTTTGGTGATGGGAAGTTAAATGGGACAAATTAAACTCTCTGTAAGTCCAAGATTATGTATATTCTTGATTCATATGAGTTGTGGGAAACCACAACAAGGGTAGATGCAAAGCTAGGTCCTACTCTACATCTAGTAGATCCACTACTACATACCATACCACAAGATCTTTCTCTCGCTTTGTCATGGAGGAAAAAGAATGTAGATATACGATATGTGCCATCGTTACCAACATCTTGATTCAACATACTACCACAACTTTTGAAAGCATGGCAAGTTCTAAAGGACCACTATGAGACAAGAAATCACATAAGGATTTAAAACCTTGAGCATCAACTTGTAGCAAAAAGTCATTCTAATGGAGAAGTAGCAGACCATTTTATATCTATAATAGGCCTCCCATGCTTGTCCAACCAAGAGCTCCTAAACACAACAGTCCAAAACAAGATTAGAGAAAACCAAATAGAAGGAGCTCAACACCCAACTATAGGAGTAGCACTTCAATCCACCCAAGCCAGGGGCTCAAGCCAGGGGCTAAGGTTCCACTCCACAGATACATGGCAGTCAACACTGAAATCCCATACCACTAGCTGTCAAAAGGGCCCCTCAGTAAGACTATGTGTGATGTGCCATGTCCATGGTAGGAATAGAAAGTCTAGTATAGGCACAAATCCATTGCAAATGCACTGCTATCTCCTAATCCCAAGGTTCCCTAACCCTACTAGATTAGGCTTGCTAATCCAAGGATTAGCTCTAGGCACATAACATACTTCCCCTCCTCAAACATTCCAATCTTGGTGGAAACAAAATTTTCCTAAGAAAGAAATTCATGGAACCTATGCTCCATACTAGTATCTGTCTCCCAAGTTGAGTCCTCCTCTGCCGTATCTTTCCACTTAATTTTATACTCAGGGGTTAGCTTATTCCTAAGCTGCATTTCCTTAAAATCAATCGAAGCTTCTAGTTTGTGTGAAACATAGGACAAGTCCTCAATCTTAACAAGTTCATGAGGAGTCACAATGTTATCCTTAGCTCTGAGAATCTCTTTCAGTATGGTGACATGAAAGACTAGATGAACGTTCACATTTTGAGGCAATTCTAGTCTATAGGCTACACCTTCAGTGTTTTAAAGAATTTGAAAAGGTCTATAGTACCTAGGGGATAGCTTCCCAAACTTCTCGGTATTTAACGTCTTTAAACTCTTGGGTATTTTCAAATATAGTAGAATTACCTCAAATAACTCCCTCACCCTATCAACATAAAATTGTTCTCTATCTTGAGAACTCATGATAGAATCTCTAGCTTTGGCTAACATCTCTTGCATATCTACCAAGAAATTTATAGCCGCATCATTCTAAATATCCTTAAGTCCCATAGCTACCAAAGATATAGATTGGTATTTGTACATCAAAAATAGACTAGCCAGCGGCGCGGCAAACTCAACCATCGGGATGCTGATGGCCTCTTCGAGACGTATACACGAAGCGTAATCTCCAAAACCTAGAATGATCAGCAAAACTCAAACTTAGCTTGGTCTCCAATTTTTGGAAGACTAGCTACCATAAATGTAAACTTCGAGTCCCTATCACTCACTATGTCACAAGGTAAACCATATAACTTGAACAGCTACACAACAAACTATTGTGCCAATTCATGAGATGTTATTATTTTCCTTATGGGTAAAAAATATTGCAACCTTTGTTAATATGTCTATCACTGCCCAAATGGCATCATGCAAATGCATGATAAATTGGCGATAAAGGCCATGGAAATATTTTTCCATTTACTATAAAGGATCTCTAGAGGATGTAGTATCCCTTTAGCCCTAAGGCGCTCCACCTTTCTCACTAACACTAAATGAAACTTTACCATATATTCCTAAACTTATGCACTCATCTTGGTCCAATAAAATATATGTTTTACAAGTTCACTATATGCTCGGATGACCCGCTCTATAGGAGCATCATGATAGTCATAAAGTATCCTTCTCCTAATCTCATCTGGCATGCAAACTCTATCATTTTGAAACAACAACCCATTTTGAATAAGATACTGACCTCCAACCACCTTGACAGCGCGGAATGATCCCTAAGCTCTGGTCTATAATAATGGACCCCCCTGCTTAGGCATGCTACGAAAACCAACCAAAATATCTATTGGTCTCACATAGCCCTCTCAGGGAATCATAAAGGGAATCATAAAGGTAAGCCTAAATCTCAAAAAAACTTAAATATTCATCTCCCCAATCCGACTCGAGGCATTTGCAAACCCTGTTCAAGCTACCCTTCGAATACTGAATTTCCATATCAAAATCTTGCATCAACTATGTCTATCACCATGCCTCCTTCCCCCTTAACTCAAAATCCTACATCAACTCTGTCCACCATGCCTTCTTCCCCCTCAACTCACTATCACAAAAACACTTGATCGACCAAGACAATAAATTTGGATCCATACAAGTAATGTCTCCAAATTTTCAATGCTTGAATAAGTGCATATAGCTCTTCCTTGTGAGTTTTCCATCTGCTGTGGGTATCATCGAGCTTATTTCTTTCAAAAGCCATCGGTTGGTCCTCCTAGAATAGGGTAGCCCCTATCGCAAAATCATAGGATCTGGTATGGCTAGAACTGATGCATCTCTCACCATCAACTTGATCCTTTTAAAAGCCTGATCAAGCCTCTCATTCCAAGTAATAAGAGCATTATACTTTCATCCATGTACTTTGGGGAGGTTAAAAAGGGGAAATATTGCATCTGAATACTTCCTCACCACCACTGACTTCTTAAGGAAGATAGTGAATCCTAAAGATGAACGAACCTATTTGACAATCCAAGGTACTGCCCAATCCAAAACCTTCTAGATCCGCTCAATATCTATACTCATCCCATCTCTGGAAATATGGCCTAGGTATGTGATTTCTTTGCAAAAGAATTCACACTTAGAGGTTTTTGCATACCTTAGAATCCCCAAGACATGCCTAAGGTGCTTTACTACATGCTCCTCCAAAGAATAGCTATATATCAAAATATCACTCTAAGAATACTATAACAAATTTTCCTAAACAATCCCAAAAGAGATCGTTTAAAAGTAGTAAGAGCATTTGTGAGCCTGAAAGGTAATACGAGAAATTTGTAATGACCATATTTGGTTTGAAAACCTATCTTAGAGACATCCTCCTTGGCTATTGGATCCGATCATAACCTGTACAAAGATCAATCTTCTTATTAATTGGATCCTTGCAGCTATCAAAGGGGGTATTTATTCTTGACTGTAGATTTGTTTAACTTTTTATAGTTAACACAAAGTTCCACCTTTTTTATGCTTCAAAATCACTAGAGCTTACCAAGGAAATTTACTCTGGCGAATTTGTCCCATCCCAAGATATTCTCGGCAATCTTGTCCTCTTTGAGCTGGCTCATCTTGTAAGGTTCAATACTCGTAGGTTGAGACCCATCAACTCAATCATCTTTTAAGGTTCAATACTCGTAGGTTGAGACCCATCAACTCAATCCCATCAACTCAATCATATGGTCAACTGACTAACAGGGCGGTATACTATGAGGTAACTCTATAAGAAAAACATCAAGGAACTCTACTTTAATTTTTTGTTAACTCTTGTGTTCCCCAAACATCTAACTCACTCGATTTAAAATTAGAAGTAACATCATATGAAAGAGGATCAAGAACACATTGATGTTGAAACTATGGATCGAGCTCTCCTAACTACATATGAAAGAGGATCAAGAACACATTGATGTTGAAACTATGGATCGAGCTCTCCTAACTACACATCCTAATAACAAAACATTTACCTAATCATAAACTAATCCTACACTAATCACAATGCTAAACTAAGGTGGATAAAAATGAAAAAAACTCATCATGAGTGTGTGCAAATTAAGGTTTAGACTCAAGTTCAGTTAGGTTACAAGATGGAAACTTGTACTCATAAAAGACTTGAGATATTGTGCTTGTATTCCATTGTTTGAAATGTCCTCCTTTTATATGAGGAGAGTACAACATGGCCTTTCTCTTGCATGTGGGATAATTCTCACTTGGTGATGTGGCTTCTCACACTCACTCCATATTTTCCTTGTGCTCCATGGCACCATATTTCTCAACACCTCCCCTTGGTGCCAAATCTTTGGGCTACTCAAGGTGGTTGGACGTCGGTTTCAAAGTCTTGTTTGACTTTATTTTTCACATTTCCCTATGTGCTGTAAGCAACTTTGGCTCATGTGCTACTTTCGAATTTTACTCTCTTAATGCTACTTTGGCTCTAGGTGGAGAGATGAATTTCTAGCTTGGGTATATCATTGATCCCAAAGGCTAGTTACAAGCACTTTTTGTAGGAAGTAAGAAATTTTTATTTATTTATTTTCTTTTTGTTTAAGAGATTGGTAGTGAGATGAATTTTTGATTGCGTGCTCATTTGGCTGCTTACAACATATTTGAGAATTGACGATGGAATGTAGTTGCAATCCATGTCGGTGTCGTTGTTGTAGCTCTTGGTGTACTTGGTGCTCTGGTTGTTGGTGAAAATGATTTTGTTACCTTAAGATTCCCTTGTGGCTTTCTTTTTATATAATCAAAGCTTACAATATAACTACATAGGATGCAGCCCTTGTAAAAGACCCTTTTTTTTTTTCTTTAAATTTTTTTAACACATTTTACAACCTTATCTTTCAGCGTTTTTTCTATGGTCGTCTGACTACCGGGAGCGACGTTGCTTGCCTCTTTGTCGTCCTGCAAGATCTGGGTGTAGCTTCTCCAGGCCGCCTGCTTTCAATGTTGTTTCTAGCTGCTCTCTCCCCCCCTCTTCGCTATGCTCGTCGTGCTGCTCCTGCCTCACTGGTTGTGCTATTGTGTAGATCATAGAATGCGCTGCATCTGTTCTCTCGATTGCGCTACTATATTGGCTTTACTGTTTGCTTGCTGCTGTACGCGATAGTTGTTATGGCTTGCGCTCTGGAGTTGGGTGAGTTGCCTACTGTGGGCTAGAATGGTTTCCCTGCCCACGATGGCCTTGCTTAGGTCGAACGCCTTGTCGTGGTAGATCTCGATGGTCAGGCGGGCTTCCTTGATCGCCTTGTTCACATAGAGCGTGAACTTCTCACCCCAGCTTGGCTTGGTGTCGCCGCTTGCGTCCACTGTGGTGGTCACCTTGGCCTGCTCGTCCACCCATGCGACTGTATAGGCACACAGATTGCCATGCTTCCAGTTCATGTTTTTCAGATCTCTTGCTCATTATGGAAGGGGGCATTGCTTGAAGATGGCGCTAGGTTGCTAGATCCGGTAGCTTGTCCTTCTTCTACGCTTCTTCAGCTGGCCGATGTTGTTGCTTGATGCTTTTTTTCTCTTGTGTGAGCTTATAGAACCCAAGGTTTTTTTTTTCTTGCTCAAATGCTCACACTAATATTCTATCATAAGTATGTCAACAAGGAACCACTAATTGAATGCTCCACAAAGTGCTTGAGCAATGGGTTAATAAAATAAGTATTAATGCAAAAAAGAAGGAACGAGAATAGAAACCAAGCTAATGAGCGAGCCTAAACACTTGCTAATGATCCATGCCCTACTGTAAGCTAAGAGAGCTAGCCCTAAACTTTGATACCATGTTGAAACTATGGATCGAGCTCTCCTAACTACACATCCTAATAACAAAACATTTACCTAATCATAAACTAATCCTATACTAATCACAATGCTAAACTAAGGTGGATAGAAATGAAAAAAACTCATCATGAGTGTGTGTAAATTAAGGTTTAGACTCAAGTTCAATTAGGCTACAAGATGGAAACTTATACTCATAAAAGACTTGAGATGTTGTACTTGTATTCCATTGTTTGAAATGTCCTCCTTTTATATGAGGAGAGTACAACATGGCCTTTCTCTTGCATGTGGGATAATTCTCACTTGGTGATGTGGCTTCTCATACTCACTCCATATTTTCCTTGTGCTTCATGGCATCGTATTTCTCAACAATTGAAACACTTCATAATCAAAATACAAACTCTATATAATGTTATGAAGTTCTGCAGAGTTTACAAGTGCAAAGGGTGGTACTCCAAAATCACCCTTAGAGCATCTTCTAATAAAAAAGACAATGTATGATCCTTCCGAGTTTACAGACATTATGAAACCGTTCTTTACCTATAATAATGTCTAACCTATCTAGATTCACTAACAAAAAATCTAGGCTATTTGAAAAACTTTGGATAGATAAAGGTAACTAGGTCACACATCTATCCCTATTGATTCAGATGCTCATCCAAGTTGTAGATTTGGATATACCTTTTTTTTTTCAAGAAAAAATCCTTTCATTAGTTATATAAAAAACGCCCGTAGTAGGGCTACAAAAGACCCTCTCCTGCTCATAAGAAAACAGAGTAGAGATCCAAGCAAGGCAGCTAGGGAGACTCTCCCTAGGTGTAGAAAAGTACAAATATCAGTACAAAAAATTGAGGGGCTATATCATACAATAGGAGGGGGAATAGCCAAACAGGTGTCCCTGTAGTGCCAGCGGGGGGAACTCGCATGTAGGGTATAGAAGGGGCCATTGCACCAAGTGGTGTGAAAGGCATGGCGCCGCAAGATCGCCTCATCAGATGCGGTCATACTGTCCTTGCAGGGTGTGGATCAACTCCTGCCAAATCCCCCGAACAGTCTTTGCTGGTGGCTCCAGTCTCCCCTCAAAGGCCCTGAAACACCGGGCTGCTCTCCAGGTGAACCAGATGGTGAGGCTTGCTGAGGAGCTCCCATCGTAGATCCCTCTCCTATGTCCAGCCGCGACGGACGAGAAATCCAGTGAAGGAACGAGTCGAGGCTAGCCCCTAATGAATCTGATGGCTTGGCTGTCCTACTCCATCTCGTAGCCCATAGCAGGCCCTAACGAAATCGACCAAGCAGTGGCACCCCATGTATACATGCCCTTTGGAGAGAGGGGGGTAAATATGTGTAGCATCCGCAGCCAAATCTGCTGCGCCTGAGGACAGTCCCATAGGCAATGTCTTTGTGTCTCCAAAGGGTGGCCGCATCGGACCGCAGGCTGCCGAAAGACCGCTCTAGCCAAGTGCCAAGCAGGGTCTGGATCAATATGCCACTTCTGGGAAGCGGCGGCCACTATCCGTATCCTCTGAAAGATGCACTCTGCAACCAAAGGCGACTCTGTCTCCACTCTCTGAAGTTTGCCCTCATCCTGGATCTCATAGTAGAGGCATCTACCATCCTCAGTGCAAGCTCTGACAGCAATTAAGATCTCCAACTGTGTAAAGGATCCCATCCACCGTGGGGCTACTGGCTCGAGAGGCGAGAACCACTCCTTTGTAAGTGCCTCCTGAATGTCATCCCTCATAATCAGCCCCCCTCTGAAGTGACTCAGCCTCTCCACCTGGATCTCCTCTGGGAGACTGCAAAAGGCCTGCCAGTCTCCAAAACTACGTGCTGGGCCTGTCGCCAACGGTCCCCATGCTAGACGAGGCCGAGAACCTAGCATATGACCCTGCTCTGTGCGTACCGCTAGGCTCCAGATGAGCGGCTGTCTGGCCCGCTCCTCATCACAAGAAGGAGGTCTCTGAGAGAGTCCCGGTCTCAGCAACTCCCAAGCTCCCAGGATGCTCAAGGCAAATCTGTCCTCCCATCCTCTACTGAGGCATGTCCTCCTCATCTCTATGAAGATCCATCGTATCTCTGGTGCCCAAGTGCCCCCTGCTGGGGGATCCCAAGCCTATAGCCGCCGCTGAAAAAGAAGCTCTTTCCAAGGCTCAGCGCCTGGAAGTAGCCCCTGAACAATAAGCTTCCCCACCAATAAGGCTCTACTCTGATCAACTGGATCTATAATGCCCAAGCCCCCTTGGGCCAGCGGAAATGTAATAACTGCCCAAGCAACCTTAGCCCGGGCTGGCTGACCATCCCGCCCAGACCAAAGAAAGTTCCTGATCAGCCTCTGTACCTGGCTGATGCAAGAGCTCGAGAAGATCCAGCAAGACGTGATGTACCACATGGTCACTAAAAGTACCTGATTTGCCACCACCACCCTCCCAGCCAAGGATAGCCTAGCTGTACTCCAATAGAAAAGCTTCTTTCGGCGGATGCTCAGAAGAAGCGGGGCAATCTGCTGATCAGGTGACAAATCTAGTCCAATCTGGCATCCCAAATACCGCATTGCTGTGCCAGGAGGAGGAATCCATCTAAAACTCGGGTCTAGGCTCCATGCCGGAGTGGGAGCGCTACTGATCCAAAAGGCCACTGTCTTGCGCCAATTGATCAATGCTCCCGAAGCTGCACTAAAAGCCTGAAGCGACTGCTCTGCCCACTGCTAAAGATTGGCCTCCTGGCCATGGAAAAATAAACCCATGTCATCAGCAGCGATCTCAGCATCGAGAAAGTCCTCCCCCCGGACTGGGACCTGGAGTCCTCCCCCCGGACTGGGACCTGGAGTCCTCTCAAACCAACCTCCTCTGCCTTCAGATACATGCTCATAGCCTCAGCAAAGAAGAGAAAAAGAAACGAGGCGAGAGGACACCCCTGACAGACTGATCTGGTCAACTCAAAACTCGGCCCCCCGGACTGGGACCTGGAGTCCTCTCAAACCAACCTCCTCTGCCTTCAGATACATGCTCATAGCCTCAGCAAAGAAGAGAAAAAGAAACGAGGCGAGAGGACACCCCTGACGGACTGATCTGGTCAACTCAAAACTCGGCCCCCGTCCTCCTGCCACCATCAGCACCACCTGGCTACGAGCTGTGGAATATAGAGCCGCCACTCCTCGAATCCAAACTGTCTCAAAGCCTAGACGAAGCATAGTGCCCTCTAAGAAACCCCAATCGACTCGATCGTATACCTTCTCAAAATCGAGAAGCGTCACGACTAGGTCCTCACCGAGAAATCTAGCTCGGGCCGTCGCCTCCCAGAAGGTGAAAATATTGTCAAGGATACTGCGCTCCTTGACGAATCCTATCTGGGTAGCATGAATCAACTCCCCCAAGAAGAGCTGGATCCTCAAACTCAAGGCCTTTGCTAAGACCTTGTAGACATAGTATTGAGGATCGTAATAGGTCTCCAATGCCGAATATCATCTGATACTCCCTCCCCCTTGGGGATAAGAAAGATCAAGCCCTCTGAAAAGCTCTTTGGCATCACCCCAGTGGCATCACCCCAGTGTCCAAAACATACTGAAAGTCGCTGCGAAGGCCTGGCCCCAAAAGGTCCCAATAGCGCATAAAAAAGATAGGCGTCATTCCGTCCTCCCCAGGGCAACTATGGCACGGAAGGACCCTCAAGGCCTCAGCAAGCTCAACCTCTGAAAGAGGCTCACCCAGAACTGTGCGCATACAATCTGTGACCCTCCTCTGCACATGGGCCCACACAGTCTGTCTGCAAGCATCCCGAGCCTCAGTGGCTGGCTTCGCTGAAAGCAGGTCTCTATAGAACTCAGTGGCAATGGCTCTGATCTCCCCGGGCTTAGTGTGGGGCTACCGATCCGTCCTGCCTCTCCTGAGCTGGCAAACTCCTGCTCGAGCATGGCGGGGTCCAGTACTCTAAAAAAACTCCCCAGTCACCACTCTATCACCCAGCTGCCTCCACTGGGAGGCCTAGCGACGATAGTAGAACTCATGTCTCTGCTCCTCTGCCTCTTTGACCTCCTGGCATGCCTGGCTCAGCTGGGATGCCACCCACTCACATGTAGGCTACTGCTCCTGAAGGTGCTGAAGCGAAGCAAGGCTACGTCTCAACCGACGCTCCCGCTTGCGAGTTTGTGTTATTGGCAAGGTTTAAATTGGTGCCACTAAGGACAACTTATTATGCTTATAGAGAATTCAGGTAAATGGGTGCCACTAAGGATAACCTATTATTCTTGCAGGGAATTTAGGTGATGGATGCCACTAAGGACAACTTATTATGCTTACAGAGAATTCAGGAGGTAAATGGATGCCACTAAGGATAACCTATTATTCTTGTAGGGAATTTAGGTGATGGGTTAGACCTCTGAGCAAGCTTTCACCCACCATGCCCACCATCTAGAGTAGTACCTCAAAGGATCAGTCAATGATGAGGCTATGGTGCATACAAACTTTCACTTTTCCACCAGTGGGCGAGATTTGTGTTTACTCATTGAGTAGTTGCTATATTAAACTAACTGAAAAAAGAATGATAAGCCAATGATCTTACCTGTTAATGTAATTGGCTCTGCAAATATTTTATTAATCATCCAAGTATTATAGTTATATAGCGTATGGAATTCTCTTCATGTGACATGCAAGCGATTGAAGCATGGCTGGTAGGGATTAAACTCAAATAGCTTTTTTTTGTTTATTTTTCCTCTTGTTTTTTTTGGTTTATAGTGCATTCAAGTGATGTGTGGGTGTGTAAAATGATCTAGAAGAGTTTCCTTAGACAGTAATTCCCAAGGTGTGTTGGCAAATAGTTTGAATTATGTCCTTAAGCATTGAGGGAAATTTGTTGTAGGATAGGAGTAATTGTTGAAGCTCTGAAGCTAAAACTTTGACTAGTAGCTTTTTAAATGTTGATCCATATGATGAGATAACTTATTACATAACCTTGTTGTTTAGAGTGCAAGTAGGTTCTTATGGCTCCTCCTTTTTTGGGACAGGATTCTTGTGGTCCGCTTGTTGTTGCTTTGGCCACCACACCATGTGAGGCATGGGTGTGCTTCTTCTTGGCACAAAGTTGGTGGCAAGGTTGTTCTTTCCTTGCATGTCTTGAGGCACCAAGATAGATATCTTTGTGCAATGAGTAGGCATGTAGGCATCCATTTTGGATAGACTTTATGATGAGAGGGTTGGTGCCTTAATTCTTAAGGTTGCTTCTTTTGTGTAAGTTCATGGGCTCTTGTGGATTGATTTGGAATCAACATATTTTCGTTACCTTTGTAGAACCCCTATGCTTGTAATAATTTATTGGGAGCCCGTACCTATTGAGCTGGAAGAAGATCTTATCAGTTTTTGTTTATAGTAGAGGTTGAGTACTTTGCTTTCTAGACTTTTGAGATTTATGTGTGAGCATTGCCCTAAGTGTCACCTTGGTTGGCGAGGTAACCAGATTGGATTTCCACCATTATAGTAGCCTTCAGCTACTAGTAACTTATTCTTCACTATCTTTTGATACCATGAAGATATTTTGACATTGAATTATGTAGTGGATGATACCTTCTTTTATGGAATTGAAGGTTTGGTATCTTTCCTAGCAATTTCTTACAATGGAGCAACGGATGATACCTTCTTTTATGGAACTAAAGGTTTGGTACTTTCCTAGTATTTTATTACAATGGAGGAGTGAAAATTATTGGTTTGGGTAATCATCGACGATGAATGAGGCTTGGATCTTCATAGGAGTACTCGATTAAAGCTTCAATGTGAGGTACTGCCAATGTAGGGTAGGTCTTTGCTATCAATGGTAATCACCAAAGAGGCTATTTTCTTGGGCAAAGGGTCTATTGATGTTAAAGGTTGCGGGGGGCTACCCTTGCTAGAGTAAGGTTCAATATTTTTTATTAATGTTGAGAGGTATAAGAAGGGTCATATTATAGAGTGGTTGTCGACTGCAACCTTGTGAAGTTACAGGTAGAAGCTGGTTCTCTCGATGGTGAGGCTGGAGATGAATGGATAGAAGCTATGTTGAGAATTTTTGGAACCAATTATTTAATACAATTTACAAAAAAGAAAATTTAATGCCATTAATAAGCTACTATAGAAAAATTTCATATTCTATTGGATAGTACAAATACTAGTTTTTAGTTTTCCAATAATTTTGATAGTTTAGAAAGTATTGATTTTCAAGTTTTGAAATATTTTCCTTTCTTCAAATCAAAATTTTGCATAATTTATTATCGTGAAATTCAATTAAGAATTTAAAATGATTTTTTCTTGAAATTTTCTAAGTCAAAGAACCATACTCTACCTGATTGTATACATAATATTTCATTAGAAAAATATTAATTTCTTAAAAAACATAACCTCCATTAGATGCTTTAAATTTTAATATGGATGAAAAGAAGTTTTAAAAGCCTAGGTGTACATTATAAGAAACTAGAAGTCAACATCTCTTTCTTTCCTAGCTTTAAAAAAAGACCTTCTTCATTAAAAATTAAAAAGCTCTTCCATTAAGATACATAAAAAATTAACTAGGCACATTAGAGAAAAGAGTGTTATTCTAGATCTAGTATTTATCTAATGGGAAAAGAATTACATTTGTATTGAAAAATAAATCTACTTTTAAGATTTTACCATTGAAAATCTTATAGCCATGATTAAAGTTCCATCTCAAGGCCCATGATTAAAGTTCCAACTATCAAGGCCTTGTCTTAACTATTCCACTACTAGAAACATAAGTAGGAAAGAACACTAAGATTGTTGCAAGCAAAATAGGTAACTGACGAGGGTTACCTAAAAAGATTCCCTCCCAAAATGTATGAAATTTAAAAAATGGTTTAAAAACATATTTTTTTTAAAACACATCTAGAATTCCATGTATAAATTAAATGAATTTTGCTATTTTTTTCAAGATTGAGAACACGTGTGACCTTCGTAGATTTATAAATTGTTGTTGTTTGTGACATAAAAATAAATTTGACTTACAAAATGACATAGGCATCTACATAACTTAAAGAAATATCAATCTATTTCAAATAAAAAATTATTTTATAAATTTCATGAATGTACTACCCTTTTTTTAATGAACTTTCTTTGGACAAATTCTACCACTATGCATAAATATGCACATTATTTGACAAGAACTCAAAAAATATTAGAATACATAAAAATATAAGCTCCATAATTTATGAAAATTTCTACAAACATTCTTGAGTCTATTTTTGGACCCAAATAGTAAACCCTTTAGTATATACTTACGTTGACAGTTTGCATGACATAATTATTTGCTCTATTATTTATAAGCAGATAGTGGGCATGATATACAACCAATGCTAAGAGTAAAGAGGTCAACTTATAGGTGTACAAAGGTAGACTTGTATTCATATATATATGTAGAAGATGGTAACTATGGAGGATCTGAGTAAACCTAAGAATGTTAAAAGAGTAGAAAATTGAATTATTTTTTCTGTAGGACAAACTTAGAGGCATACACCATATAGCCTATGGGTATAAATTTTGCCACACATAGGCATTTGTTTTCATGAAGGAAATTTTTGTTATGCAATATGGATAAGGGTTTCGGGAAGAAGTTGTAGCCTATATCATGTACATATGTGGTGGTGGCAAAAATTCATAGTATGCATATGTTGATGTTGGATCCAGATAGCCATTATCATGAACGTAGGTGATGGTATATCTAAGAGTAGTATAGAAATGAGCTCTAGTTATAATTATTTAGAGTACATGTGAAGGATGTTGAGAGATGGTATGTCTAAGGGTAGTGTAGAATCAACTCTAGTTATAATTATTTGGAGGACATGATGCGAAGGATGCTCAGAGATGCAATCTTTGCTCGCGACATTGTCTTTGTGTACGAAGAGAAAATAGAGGAGCTTAGGGCTTTTGGAATGGTGGTAGAGAAGAGCTTGGACCTTTCATGAGTGATGACGGTAGATTCAAGGTCCCCTATGCTGGAGAGCATACAACTGCACATAGGCATGGCAGAGTCCAAGCTCACATGCATCCCCCTCCTCGACATAGATGGTCCCACCATGTGTATTTGATTATAGTTCTTCAGCTTTAAAATTGAATTATAGAACAAAAATCAGGATTGGCAAATCAATCCACTCATGGTTGTCCAAATCAATGGAGTCTTACACATCTGGATTAAAACAAATGGATTATCGGTCATCATGGATTATCTCATCTAGCTCTTCAGTTATCATGAATTTTTGGCATCTACTATGTAGTGATATTATTTATGATACAAAGGTTACATGGTTACATAGACAAGCATTTTTTTTAATGACCTCCTCTCAAATTTGTAGTCAAAGGTTGTGAC
Source organism: Cibotium barometz (assembly GCF_041138505.1). Classification (NCBI taxonomy): domain Eukaryota; kingdom Viridiplantae; phylum Streptophyta; class Polypodiopsida; order Cyatheales; family Cibotiaceae; genus Cibotium; species Cibotium barometz. The sequence continues at coordinate 21,064,667 of NC_141064.1, read as the reverse complement.
CATATGTGTTTTTCAGGTCCTTAGCCCTAAACCTATGTCCTACCTATATCACCTTATCCTAGGCATATTTTTTCTTTAATTCTATGATTTATAAGATTTTTTTAAATTTTTTTTGAGATTTTATTGGCTGCTATCTACTATTTGGAATGAGCTTTTAAAGATTTATTGGTGATAAAAATAAAAACAATTCTCATAAAAAATATAAAAATATTTCAAAGTTAAGAAAAATAATCTCCTAAAAGTTGGTGTTTTACATCAAAGTTGATGCAAAACATCAAAAACTTGCTGTTTTGCATCAAGTTTCAGATGCTCCGGAGAAGAAAGTTGGAGGATCCAAGGTCGACTTTGACAAACGACAAGTTTTATCGATTCTGTCCGCATTGGCATGCTTAGAAGACCTACTCCACAAATTTTGAGTACCAACACAACTATGTTTCAATGCAATGTGCAGACATCACAAAGCGGACATCTGCACATCAACTCGAGTTGTGTGGAAAAGTTGATGTTTTGCATCAACGTGATGATGCAAAACATCAAGTTTTATGAAAACGTTGATGTTCTACATCAAATTGATGCAAAACATCAACTTTTTCACAAAACTTGATGTTTTGCATCAAAGTTTGATCCAGATAACCATTATCATGAACATAGGTGATGGTATATCTAAGAGTAGTATAGAAACGAGCTCTAGTTATAATTATTTAGAGTACATGTGAAGGATGTTGAGAGATGGTATGTCTAAGGGTAGTGTAGAATCAACTCTGGCTATAATTATTTGGAGGACATGATGCGAAGGATGCTGAGAGATGCAATCTTCGCTCGCGACATTGTCTATGTTGATGTTTGATCCAGATAGCCATTATCATGAATGTAGGTGATGGTATATCTAAAAGTAGTATAGAAATGAGCTCTAGTTATAATTATTTAGAGTACACGTTAAGGATGTTGAGAGATGGTATGTCTAAGGGTAGTGCTCTGGTTATAATTATTTGGAGGACATGATGCAAAGGTTGCTGAGAGATGCAATCTTCACTCCTGACATTGTCTTTGTGTACAAAGAGAAAAAAAAAGGAGCTTAGGGCTTTTGGAATGGTGGTAGAGAAGAGCTTGGACCTTTCATGATGACGGTAGATTTAAGGTCCCCTATGCTGGATAGCATACTACTGCACATAGGCATGGCAGAGTCAAGGCCCACATGCATCCTCCTCCTTGACATAGATGGTCCCACCATGTGTATTTCCTTATAGTTCTTCAGCTTTAAAATTGAATTGAACAAAAATTAGGATTGGCGAATCAATCGACTCGTAGTTGTCCAAATCAATGGCATCTGGATTAAAACCAATGGATTACAGATCATCATGGATTATCTCATCTAGCTCTTCTATTATCATGAATTTTTGGCATCTACTATGGAGCAATATTATTTATGATACAAAGGTGACAATGTCACATAGACAAGCATTTTTTTTAATGACCTCCTCTCAAATTTGTAGTCAAAGGTTGTTGTGATCATATGTGTTTTTCAGGTCCTTAGCCCTAAACCTATGTCCTACCTATATCACCTTATCCTAGGCATATTTTTTATTTAATTCTATGATTTATAAGATTTTTTTAAAAATTTTTTTGAGATTTTATTGGCTACTATCTACTCTTTGGAATGAGCTTTTACAGATTTATTGGTGGTAAAAATAAAAACAATTCTCATAAAAATGTAAAAATATTTCAAAGTTAAGAAAAACAATCCGTTAAAAGTTGATGTTTTACATCAAAGTTGATGCAAAACATCAAAAACTTGATGTTTTGCATCAAGTTTCAAATGTCCCAGAGAAGAAAGTTAGAGGATCGGAGGTCGATTTTCACAAACATGTTTTATCGATTTCGTCCACCTTGGTATGCTCTGAAGACCTACTCCACAAATCTTGCGTACCAACACAACTATGTTTCGATGCGATGTGCAGACGTCACAAAGCGGACGTCTACACATCAACTCGAGTTGTGTGAAAAAGTTGATGTTTTGCATCAACATGATGATGCAAAACATCAAGTTTTATGAAAAAGTTGATGTTCTACATCGCGTTGATGCAAAAACATCAACTTTTCCACAAAACTTGATGTTTTGCATCAAAGTTTAATCCAAATAGCCACCCATTATCATGAATGTAGGTGATGTTATATCTAAGAATAGTATAGAAATGAGCTCTAGTTATAATTATTTAGAGTACATGTGAAGAATAGTGAGAGATGGTATGTCTAAGGGTAGTGTAGAATCAACTCTGGTTATAACTTTTTGGAGGACATGATGCGAAGGATGCTGAGAGATGCAATCTTCGCTCGAGATGTTTGATCGAGATAGCCATTATCATGAACGTAGGTGATGGTATATCTAAGAGTAGTATAGAAACGAGATCTAGTTATAATTATTTAGAGTACATGTGAAGGATGTTGAGAGATGGTATGTCTAAGGGTAGTGTAGAATCAACTCTAGTTATAGTTATTTGGAGGACATGATGTGAAGGATGCTGAGAGATGCAATCTTCACTCGCAACATTATCTTCATGTATAAAGAGAAAAAAAAGGAGCTTAGGGATTCTAGAATGGTGGTAGAGAAGAGCTTGGACCTTTCATGACGGTAGATTCAAGGTCCCCTATGCTGGAGAGCATACAACTGCACATAGGCATGGCAGAGTCCAAGCTCACATGCATCCCCCTCCTCGACATAGATGGTCCCACCATGTGTATTTGCTTATATTTCTTCAGCTGTGAAATTGAATTATAGAACAAAAATCAGGATTGGCAAATCAATCGACTCGTAGTTGTCCAAATCAATGGAGCCTTGCACATCTGGATTAAAACCAATGGATTACAGGTCATCATGGATTATCTCATCTAGCTCTTCTGTTATCATGAATTTTTGACATCTACTATGTAGCGATATTATTTATGATACAAAGGTTACATGGTTACATAGACAAGCATTTTTTTAATGACCTCCTCTCAAATTTGTAGTCAAAGGTTGTGACCATATGTGTTTTTCAAGTCCTTAGCCCTAAACCTATGTCCTACCTATATCACCTTATCCTAGGTATATTTTTTCTTTAATTCTATGATTTATAAGATTTTTTTAAAATTTTTTTGAGATTTTATTGGCTACTATCTACTATTTGGAATGAGCTTTTACAGATTTATTGGTGATAAAAATAAAACAATTCTCATAAAAAAATGTAAAAATATTTCAAAGTTAACAAAAATAATCTCCTAAAAGTTGATATTTTATATCAAAGTTGATGCAAAACATCAAAAACTTGATGTTTTGCAAGTTTCAGATGCTTTGGAGAAGAAAGTTGGAGGATCGGACATCAATTTTCACAAACGACCTGTTTTATCGATTCCATCTGCGTTGGCATGCTCAAAAGACCTACTCCACAAATTTTGAGTACCAACACAACTATGTTTCGATGCGATGTTTGCAGACGTCACAAAGTGGACGCCTTCACATCAACTCGAGTTGTGTGGAAAAGTTGATGTTTTGCATCAACTTGATGATGCAAAACATCAAGTTTTATGAAAAAGTTGATGTTCTATATTGAGTTGATGCAAAACATCAAGTTTTGTGGGAAGTTGATGTTTTGCATAACCTTGATACAAAATATCAAGTATTGTAAAAAAGTTGATCTTTTGCATAGAAAGTTGATGTTTTGCATATAAAGTTGATGTTTTACATCAACTTGAAGAAACCTTAGTGTGGCAAAAGATGCAATGTGGTGTGCCTATATATGGTGAAACATTTTGACTAAAATATAACACCTTGAAATATAGCAAAAAAAAAGGTTAAAATATATCACCTTGACATATGGTGGAACTTTTCCTTATGGTTGGGGGCTATGTTGAAGTTTCTTGTGTGGTGGTGAGCTCAATATTAGAGTGTTCTTGTACCCTTTGAATATAAAAATTTAGCTTGGATTAGCACCTAAACTTAAATTTACTTTAGTTGTGTTTTAATAACGTGCGAGGAAACCACATTTTTTTGGGTGATGGCTAGGGTCACTTCTTCAATTACATGCTCTAATTTATATGTTAACTATAGTGTTATGCTTGTGTGTTCATGTTTGAAAAGTGTACCTATTTCCTTTTTTTTGTAGATTGTTTGGCGGGTTTCGCTCGACTTTTCCCTTTGCTCGAAACAACTCGCTTGGAGAATGGTTTTTCCCTTTTAGCATGCATTAATGTTAAAAATAATGAACTATTTTTAGTGTGCATGCATGGGCCTTCCCCTTATAATGTTGAGAAGTGTGGTGCAATAGAGCATATGTAGAGGCAAGGAGTGAGTAGGTGAGGATGAAGCCATATGGCAAAAGTGGATTATCCCACATGCATGGACCAAGCAAAGATGTACTCTACCCATTTAAAAGGGGTCATTTTCAAGCAATGAAGTACAAGCACATCTCAAGCTTATCTATGAGTTCAATTTAATCTATCTTGCAACCTAATTAGCTTGTGATCATCATCACTTTGTTTCACATACTCTCATCATGATCATGCTTAGGCATCATACAATGTAGGTTTAAGTAAATTATGTGTAATTAGACTACTTAGATTCTTGTAGGAGGTACCATAAATCTTAACATGGTATCAGAGCCTTCCCTCTCTCCTTGAGCCCTCTATTAGTACTTCATTAGCATTATCTTTCACTAATTATATCATTAGTGGTTCTAATCCATCTTATCCATTTCTTCCCTCTTTGTGGCTAGAATTTGAACTCTTCATTCTCCCAATTCTCTTCGCTATTTCCCAAGCCACTTTGGGAGGCTCTTCTTTATGCTATTGTTAAACCAAAGGAATTGCATGAATTCATCGCCAATAGCTTGCAATTTGTGATTTAGTGTGAATTCATGATTGGTATTTTGCATCATTTGCCGCTTGTGTTCACAATTAAGGCAAGCCCTATCAGATGAATTTTAGCAATTCTATGAGGACTCTACTTACCAAGTTTGATGACAAATGGTTCATTTAGTGCTACACAATAGCAACCGAATTACTAGTCATATGATTTCTATCATTTTTGGGATTCCTTGGTGCTTTTGAGGTGTTTTTTATACTTGGGCCACTCAATCTAATCAAGGGAAAGAGGTGTATGTAAAAATACCCATGAAATTTGGATTCCCCAAGATCAATTGCACCCTCCAAGTCTTTTGCTCTACTAATCACTGTATACAAGCACTAACCACCATAACTAACAAGTAATTAATAGTAATTGGGTGAAATTGGGGATACAATTGAACAATTAGGATTACATTTAGTGCATTTACACATCAAAAGCACTAATTTTGCATTGGGGCTACAATCAGGAAGCTCTAGAAGTAAAAAAATAAAATTTGGAAGCACATGCACTACTTGCATTTTATCTTGTTTAAAGCATCCACATTTACCAAGTTATATGAGAACGGACATTGCCAGTTTGAAGCATCATAATCTCATTGGTAAGACCTTCTTATTATGGCAAAATCAGTAAGCATTCGTATGTAGAGAAGTTCAATAGAGAAGGGTTCCACAATTGGGATACACAGATGAGGTACCTTCTAATGCATAAGAAATTGTGAAAAATCACTAAGGAAAATGTGCCAGATGAACCAAGTGAAGCATGGGTTGAAAAAGATGAGCAAGCATTGTAACTCATTGGTTTACACTTAGGCATGTCTTATTCATCACATTGACTCTAAGGAACACACATAGGATGCATGGGATACATTGAATCTCGTGTTTGGAGCTAAGGCAAACAACCAAGAAATTTACTTAAAGATTGAGTTCTATGGTCTAGAAATGAATTTTAATGAATCTTTGGCTAAACTTGTCAGTAAAATGAAAATCATCATGACCTAGATAGATGGGATAGATTCTAAGATTGGAGATAAAGATGCAAATCTTAAAAAGCATGCCAAAGGAATACAATGCACTTGTTGTCACAACCTTGAAGAATTTACCAGAGCCAACATTTGATGGATGTGTCTCCTCCCTTTTGGAGAAGGAGAGAGAATTAAAGGAAGCAATACCAACATTATTGATAAAAAACAGAAGCAGGATGGAGCACACACAAGAGGAGCAAACCCTAATCCATATCCATCAATCATAAAGAAGGAGAGAAGCCATAGTCACCATCTCTCTCTCACACACAAAGGGAACACAACATAGTGTTATGTCCACACTACAAAGTAAACCTAATGTAATGTCCACACCACACATGACCAGCTGGACGCGGTCATAAACACACCACATGATATCTATCTACCATACTGTCACTCTGTCAGCACCCATGTGCTATCCTCCAGCTGTATACGAGCTTGACATTTCAACACTCCCCCTCAAGCTTGACATGTCCATCTCTAGGACTCCCAATCTAGTACAGAAGTACTCGAACTTATCCTTACCAAGTGCTTTGGTAAAGATATCTGCAACCTGCTCATCTGTCTGCACATATGTCAAATCAACATGCCCATCTAGCACTTTCTCTCTGATGAAGTGATAGTGGACCTCAATATGTTTGGTCCTGGCATGATAAACTGGGTTGCTAGCAAGCTGAATACTACTCATGTTGTCACAATGAATGACAACTCCCATATCACTCTGTAACCTGACATCATCTAGCAACTTCTTCAACCACATAGCCTCACATGCAGCTATGGCTGCTCTACGATACTCTGCCTCTGTGGTAGATAAAGCAACTGTAGGTTGCTTTTTACTGCTCCAACTCACAGCTCCATTACCAAGGCTGAAAACATAGCCACTGGTAGACCGCCTGTCATATGCACTACCGGCCCAATCTGCATCTGTATATCCATAGACATGCATGTCTTTTCCTGCCTCATAGAAAAGACCATAATGCACGGTAGTTTTGACGTATCTCAGAATACGTCTCACAGCATCCAAGTGAGGTTTACGAGGACTTTGCATAAACTGACTCACCAAACCAACTGCATAACTGAGATCTGGCCTCGTAATGGTCATGTAGATAAGGCTACCAACCATTTTCCTGTACATGGTGATATCATCAAGCTCATCACCCAAATCAGCCCTAAGCTTCATGTTTTGCTCTAATGGTGTCAACATTGGTTTGCATGCTGTCATACCATACTTTGCCAGCATGTCAAGTGCATATTGCCTTTGCACCAACCATATACCCTTGCTTGTTCTAATCACCTCAATGCCAAGAAAGAACCTTAAATCACCAAGGTCTTTCATATCAAACTCTTTGCATAAAGAGGCCTTAACCTCATCAATGCCTTTCCCACAATCACCTGTGATAATCAAATCATCAACATAAATGACTATCATCACGATACCATCATGTGTCTTCTTCACATAAAGTGAAGAGTCTGCATTTCCAACCACAAATCCAATACTGACAAGATATCTGCTGATCTTGTCACTCCAAGCACGAGGTGCTTGCTTCAAACCATAGATTGCTTTCTTTAACCTGCAAACAAAAGTCGGATATTTTGGATGTACATATCCTTCTGGCTGTTCCATGTACACCTCTTCTTGTAGTTCACCATTCAAGAAAGCATTTTTTACATCCATTTGATGTAAAGCCCAACCTTTTTGTGCTGCTAGTGCAATGATAGACCTCACTGTAGCCATCTTAGCCACTGGGCTGAAAGTTTCATCATAATCAAGACCATACGTTTGTGCATATCCTTTAGCGACCAGCCTTGCCTTATGTCTCTCTAGGCTGCCATCTGACTTGCACTTTACCTTATACACCCATTTGCAACCAATTGCATTCTTTCCTTGAGGTAACTCAGCCAATTCCCATGTATCATTTTTGTCCAAAGCATCCATCTCTTCATCCATGGCTTTCTGCCATACATGCTCTCCAATAGCCTCTGTATAGCATGTAGGTTCCACATGCTTTACCATAGATGTCATGTATGCATAGTGCATAGCAAAATCTCTATATGTCAATCTTTCCACTGGATATCTGACTCTCTGGGATCTCCGCAATGCATGCGGGTCACTCTGTACACCTATAACTCGAGCATGTGGTGGCACATATCTGTCCTGCCTAGCACCAGGTGTGCGTAAAACAGGTATACCGAGATCCTCATCCAAACTCTCAGAACTAGAGGACTCATAACCTGTGATCCCAATTCCCTCGAAGTTCTTCTTGCCTTTATCCATAGCACTACTCCCAGTGCTCACACTCTCATGCCTCAAACGTCCTGACCATGGACGTACACTGCTACACTCTCAGCTTCTGCTGCTGGCCCAGACATAGTAGTAGAACTAGAACTTGCTTGTGATGGCAAGTTCACAGGCACATTAGCCTCAAGTGAGTCAATGACTCCCTCATCTTTTGCTTTATACCAACTAGCAAGCTCATCAAACACCACATCTCGTGAGATGACTACTTGTCTAGTTTGAGGGTTATAACATTTGTAGGCTTTTCGATCCTGTGCATATCCAACAAATACACATTTCTCTGCTTTAGGATCCAACTTCCGTCTTCTTTCATCAGGCACATGGACATAAGCTATGCATCCAAAGACTTTGAGATGTCCAATGTCTGGCCTGTAACCTGTAAGCCGCATCTCTGGCGTGCTTCCATGAATGGCTGCTGTAGGTGTTTTGTTCAAGATATACACTGTAGTAGCACATGCTTCTGCCCAATAGTAATCTGGCATGCTCTTTTCATTGAGCATTGCCCTTGCCACTTCACATATGACTCGATTCTTTCTCTCAGCCACACCATTCTGCTGAGGTGTATACCTACATGTCAACTGTCTTCTTATCCCATGCTTCCATAGGAAATGCTCAAAAGCTTTTGAGGTGTATTCACCACCTCCATGTGTTCTCAAACATTTAATCCAACAGCCATATTGCTTTTCTATAAGAGCTTTGAAATCCATGAACTTTTCCAGCACTTCACTCTTCTCTTTCAAAAAATATATCCATGTCATCCTGCTGAAGTCATCTATAAATGTCACATAGTATAGACTTCCTTTGATAGATGGATTTTGTGCAGGGCCCCATACATCACTGTGTACTATCTCAAGTGGCCTGTTACTCATATTTCCTTCTCTAGGAAACCTCAACCTTGCCTGCTTTCCAAACTGACAGGCTTCACAAACATGCATATGTCCATCATATTTGAATCGAGGCAATCCACTGACAATGCCTCTTGTTTGCATGTTCTTTAATCTCTGTATATTGACATGTCCAATCCTCTTGTGCCACATGTCAATGTCCTGCACAATCCCATTGCTCTTTGAAAACATGGCTGAGCTCAATTCTGGTATTCCTGCATCCAATTTGAACAACCTTCCTTCCTTCTTGCCCTTGGTAATCAATCTACAGCCATGCTTAAAGTCTTCCACAAAACAGCCATTCTCATTGAATCTTACTTGTAATCCCTGCTCAACCATTTGGCCCACTGATGCCAAATTCTTTGTGATGGATGGTACATATAACACTTCTGACATATTCTTCACATTTCCATCATGCATCCTCAAAGGCACACTGCCAACATGTGTTATAAGATGCTGAGTATCATCTCCTGTGACCACATAACCATTTGTATCCAATGGTTGCATCTTCTCAAACCACTCACCATGACATGTCATGTGGTTTGAGGCACCTGAATCCATATACCATGACTCATCTCCTGCATTCTGAGAATCCATTGTCCCCATAATGTGCTTCATTACAAAAAGATGATTTGAACTCCCATCATTGTTACTAGTAGGTGCATAATTTCCATGTTGTGGTCTTCCATTCCTCATATCATTCTGCTTTTTGTAACAATCTTTTGCCATATGTCCAAGTTTGCCACAATAGTGACATTCAATCCCATTCAAATTTTGTTGAGGACCTTGCCATCGTCCTCTACCATGAGCACCTGTTCCAAATCTCCCCCTATGGGATTGAAATCCACGACCTCCACGTGATCCAAATGATGACTGTGAATTCTGAAAATTCTGATTTGATTGTGGTTGAGTAGACCTGTCATTCCAACCACGTCCTCCACGGCCTCGAGGGGTAAATCTCCCCCTGCCTCGAAAGCCTCTAGATGAGTAAAAAGCCTGATTCCTTGCATGCTCATCATTGCTTGACGAGGATGCACCACCTGTAACACTCATACCACCAAGGCCAAGCTTCAATTCCTCCACAATGAGCAATGACACAAGCTCATTAAAGTCTGGCATTCCTCCCAACCTTACTGAGATAGAAGTATCAAAAGATTTGTATTCTTTGCCTAAACCACGCAATGTGAGAGCAACCAAATCATCATCATCCATCGGGGCATGGATTGATGATAAGGAATTTGCATAACCCTTGATTTCCTGAACATACTCATGTATACTCCGATTCCTTCGTGTTACACTGTGAATCTGTTGCTTTAGTTGTATCTTCCTTGCACCAGTGTCTGTCTCATACATTCGGCACAATATACCCCATGCTTCTTTCAGTGTATCTGCATCTTGGATGTGAATAAGCAAGGCATCTGTTACACATATTGAAAAATAGTGCAACACTTTCGAAGACCGCTCTACCCATTGCTTGTGAGCCAGTAACTGAGCATTATTTGGTTGAGGAGGTAGGTATGGCTCCGGGTCTTCCTCCGAGACAAGAATCCATAAACCTTTGCCTTTCAAAAAACTCTTCATTTGAAACTTCCACACTTGAAAGTTAGTGCGGTCAAGCTTCTCTCCAACAATCTGTATCGGACCATCTCCCATTGTTGCAAAAATATAGTAGATGTACCCCTTAGATGTACCCCTTTGACAAGTTGTATGCCGGACCTGTAAAAGCTTCAAATCTCTCCAAATCACATCAAATGCTTGCAAATTGTGTGCATTAACATCCCACAATTATTCACCAACAATGTACACTCGATCAAAGTTGAAACCAAATGATACTTCTTCACAAAAAAAATTCTGGTTTTTTTCTCGCCAGTAATTTCTCGCCAGTAACCAGTCAAGATTATGCTCTAAATCCTTCAAATCTTGTCCAAATTCAATGATTCAACTTGCATTGGCTTCTCAACACATTGCTCCAACATATCCTAGAAGGGTTTGATCAAATTCTTCAAGGTGAATGAGAACCACCAATTTTTGTAGCTCCCTGGTTTGCTTTTTTCTGCATCTGTCAGGTACCACCTCTCACTAAAAGTGCTCTATCTCCTTCAAATCTTATCCAAATTCAAAACTTTTTGAATCAAAAGTTTAGCAACTCATAGGACTCTACTTGTACCAAAGGAATTAGGCCAATTTGATATAGACAAGGATTAATGCCTTGATTAAAAATGCTCTATTTTTGGACAGACTTTCTGCAAACCTGCACACCTCTGATAAATGACTTCAATGAGCTCCAAATACATCAAATGAGCTGCAACCAAGCATCATAAGGCCTTAGCAATATCTTTGCTAAACTCCCCAAGCTTTGAATGGCATCACATGGAGTAGTATTGAGTGAATTACATGAGTTTTATTGAAAACTATCAGGACTTCAGCTCCAGAATGCGCCGCCTGCTTGTAGGGGTCCTGGGGAGAGGGCTTTACACCATTGACATGATAGGCCTCTTAGCAATGACCTAATGCATCATGGGTATAAGGGGTTTGGCTCAATTCTTCCTCTAACTTCTGCAATCGTCCTCCACGAGGGGTATGTCCACTGTTTTTGTGAAAAACCAGAAACTTTTGCATAAGTTCACTTCCACTTGATTTTCCTCAAATCTGTATGCATCAATCTGCTTCAAGATTCTGTATGTTGCTTGTGCCCACTTTGCTAATACATGTGCTAGTTCAAATACACGTGCCTTTGTGTATACATTTGCCAAGAGTACATTCACTTCAAGCTTTCCATGAAAGCTTAGAGAAAAAACCCGAAATTTTCTGCTTGCTTTATGCACTTCAATCTTCACTGAACCTGCTCTTTGGCACCTGCAATCCGCTCAAGGGAGTTTTGCTACTCTTACCAGTTAGGCCAACCTTCAGATCTGTAACCGAGGTGAGCTCCACAGCTTCTCCTTTGCTTCAAACTCCAATGGCTTCCTTCACAGCTTTTTCTTCTACTTCCCTCTTCTCTCACTCACTCTCACAACACAGCTAATGAGCTCTTGGCTCTGATACCATGATAAAAAACAGAAGCAGGATGGAGCACACACAAGAGGAGCAAACCCTAATCCATATCCATCAATCATAAAGAAGGAGAGAAGCCATAGTCACCATCTCTCTCTCACACACAAAGGGAACACAACATAGTGTTATGTCCACACTACAAAGTAAACCTAATGTAATGTCCACACCACACATGACCAGCTGGACGCGGTCATAAACACACCACACGATATCTATCTACCATATTGTCACTCTGTCAGCACCCATGTGCTATCCTCCAGCTGTATACGAGCTTGACATTTCAACAATTATTGAGCATGCATTGTTCAACAAAAGCAATTTGAAGTGTTACAAATGTGGCAAAAAAGGACACTTTCAAAATCAATTTAGGTTCAAAGACAAGCCAAAGTGTAATCATTGACAGCAAGTTTGAGCACAAAGAAGAAGATTGCATATTGAAGAAAAATGAAGGAAACTTTATGGGGACTACTTTGACCACCAAGTATGAAGAGATCCCTAGAGATCAAATCTTCTAAAGAGAAAGGAGGCAAAACACGACCACTACCCTAGTCATCTGTCGTAAAAGAGGGGTCACCATATGTGTAGATACCCATCTTATCATTTCATCTTGTTTGTTGTGTGTGTCTACCCGACCACCAGAGAGTATCCAGTTGAGCACCTAGGGGGATAATGATTGTTGTAAGTCACATCATCCAACCACCTTGAGGGGGGGTGTTGAGAAGTGTGATGCCATAGAGCACATGTAGAGGCAGGGAGTGAGGAGGTGAGGATGAAGCCATATGGCAAAAGTGTATTATCCCACATGCATGGACCAAGAAAAGATGTACTCTACCCATATAAAAGGGGCCATTTTCAAGCAATGGAAGTACAAGAACATCTCCAGATTCTCTATGAGTTCAAGTGCTTGTGATCATCACTTCATTTCACATACTCTCAACGTGATCATGCTTAGGCATCATCCACTGTAGGTTTGAGTTCATCATGTGTCATGAGACTAATTAGCTTCTTGAAATAAGACTATAACAAATTTGACAAAATGATAATTCTTGAGAGAGAGAGAGCATGTGTGTGTGCGTGTGTGCATGCATGTGTGTTTATGTGTGTGTGTGTGTGTGTTTTTATGTGTATGTGTGTGTGTGTGTGTGTGTGTGTGTGTGTGTGTGTGTGTGTGTGTGTGAGAGAGAGAGAGAAATAAGACTATAACAAATTTGACAAAATGATAATTAAAAAATATTTACAAATCATGCGTGCCACCTACCCTTCTCTCTCTCTCTCTCTCTCTCTCTCTCTCTCTCTCTCTCTCTCTCGTAATGTAAAAAATAAAAGTTGTGGGTAGAAATAGACAATATAAATAAGAAGATGGAGAGAGAGAAAGTTTGTGAGAAAGTGAGTAAGAGCTTAAGATAAGTGTAAAAATAAAAAATAAAAGAAGATGGAGAAATGGTGACTGATTGGTAGGGTAAGAGAATGGAGAGTAAATAAGATGACACATAGAATAGAGTGACAATGGGAGACAGAGAGACAATGAAAGAGAGAGTGGGAGACATAGAGTGAAAGAGAGAGTGGGAGATAGAGAGAGTGAAAGAAAGTGGGAGACATAAATAGAGAGACATAGAGTGAAAGAGAGAGGGAATAGAGAGAGAGGGTAAAAGAGAGGGTGGGATACATAGAGTGAAAGATAGAGAGAGAGTGAGAGAGGAAATAGAGAGAGAGAGAGAGAGAGAGAGAGAGAGAATGAGAGAAAGACTAAAAGAGGTAGAGAGAGTGAACGAAAGAGTGGGAGATAGAGAGAGAGTGTGTGTGAAAGAGAGAGTGAGAGATAGAGAATGATATAGTGAAAGAAAGAGTGTGAGAGAGAGAGAGAGAGAGAGAGAGAGAGAGAGAGAGAGAGAGAGAGAGAGAGTGGGAGATAGAGAGAGAGTGTGTGAAATAGAGAGTGAGAGAGAGAATAAAGAGAGAGAGAGAGAGAGTGAAAGAGAGAGAGAGAGAGAGAGAGAGAGAGAGAGAGATGATGTGATTGAGATGGTGCATTTAATTCCAGTTAATGCTATATTCAATTTTGCATGCCATCACTTTCGTCATCATTTTTGTCATCATGGGCCTCCTGACCACTATTGCTTCTGTGTCTTCGTTCATCTCCTTCTTCCTCACGACTACACTACTGCTTTCGTCTCATCATTTTCATCTTTGTCCTCACGACCACACCGTTCCGTGGCTAATTCCACAACCTCGCACAGGTACTACAATCACGTGCATTGGGTTTTTGGCTGATTCCATAGTTTTTGGATTTCACAGTCAGTATTTGCTATTGGGGTCACCTTCAATTTCTGTGTTGTTTTTGTGTTTCTCTAAGATACGACCTTTGCATAGGTGCCCATCTAATGTAGGTAGCTCAGAAAACATTGTATCCCCACCAACACGACCAAACAACGCATTGGGAGGTCATCCCATCGGCAATTATACTCTGTATCGTGCCATTGTGGTCTCTTTGGGGGATAGAAAGTTTAAGAGGTGAGGCCCCTTCTATCTACAAAAACTACCACAATAACGCGAGGGGAGGGCATTCTACCAGCAAGTATGTGTCGTATCACATTGTTGTGGTATTTTTTATAGAAAAGAGAAATGCAAGATGGGAGATGTTAGGTCATCCTACCGGCAAGTATACCCTATATCATGTTGTTGTGGACTTTTGGGTGTGAAGGTATGTTTCATTTGAATGAAGATGTTTGAATGCAAAATCAGATTATGTTTCGATAAATGACCACAACAATGTGATATAGACCAATCTTGGTCAGAGGAGGATGACCACCATCTCATTGTTGTGGTTGTCTTGTTTTTGTGCATCTCTAAGATATGACCTTAGCATAGGTGCTCGTCTAATGTAGGTAGCTCAAAAAACATTGTATCCACCAAAACAACCACAACAACATGTCGGGAGGTCATCCCACCAGCAATTATACTATGTATTGTGCTGTTGTGGTCTCTTTAGGGTGTGAAGGTATGTTTTGTTTAAATGAAGATGTTTGAATGCAAAATCTTATGTTTTGGTAAATGACCACAACAATGCAATATAGACCAATCTTGGTCAAAGGATGACCTCCATCGTGTTGTTGTGGTCATTTCTTGTTTTTGTGTATTCGGTTCTATTTACGAAAACTACCACAATAACGCGAGGGGAGGGAATTCTATTGGCAAGTATGTGTCATATTGCATTATTTTGGTCGTTTTTGTAGCAAAGAGAAATACAAGATGGGAAGTCCTTTCCATCCCCTAGAACAACCACCATTCTTCCCGTAAAAGTATACACAAGATCGCGTAAGTTGTGGTCGTTTTGGGTGCGAAGGTATGTTTTGTTTGAATGAAGATCTTTGAATGCAAAACTTTATGTTTCGGTAAATGACCACAAGAATGTGATATTGACAAATCTTGGTTAGAGGATGACCTCCATCACGTTGTTGTGGTCATTTCTTGTTTTCGTGTATTCGGTTCTTCTATGTAAGCAAATCCCATGTATCTTATCCTTTTGTAAGTGATTTCTATATTCTTTTACTTTAAGATGTTTCGTCCAAATCGCCCAATTCAAACTGATGAACCTTACCAACATTCCCTGTATGTTTTTGTTTACATAATCTTGAGTCGGAAGATTTTCTTCCAAACAAAGAATTGCCCTCTTGTTTGGAGCTGCAAGACTGGCAGAAATTCTTGCTTCTCCTGAGCCTTTCATCTTTTCTTCCATGAATTATGATCTCACCTTTTATGTGTTTATCTTTATCTTAACCTAGGGAGAGAAAGGGATGTGAGGAGGCTGTGAGGTTTCATACAAGTGTGTTTTGATTCTAAGAAGTGACCGAAATCAAAACCCCAACTTTGTGTCACAGTATAGCTCCCATATTTTATTCCAAAGGATTTAGGATCTATTTATAGGTGAGGGAGGTCACTAACCAAGTCCAATGGGGTTCTAGAATTTTCCAAGTTTAGTTTGACTCAATTTGGACAAGATTTGAACCAGTTTGGCTCCCTTTTTTATTTCGTTTGATCCAGGAGAGAGGAGAGATAAAAATATCACAATTTTTTTGAATTAAAAACCCTTCCACACATGTGAAAGAGGAGCCTACCTTAAGAGTCCCCCTTTCCTTACCAAGGTGTCAAAAATGCATCATTATTCCAAAATATCTCATTTTTTTAGTAATATCTCATAATTTTTAACTAATAAACCTTGTACTCAGTCAACTCTTCATCTTATGTGAGCATTTATTCATTTTGGGGTATTTTCTTTTATTCTCTTAGATTTATCTCATCCCAACACTTGGATTAATCCAGTTGGGCCATTGGAACCTTAATTGGACCATAATCCAAAAATTTCTGAAAATGTAGACCATTAATTCCTCATGCACATTGGGAATTTCATTTTAAACTTCTGTTTAAAGGGAATCCATTTTAGACACTAGGAGGATTTTTATATCCAAAGATATTTCAATTTTTGATTATCTCTCTCTAGACATTTTCTCTCTCGAGGCCAAAATAGGGTAAAACAAGATCTTTCTTTTATTTCACAGAGGGGAATAATTACAAGAACTAAAGGGGAGGTTCTTACACCTTTACACCTCAAAAGCTGGAGGGAGGAATCTTACATCCTACCTCACTTAAAAAACGCGAGGTGTCCTCATCTCACAGGTGGAGTATAATCTCTTTCATCTTCTTCCTCTTCAATCACTTCCAGTGTTACTGCCTTGGAAGTGGACGGCCAATTTGGGAACATCTCTCTTTGACTTCCCCTATTTTGAGACGGAGGTCTTGCATTACTTTGGATTGAAACTGAGGGTTGGTTATAGAGGGTCTATCTCTAGGATTTCCCTAATTTTGACGAAAAGGAACCTAATTAATCTGGAAGGAAGGAGCTAGAGTTTAGAATCTTGGTCCTTGAATTCCCTGCCCTGCAAACCTTGATCCAAAAAGAGTTGGGCAATCTATACTGCAATGTTCAAATCCTTGACAGTTATAGCATTTCACTTCTTTGTTCAAGGGTGGAACTTCTTAAGTTGAATTCCAGGGGATTGAGTTCCGGGAAAAGGACCTTTCTTTCATTCTGGAACTTCCCATATCCTAAGATTGACCTTGTTGTCTCTTAGGTGGTGGAAAGTTGGAATCACCTTTCAGAGTTAGAAATATTTTGAAAGATGATGGTGCTGGCTTTGGTGGGACCTTGACATTAAAGGCCTTGGCGAAATCCTTTGCCATCCGCACTACTTTGGCCATGGAAACTGGCTTGGCATTCTTCACTACGATATTCAAAGGTTCATTCAGTCCTCGAATGAACCTGGCCATCAGCTGTTCTTCATCCAGTGGTGGCGAATACTTGAGGAGGAGAGAAAACACTTGGTGATACACTTCAATAGTTCTACTCCCTTGGGTTAACTCTAAGAATTCGTTCATCTTGGTTTCCAAAAAGCCAGGAGGACAGAATCTCTTCCTTAGGTAAATCTTGAGATCAATCCATGTCTGGGTGTTCAG
Source organism: Cibotium barometz (assembly GCF_041138505.1). Lineage (NCBI taxonomy): Eukaryota > Viridiplantae > Streptophyta > Polypodiopsida > Cyatheales > Cibotiaceae > Cibotium > Cibotium barometz. The sequence goes on along the minus strand of NC_141064.1, from coordinate 21,047,025 downwards.
ATCCCCAGATGGTTTGTCTCGCAGTGGTTTCTCCATGCTACTCTAGCTGTTTCTACTATCTTCAGCCTTGCAAGAGCCATTTTACTCTTCTCATTGTACCCAATGACATCAAAGTATTCTTCCATTGCTTTGATCGACTTCTCCACAACCTCACCCCAAGTTTTTCCCTTCACCCTTGAAAGGTCCAAGGTGCGATCTATGAAGAGTTTTATGAACATCCGGGTTGAGCTCCTCCTCATCGAGTTGGATGTTAACATTCCCACCACAACGACCTCGATCCATGATCGTATCAATACAAAAATTCTTGTTAAGTCCCTTTTTCCCAAATTAACCAAGACGCTTAGGTGAAAACACCACTTTATTTATTATTCAAATCCGACTTTAGATCCAACTAACTCTGGGGTTCTTTATAGATTGGTCAGCCCCCCATAGAATCCTAGAATAAAGATCCCTTCTATAAGAAGAACATATAGAACTCATTACTAGAGAATAATTCATTCATATTCTTAACACCAATGGTCCATCAGACTGGAAATTTCATCTGAACATTCATCCATGGGAATCTCAGTTATGCAGGTTCTCAATTTGTCATTCCTTAATTAGATCTACTGGGTTAAAGGTCAAACAGAAGCAATCTGTTAGCACAATCCACTAATCTCATAGTGATTTAATGAGGTCATAATCGTCTTCCAATTACTAACATCATCACTAGGATTCGTCCCATTCATCCTCATTGTGGCTTTGTGTTCAACTTATCTTCTTTCAACCAGAATTCAAAAACCATCATCTTTCAATCAAAATTCAAAAACCATCATCTTTCAATCAAAATCCAAATCAATTCATCAATTCTCATCCAGAATTCAAAAATCATATCAACCAACATTCAAATTCATCCTCTGGATAGCATTTTTGCTTATAACTTCAAGGTCTTAGATTTACTATATATATTATAAGTAAAGAGTTGTAGATATACCCACGGTATATACGGGTAGTTCACGGTCCTTAGAGCTATAAGGTAAATACCATCATATCTAGGCCTCAAGCAAGTCAGGGATTCCATATAATTGCGGTACTTCCATCTGAAGACCTAATTTCCAATTTATGAATCTTCATTCTGAATATCAATTTGTATGAAAATTAATCACACAATTACAATCTTTTACTGGTACTTCATAAAATTTTAACATTTCTTGCTTCTTCTCGGTTGATCTACTTTAGCCAATTCGCTTTGATACCAGTTGAAAGATCCATGTCCCCTCCGCGCAATGAATTCTGGGGTGCTAGCAGTGGAAGTAGCACTTCTTGCATAGGGTAGAATCTCTCACTCGGGGCCTCGCCCACAGATATCCGGACAAGAGACTAATCCCTTAGTTCCTTCAAAATTGAACCGAGAAAAACGTCCCTCGCTCAGTAGACATAGGCGATTCCTCTGGGATATTTTATTCTAACGTAATCAAGGTCTCCAAACTGATCCGACCGAACTCCTACTGGGCACCAGCTCAAGGATTGCCCATCTCCTTCTGGGGGCCAAGGAAGCCAGGGTCCCAGAGTTCCGAGACGACAGACTCCTTCTTATCAGTCCAATCAATCCTCCTAGGTAAACCATGCAATCTGAAGATCTCCTTAAGGAAAATTCTGGCAACATCCACTACAAATTATGTTTCTTTCACTAGAATCAGATGGGCAACTTTGGTAGACTGTCAACTACCACAAAAATGGAGTTGTAACCTGATTGCACTAAAGGTAATCTAGTGACAAAGTCCATACTGATGCATTTCCACTTCATCTGTGGAATGTCTAGAGGCTGCAGTTTCCCTGGCATCTTGACTCTCTCTGCCTTGACTCTTTGGCACATCAAGCATTTCCTTACATGATCAAGGACATCCTCTTTGAGTCCTAGCCAGAAGAAGCTTTTCTTCACAGACATATAGGTTTTTATAAACCTTGGATGTCCAGCTAATAGGCTATCATGGGCTTCTCTCATAATTCTTCCCTTAATTCCCTCATCATTGGGGATACATAGCCGATTATTATAATACATTCATCCTTCAATTGGAATTAATTAAAATTGATTCAGAAGACCTTAGCCTAAGGGTCTAGATTTTTGAAAAGTTTTTGATTATGGTCCAATTAAGGTTCCTATGGACCAATAAGATTAATCCAAGTGTTGGGACAAGATAAATCCAAAGAATAAAAGAAAATACCCAAAAATAAATAAATGCCCACATAAGATGAAGAGTTGACCAAGTACTAGGTTTATTATAAAAAAATGGGATATTTTGGAGTAATCATTCATTTTTGACACATGTGTAAGGAAAAGGGAGACCTTCAAGGAGGCACCTACTTCACATGCTTGGATGAGTTTAAAACTAAAAAATAATAGGATATTTTTATCTCTCCTCTCTCCTGGATCAAACCAAATCAAAAAGGGAGCCAAACTAGTCCAAATCTTGACCAAATTTAGCCAAACTGAAGCTGGAAAATTCTCGAACTCAGTTAGTGGCCTCCCTCTCCTATAAAAAGATCCTCATTCGAGAAAGATTCTGTTTTATCCTGTTTTGACCTAGAGCAAGAAAATGTCTAGAGAGAGATAGTCCAAAATTGAGATATTTTTGGATATAAAAATCCTCCTAGTGTCTAAAATGGTTTCTCGTGAAACAAAAATTCAAAAAGAACTTTCCAATGTGTAATTGGAATTAATTAGAAATGGGTATAAAGGACCTTAGCCTAAGGGCCTATGTTTTCAGAAATTTTTAGATTATGGTCCAATTAAGGTTCCTATGGGGCCAATAGGATCAATCCAAGTGTGGGGAGGAGATAAGTCCAATTTATAAAAGAAAAATACCCAAAAATGAGTAAATGCTCACATCAAATGAAGAGTTGATTGAGTACAAGATTTATTAGTAAAAAACTATGAGTATTAATTAAAAAATGAGATATTTTGGGAATAATGATTCATTTTTGACACATGTGTAAGGAAAAGGGGCCTTCAAAGAGGCACCTATTTCACATGTGTGGTGGAGTTTTAAACTCAAAAATATTGTGATTTTTTTTATATCTCCTCTCTCTTAGATCGAACCAAATCAAAAGGGAAGTCCAAATCTTCTCCAAATTCAACCAAACTGAACCTGGAAAATTCTAAAAGTTAGTTGCACTTGGTTAGAGGCCTCCCTCACCTATAAATAGATCCCTAGCCCTTTGTAAAAAAATAGAAGAACTATACTATGCCAATATTATACTGAAATAATGATATTTTCTATTATCCTCTAAAAACCTCTACCAAAATTGAAGAGATTGGAGCTTCTCTCTCTCTCTCTTCAATTTTCCTTGGTGACTCCTACAACATACCAAACCAATTGATTGGTTGGGGGCCTCTAATGTGATCAAAGAATCAAGTAAATTAGAAGGTAAAGTGTGGATTATTATCTTTTTCTTATTGAAACTCCAAATGCTTCTCTTCTCAACCTCTCTCAAGCTTGAGAAGCTTTAATTTGAATGGCTTTTGATTACTATTGAAGTTCTTTTATGAATTGTAATAAAGAAACACATAAATTTCTATTTATGTTTAATTTTAATGGTTTTTAAGCATTTCTCTCTCTCTCCCCAAAGAAAGGTCATTCCTATGACCTATTCTCAATCCAAATGAAGCTTCATGAAGCATTTCTCTAATCCAAAAGTAATTTCTATGCTTGTCTAATTGGAGGCCAAAATAATGGCTTTTTAATGCTTTTATGCTATTTATCTCATAGAGAAATTATGAATCAATCCATAATTGGATAATGATCCAATTAGTGGTCATTCTAATCATATCAATAACATTAAACTTCATTCTTTCAATTAAATTGAGAATTATCAATAATAGCACAGCGGAGCTATGGTAAATTTTTTGTAAAATAAACACATAAAACATTTTCATTCATAATATGAAAGAGGGCTTCCTACCATATTCTAGGAATTATCATCCTAGATTAATTGAAAGATTCTCATTGAAATCATGGAGGAATTGATTTTTATGTTTATGCTTAATTAATAAATTAGGAAAAAGAGAAATTCTAGTAGTTTATTTTTATGTTAAAAGAGTAATCCCCATGATAATGGAAATCCATGTATTCCAAAGAATTAAGAGAAAAAATTGGAATACTAATATAATGTATATTTTATGTAAAAATTAAAGAAAGATTTTAGTTAAATTTATCTTTTTGCATAGATAAATTTATATGATGAAAGAGGAATTTCCACCATATTGGAATTAAAATAATTAAATAAGAAAAGTGTAATTCCTAGTGTAAAGGAATTAATGAAGATTTTTATTTAATTTTCAAGAGAAAATTTAGTTAAATTTATCTTTTTGCATAGATAAGTTTAAATGATAAAAGAGGAATTCCCACTACATTTGGAATTCCATCAATTGGATGGGAAAAGAGAAATTCCTATCACATTGGAATTATTGGATAATTCATTTAAATTTAAAGATAAATTTTTAGATAAATTTATTTATCTATGAGAAATAATTAAATTTTAAAAGAGGAATTCCTGTTACATTTGGAATTCCATCATTTGGATGCGAAAAGAGAAATTCCTAGTATATTGGAATTATGGGATAATTTATTTAAATTCAAAGATAAATTTTTAGATAAATTTATTTATCTATGAGAAGTTTTTAAATGTCAAAAGAGGAATTCTTATGAAATTTGTAATTCCATCATTTAGATGGGCAAAGAGAAATTTCTAGCATATCGAAATAATGGATATTTTAATTTAGATAAATTTATTTTATGAGAAATAATTGATGGGAAAAGAGGAATTCCCATGATATTTGAACAAGGAAAAGGTGATGGAAGAAATGTATTTATCTCCTACTACAGGGCATTTGGGTCTTTTAAGACCTATGATAAGATAAGAAATAGTTTTTATTGTAAATGGATGTGTAAGTACATACATGCATATGTTTCAAAGTGCATACCTTGTCAACTCAACAAGGATTCAAATCATAAGCCTAGAGGTTTGCTTTAGCCCTTACCTATTCCCCAGGGGAAGTGGAGACACATTGCTTCCTCATACAATGAAGTGATGGGATAGCTTTTATGTATTTGTAGGTAGATTAACAATGGTGGCATATTTCATCCCTACAAAGGTCAAGTACATGGCAATGAATTTTGTGGAGTTTGTGTTCAAATATGCCAGAGCAAATTTTTAGTGACCGTGATGTCAAGTTCATGAGTTCTCTTTGGAGGAATATATTTGATACCATGGTAACCAAATTGGCTCCTAGTACCTCTTATCATCCTGAGACCGATGGTTAAATGAAAAGGGAGAATAACTAGGTGGAGACTTATTTGAGACACTATTTCCATGCGACACAACATGCTTGGGATGATTGGTTGCCTCTTGTTAATTCATAAGGACTATACAATAACATTAGGGATCATTTTGGGAATGATTTGAGACCATATTATGAAATTCTTAGTGTATGGAAGACACTATGTTCTTATGGGTAGATTTGGAGCCATGTACATCAAGGCCATTATATGCTACATATGGTCTATATGGTTATTGGAATTACATTCCATTTTTTGTTCCATTTTTTGTGAGCTGAATTTTTATGGTTTTGAGGACAAAACCAATGGGAAGGGATGGTTTATAACATAGTTATGCCATTTAAATAATGGTATGGGCCAAAGGCCATGGTCAAGTGTAGAAGAACATTAACAAGTGTAGTGTGGAAAGGGGCCCAAGTATGTAAGATTAATATTACCAATGGTGGTAATAAAGTAAGAATGTATTAATCTAAATAAAAAGGAAGAGGTGGAAAGTATGTGAGCAATACTTTGAGGTCACAAGAAAGGATGAAGCATTATAAAGATGCTCATAGAAGACCATTGGAGTTCAAAGAAGGGGATTATGCATTTCTAAGAATCCCTAAATCAAGATATGATTCTCTCAAAGGCAACACCAATACCAAATTAGCTCATCGCTATTATGGTCCTTACAAAGTTTTAGGAGAGATGGTGAGGTTGCATACCAACTATTGCTTCCATCTGCTACCAAGATACATTATGTATTTCATGTGTCCCATTTGAATGCTTATGTTGGATCAAGGGTGCAATTTTTTGATGAGCTACCACCAATATATGAAGAAAGAAATATTAAATATGTGCTAGAGAGCATAATAGACAAATGTGAAAGAGTACTTTGCAACCGTACTATGGTTAAGTACTTGGTCAAGTGGCATGGATTACCTCTTGAGGAGTCTTCATGATAGCCTAATTTTATGTTGGAAAGGTTTTAAGGGACTTTACATATGAATGTTTGTAGGGCCTTTGGATACATATCATGAGGACTATATATTAACATTAGGGATCATTTTGGCAATGATTTGAGAGCATAATATGTAATTCTTAGTGTATGGAAGACACTATGTTCTTATGGACAGATTTAGAGCCATGTACATTAAGGTCATTATATGCTACATATGGCCTATGTGGTTATTGAAGTTACATTCCATTTTTCATGAGCTGAATTTTTGTTTTGTTTTGAGGATGTAACCAATGGGAAGGGATGGTTTGTAACATAGTTACTAATGTCACGTAAATAATGGTATGGGCCAAACTCCATGGTCAAGTGTAAAAGGACATTAATAAGTGTAGTGTGGAAAGGGGCCAAAGTATATAAGCCCATAGACATGTTGATTTACCAACTTTTGGAATATACAACCTCTCTTGAAGCTAATTGCTCAAGGTTCCATGGTGTTATGTCTACCCTTGTGTGCATTCCATGTAATGGATGCTAGAATGTGTGCACTCCATTCTTATTGAGTGCAACTCTTTGTTGCATAAGGTCTATTTAATCATTTTAGACCTTTGGGCTCTCTGTTCTGGGGATTCGAGAAAAAATCTTAATTACTCTATTCTTCCTCAAAATTTAATAAAATATCCTAGCTTCACTAGGTTTAATTTAAATTGCTAGCATATAAGGAAAAAGGGGTCTAAAGGGTATAACTAGACCTTACAAGCCATGATATAAATGGATCTTGCATGCCTTACAAAAAGATCTATACTAATTGTTGATATTAGTCTTTGTCTAGGGTATTGTGCAGTAATTTAACATAGAATTATTCATTTATATATTTAACTCAAAAGAAAATTTAAACCATTCATTTGCAAGAATAGTCAAGAAAATGCATAAACTTGAATATTTGTATATGTTGTACCTTTATGGTCTACTAGGTTTGGGGTTGATGGAGATGCTAAAATAGTTGATGGTAATGTTCCCTTGCTCTTAAAAAACATTTTGAGCTTATCCAATGTGTAGCAACAATCCCCAACTACACATGAAATGACATAGATGAGTACCTTATAGGTACCTTATGCATTGGACTTATCTACACATTTATTTGATGCAAAATGTAATCACCAACCCTCAAGAAAATTTTGTTGAAAAAATGGAGGGGATGCCTTTTTATAGCTCAATAATGATGGTGGTCACAATACACCCCCACTTAACTAATGCATGTAGCCCATAAATTTTAATGCATAGGTACCTTATGCATTGGACTTATCTACACATTTATTTGACGCAAAATGTAATCACCAGCCCTCAAGAAAATTTTGTTGAAAAAACGAAGGAGGGGATGCCTTTTTATAGCTCAATAATGATGGTGGTCACAATACTTCCCCACTTAACTAATGCATGTAGCCCATAAATTCTAATGCATTTAGCCCATAAAATCTAGTGCAGCTAGACGTTATTATGCATGCAGCTAACCAATGTTTATGCGATTAACCACTCCTCATACATCTTGACCTTACACCAAGTGAACTCCCTCTCTCATGCACGGTTTGAGTTTATAATTAGTTGCAAAGCTTATATCATGTTGTTGTATTTATTACACACCCAAAATTAAAATTTAGGTTTTGCACCCTTACAACATTCAACCCCATGCTAATTAATATGCACTCTCCCATTTACAATGAGTGTGATTTTAAAGGGAGTTTTGTAGAGTTTGGGCCACATGGAAAAAGTATCGGTCTTTGATCCCTTTACCCGAGCCTACCCAACGTTCCCACTCTCATTCCTTTTTTTGCCATTTCCTTGACACATGCCCTTTGTCTTTGTCTGAGTCCTTCATTGTTACTTCGTCAAACCCTAAATCCTTCCTTGTCATCCATTATGTTGGTAACTTTTACCCTTTTATGTGTTTTTGCCTTCCAATTTTCTCATATTTCTCTTTGTTTTGATTGAACTATGCATATTACCCCAAAACGACCATAACAACGTGAGGAGACATATTCTTTCCGAACTCTTGTCGCGTTATTGTGGTCATTTTTTAAGAGAAAATGTCTACTACGCTTAGTTTTTGTCATGTTCTTGTTTGCTTAAGCTTCGAGTAGTTTTCTACTAATCTTCCTATTGTCGCATTTTGGTGGTCATTCTAAGTTATAGCATTGGTATATCTCGCTTTTTGGCATCGTTTTGAGAGGGTTATTTAGTTACTTGAAAAAATGACCATTATAACGCGATGAGAGATATTTGTTCGTGTACGACTCGCTCCCTTTGCATTGTTATGGTCGTTTTTGTTCTGTCGTTTGTCAATAAATTCTTCACATTGTTTGACTTTGGTGCTCATTGATAGCTTGTTTACTTCTGTTGGTTTTTGGACAAATATAGGCTGGTCCTAACAATTTCTCGCAGTTGTGGAGGAGGAAGATGAAACTGTTGCTGAGACACCTGAAGTCAGAGGCTGTTTGACTTTATCTACAAAGTCAAATAGCACCATTGCTAGCTAGAGATTTTTAAAATGTTCAATGCTGAGTTTGTTGCAGATGTGCTGAGGTCCCTTGATTCCCAGCTTGCTACTCAGCACCTTGAGTTCACAAATTTTACTTCTGTTGATCAAGTGGAGTTTGAAGATGTTCCATTCGTTCATGCCCTTGACCTAAAGCAGACAAAGAAAGTCGTACAAAAGCTTAAATGCCTTCTTAGTAGATTGTCATCTAGTGCTCTTCATGTGAGGAGCGGAAATGCCCACTCCACGAAAGAAAATGCAGCTTTGTTCACTTTTATGAGGGATTAATCATCTACCTCCATCTGCAACTGGACAAGAACTCCAAGGTTCACCTGGACCTCAAGGTGAAGGTGGTTGTCTCCAAGCTGGAGCTCAAGAAGCTCTAGAAATAGAGGAAGATATTGATTAGGAGGAGGAGAGGAGGGAGGCCCATAATGTTAAAATCTAGGCTCTTTGTTGTTGTGACACCATCATTCCTGTCGAGTAGGAAACATGCCAACGTGCCAACGAGGATGTCGGGGATGTGCCTTTGTCAATTTTACCCTCGTTTTCGATTGAAGGCAAGCATTATGTCCTCTTGTCAAACATATAGACTCTATTCAATTTGCGACAGGACTACTGCCTTACCATCATTGCTAAGCATCTCGACAAAGATGAAGGGTTTGTCCAACATGGAGATGACAGATACCTCCAAATACTAGATAGAAAACTCGAGGAAATGGAGTTCTTGTCTGTGGAAGATACCCTTTGTCAAATGTTTCAAGATGCGGCTACTTACAAGTCCACTCTACCCTCCAAAGATGAGTTTAGGGCTCTCCAAGAGAGACTGAACATTTCCCATTGGGAGTAGATGCCATACCAGTGAGTTGCACGGTTGTCAATCTATGGAAACTAGACATTGTTGTTGAAGACAAAAATCAGAAGGTACACATTGCTAGTAGCTCTGTTGATTTATAGGCGATTGACTTTGGCAAGTTCTAATCATTTCTAAAAAAAATTCTTCCAATTGTATGTGGAGTCGTATTCGTTTATCCTTCGTGTCTTTGGAGCTCGTCATGCACGACAGGATTGGGAAATGACTCCTCGCTGGGAAATTACCTGAAGTCCCTCAGATATCCCAGGTGCTAGTCTACCATTCAAGGTTCTCGAAGGAGAACGTTACTTCTATGCTTAATGTATTGAAGGTTCTTTCAAGGTATCTAGGGGGATATCCAATGAGGTGGAACGTAGAAAAAGCTTTTCTTTTGGATAAGGAATTTGCTCTATGGACCTTTGGACAAGGCCCCAGATATCTTTTTTTAAGAAGTAATTATTATTTAGCCTATGGAGCCTATGCACTGGCTTGTGGCCTAAAGGATCCCAAGATGCTTCCCCTCTATGGAAAATAAGACCTTCTTCATTTTTGGCAACCCGTTTCAAGAGCGCTTCCTCAACCAACTACGGAAGATTGAAATAAGACCTTCTTCGTTTTTGGCAACCCGTTCCAAGAGCGCTTCCTCAACCAACTACGGAAGATTGAAATCCCCCCACTGTAGAAGAGCTCGCTCCCCCCACTATTGAAGAGTAGCCTTCCTCCTCAAAAATGACAAGGCTTGATGTATAAATGCAATCACGTCTTTCTTTGAAATTTTTACTTTTCTTAAGTTTTCAATGTGTTGTACTCAAGGTCTCACTTTACTTTTTCTTTTTCTTATATTGAGATACTTATGTAATCACATTTAGCATATCTCTTTCTTTGAAATTTTTACTTTTCTTAAGTTTTCAATGTGTTGTACTCAAGGTCTCACTTTACTTTTTCTTTTTCTTATATTGAGATACTTATGTAATCACATTTAGCATATCTCTTCCAATTTGTGACAAATGAAAATTAAAATATCATTATATATACATTAAAAATTTGTTACAAACTCTCCATTGAGGAGGAGTGCTGGTGAGAATATTGTGTAAAACAGTTGTGACCTTGAAATATGAAGAGTTACAGATAGCCATTCGAGGAGGGTAGCACAATAGCTGTTGGAGCTCTATATGTGGCTCACTCTACCTAACTTGGTCTCACCTATATATATGTATCTTGTCCTCAATATGAATCAGTCTTTGGGAGCATACATGATGTGTCTCTTGTCTCGTCTTTCTCTCTACATTTCAACATGGTATCAGAGCATCTATAAGGAAAGCATCTATGTCTTCTTGTTAAATTCATGATTATAATTTCATGTCTTACAAGATTGTTCTTTGATTATGTGTTGTCTACATGATTTTATAGCTTAACTTGTTGTAATTAGAATTGTTTCTTAATCGCATCATTAAAACCAAAACGGAGTAGATTGTATTGTGCTGGTGAATCCTATTAAAAAAGTTTGTCAAACAGAGTTGTAAGTTAAAAGTTATGACAGTTCAGGCAAACTGCATCTGTAACAGCAAAACAGGTTCTTTGAATAAGCAAACAGGTTCTTTGTGTGAGCACACAGGTTTCATCTTCATCAAGCGTCTTTGTAAGCACACAGGTTTCGTCTTCGTCAAGCGTCTTTTATTATTTTGCTATTTTTAGCAAACTACCAAATCTAGCTTTTTTGTCAAGCGTCTCTTATTATTTTGCTATTTTTAGCAAAACGACCAATCTAGCTTTTTCATCAAGCTCTATCAATGAATCTTGCAGCCCATGTCTCTCTATTTTGAGGACTCTTTTCTTATTGACGTCTCTTATCTCTTGCGGTCGTCCTTGTCTATGGTGTGTAGATTTTGTGATTTTATCTTATACGTCTTCTCGCAGATAGATATGGCTATGACTGTTCTCGTCAATGGTTTTCCTTCTAGCCAACGTTCTATTCCTTCTTTTCAAGGCCAAGGGTTTCCTGGTTGGAAAGCAAAGATGTTGTTAATTCTTGAAGGCGATGAGCTCTCAGATGTTGTTATTGGCGATTCTCTATGTCCGTCTCAGCCTACTATTCCGGATTCTGACAACGTTCTTATCACAGAAGGCCCTGTTTTTGATGCATGGCATCTTGCTTATATGGATTGGCAGAGGCGTGATAAAGCAGCTCATCGGTACATTCTTTCTGCTCTTAGTGATTCTCTCATGCTTGATGTGTATGACTTTCCTACTTCCCATGACGTATGGGAGTATCTTATAGCAAATTTTCAGAAAAAGTCTATTATAGAAACACTTTATTTGAGAGGTTTGCTTTCAAAGTTACAGTATGAAGTTGGTACTGCTATGACGGGGCATATTAATTCTTTCAAATATATTATTAATCAACTTGCTGCTGTGCGGGTGATCCTGTTCCATGAAAGCAACTTATTATAATTCTTCTTGATACGATAAAGGATCCGCCGTCTTATGACACAACATTGTTACCATTCTTTCTAACAAGGACGGTCTTGATTTTGACCAAACTTGCATATCTTTGATTGAGTATTCTCAACGTCAACAACGATGTAGCGTTGGTCATGATGCAGCTATGTTTTCACAACAAGAGGAGCCTGAGTCACAACAGTTGGAACGGGCCTTTTATGTGCGAAGGCGTCCTTTTCAACGAGGCAACCTCAGAGGTGGTCGTCTCGTGGTGGTAGTTTCTCTCGTCTCAAATTTCCTAACAAGCATTGTTCGTACTGCAATAGGAATGGTCATACTAAAGATGACTGTTGGGCACGTCAATATGATGAAGAACACAACATTACCACAAAACAACCACGTTTATCTAGAGATTCTTCTTCTTGTGATTATTGTGGAAAATCTGATCATCCCTCTTCCATGTGCTTTAAGCGTCAATTTGATGTAGATTAAAATCGAGCATATGCAGCCGAGCATCATAATAATGTCGTGCCTGAAACAAGTTGTGTGTTATGTTCAGTTCCCCCAGACAGAATACTTCATGTACGTGATGGTTCACTTTCATTATTGATTCTGGTGCTACAGGAAATATGACATATGAATCTAAGTGACTACATAACTATCATTCTTTACCTGTTAAGCGTGTTGTTTATCTTATACAACTTGTCAAGTCAAGGGCATTGGAGATTTATATCTTGGCACCTTATCTTCTTCAACTCAAGTTTTACGAGGGGTTTTACATGTCCCAGAACTTCAACGTAATCTTCTTTTAGTTGCAAGACTTGTTGATCTTGGTTTGTTTGTTGGATTTGACCACACCAAATGCCGCATTGAGAAAGATGGACAGATTATTGCAACTGCTTCTCGTAATGGTAATTTGTTTGAGCTCTCTCTTAATGATGCTGTAGAAAATGTTGTCACTGCTCTAGGTGATCATGATTGCAAGATATGGCATCATCGCTTTGTTCATGCTGATTTCTCAAAGCTTCTTGATCTTCATCGTCAAGGTCTTGTACGTGGCATGGATCTTAAAGCTCATCCTCATATGGGAATCTGTGAGTTTTGTGCTCTTGGCAAACACAATCGTAAACCCTTTCCTCTCTCGAATTCAGTTCATTCTCATGATTTGTTGGATCTTGTTCATACTAACATTTGTGGACCTTTACCTCCATCGAGAACACAACATCATTATTTCATTACGTTTATTGATGATTACTCACGGTATACAGTTGTTTTCTTGCTTCGACAAAAATATGAGGCGTTATCTGTTTTTAAGCAATTTCACAAGGCTGTCGAACTTCGAACTGGTCGTCACCTCAAGAAACTTCGCAACGATAATGGTGGAGAATATGTGTCTCGTGAGTTTGAGAGTTATTGTACGGAGACCATGGTATTCATCATGAACATACTATTCCATATTCACCTCAACAGAACGGTGTTGCTGAACATAAGAATCGCACTATTATCAATGCTATACGATGTATGCTGATTCATTCTGGGTTATCTCGTGTTTTCTAGAGTGAAGCTCTCTTGACAGTAGTCTTTGTTCAGAATCATCTTCCTACTACTGCTCCTTCTGGTAAGATACCCATCATAGCATGGACAGGTGAAATTCCTTCTGTATCTCATTTTCGAACCTTTGGATGTATTGCTTATATTCATGTTCCTAAAGAAACACGAGCAAAGCTTGATGCTCCTGGGCTTAAAGTTATTTTTATTGGGTATTTTACACTTCCAAAGGCTACAAATTCTATGACCCGTCCTCCAAGAAAGTGCTTGAATCGTGATGCTATTTTCAATGAATAGCTTATGGGCGGTACATGGTCCATGGATGATTCTGATGATACTAAATCTTTGCTTCAAGCTTTTCCATTCTTGTGTGATGATGAATCTTCTTCTATAGAGCAACTTTCCTCTTCACAACCATCTAAAGAGCAACTTTCCTCTTCACAACCATTGATTCCGAATGCTGTCACATTGATGATGTTGACATTTTTATTGATCTGCCTATTAATTTTGAGCATGGCTCTTGTCATGTTTATGATGAAGATTTTGATGCTAATGTTTTCTCTACTTCTGAAGATCCTGCCACGTACAGTGATGCTATATGTTCTCCACAAAAGGATCAATGGCAAGAGGCTATAGAAGCAGAGTACGATTCTCTTATCTCTAAAGGTACATGGATACTCACTGAGTTGCCTCCTGGCCGTACTGCCATTAAGTGTAAGTGGGTATATAAGACAAAATTTAAAGCAGATGGATCCTTTGACAAATTCAAGGCACGTTTAGTTGCCAAAGGTTATTCTCAAGTTGCTGGCATTGATTATCATGAAACCTTTTCACCAGTTGTTCGCATTACTAGTATTCGGGTTTTATTGGCATTTGCTGTTCAATTTGACTTAGAAATTCATCAGATGGACGTGCGTACAGCTTTCTTGAATGGAGATTTGAATGAAGAAATTTACATGGAGCAACCAGAAGGATTTGTTATTGCAGGTAAGGAAGATCTTGTTGCTCATCTTCATAGGGCTTTATATGGTCTTAAACAAGCTTCACGGGCATGGTACATCAAGTTTGATCTTTTTCTTACCTCCCATGGCTTTCTCTCTTGCTCTTCTGATCCCAACTTATTTACCAAACACCAAAATGGTAGTTTGGTAATCCTTGCCCTTTATGTGGATGATACAATCCTTGTTTCCAATGATTTGGGATTTCTACACCAAATTAAGCAGTTGTTATCTTCGGCATTTGATATGGTGGATCTTGGAGAGCTTCACTCGTGTCTTGGCATTCAGATTCAAAGGGATCGCATTAAAGGTATTTTATTACTTCGACAGTCAAAGTTTATTGAAGATACTATTAAGAAGTTTGGTTTGGAATCTGCACATTCAACAACTACTCCTTGTCTTGCGAGTTCCATGAAAAACACTTCTGATGGTGGTGGCCAGCTTGTTACAAATCAACCATATGTTAATTTGGTTAGATGTCTTCAAGTTGCTGGTTTGAACACTCGTCTTGACATTTTGTTTATTGCTAACTATCTTGGGCAACATCTTGCATGTCCTTCTCTTAAGCATTGGTCTTCAGCAAAGCGCGTGTTGAAATACTTGAAAGGCACTGCAAATTATGGTTTGGTTTATCAACGACAATTCACATCCGACTCCATTCCATCTCTTTCTCTTTTGGGTTACACAGATGCAGATTGGGCCAGCTCACATTTATCTATGCGATCTACTAGTGGCAATTGTTTCTTCATTAATGGTTGTCTTATTTCTTGGACCAGCAAGAAACAACGTTGTGTTGCAGTTTCTACAACCGAATCTGAATATGTTGAAGCATCACTTGTAGCTCGTGAACTCATTTGGCTTCGACAAGTGTTGATAGATATTGGCCATTCTCCTCTTTCTAGTACACCCTTGCGGTGTGATAATCAGAGTGCTATTAGTCTTGCAAAAGACTATGTCCAACATAACAAGTCAAAACATATTATTGTGCATTACCATTATGTTCGATACGAAGTACGCAAAGGCACTATCATGATTGAACATTGTCCAAGTGACCAGATGATTGCAGATATTCTTACCAAAGGTCTCAATGAGTCACACTTCATTCTCTTGCGCTCAGAGCTTGGAGTTGCCTCGGGCTCACTCTTTCTAGATTAGGCTCTTTACTCTTATGGTAGCTTTGTACATATATTGTTGTAATCTTCTAGACACCATGCACTTTGCACATTTCACAATTGCACACTATGACCTCTTGGTCCTTTTGTATATTTGTGCATAGATGCACAATGCACTTTCACATCATTACTTCTGGTTCATATTTTCACATTTGTATAGGGGCTTGGGTTTTTCCCTTGTACTCCCCAAGGGTTTTTTCATGCATAGCTAGAGACCCTTGTTTGAGTGGGGGTGTTGGAGCTCTATATATGGCTCACTCTACCTAACTTGGTCTCACCTATATATATGTATCTTGTCCTCAATATGAATCAGTCTTTGGGAGCGTACATGATGTGTCTCTTGTCTCGCCTCTTTCTCTCTACATTTCAACAATAGCCACAGTGCTTTGCTCTTTGTGTGACAACTAACCATCTCACCATGGAGCGACATTCTTCAAAAAATTAGCGCAGATAGCTTGAACTTGGCACCTTAGTCCATATCCCTTCCTGCATTAAAAAAAGTATGGTTAATTTCTGACAAAATCTCCGTTGAATATAGTTCAAATTACAAAACAAATATGGATACAACAACGTGATGTGGGTCGAAAGTCCATGTAGAATGTCCCATATTGTGTTATTGTGGTCGTTTACCGAAACATGAGATTTTGCATTCAAACATAGGGCAAACATAGTTTTAATGGTGTGATGAGGTGCTATAAAGTGCATTTTCCTTGACCCCCAAAACAACCAAAACAACCACAACAATGCAATACAGGGTATACTTGCTGGTAGAATGACCTAGTATCGCGTTGTTATGGTTGTTTAGCTCTTGAAGTATATGTTCCAATTTGTTTGAACATCATTTAACAAACAACCATAACAAGTGTATGTTGTCGTTTAACAGACAACCACAACAATTGTATGTTCCAACTAGTATCGTGTTGTTGTGGTTGTTTAGCTCTTGAAGTGTATGTTCCAATTTGTTTGTTTGAACGTCATTCAACAAAAAACCACAACAACGTGATATGACATAGTACTAACTCCTAAATGACCAATATCGTGCTGATGTTGTTGTCTTCTTTGTTTAAAGTGTGTCTTGCAATTTTGTTTTTATTGCCCTCCTTGGCCTTCTAGTAATTGTTTTGAAATGCACTCAAAGTCAAAACATCGCAAAATAATAATAATCAAGGTCACTTACATAGTGTCATCTGTTTGTCTTGTAGGTCTTTACAATATATGCATTGCTCACGTCTCAATGACACCTATACAGTAAATAAAGTTATTTTCATAATCATCATATTATGCATTTTAAGAGTATTGGATTGTTCACCTGCTTGTTGCCTACTCTAAAACGGAAGTAATAATACAGTTCTATTCGGCTCTCGTCCATGATATCTTGTCGTAACTATTGTAGATTACAGTTTTCACCTTGAAATCACTCTATCATTGAGTTTAATTTCAATTTCAATAAGAGCATTCCCATCCATCTCATCCATGTCTTGATCCATTGGCACTAATTTGTTATGTACTCTGTGCATACGTCTATAGTAGAAAGACATGATGAAGTTCTGACTACGAATGACATACTTGCAACACATTGTTTTCATTACCACATGAGAGCGAATTACATTTCTCTCTTCCTTTGTATCCCATCCTCTATCAAGGATTTGAAGCATATCCATGTTTTTCATGTTTTCCACAGAAAAACATTGTCTTTTTGACTTTGCAAACAAATCCACAAATACCGTTACCAGCATTGCGAATGTTACTCGAATGAGTCTTGTAGAGATCTATAGTTTGAGATTACATTGCACCTCTTGGAAACGTTTTGCTCGATAACTTTCACTTATCGATGCACTTGGTAACTCCCACTCTGGAATTGTGAATTCGGGTAGAGGAGCCTCTCATTGTGCCAAAATCTACCTTTCTAGTATGAATTTAGAAATAGTGGTCATAAAAGAATATACCTACCTTGGCCAATGATCTTGGAGAGTGACCTTTGTATTGTTGCTCTCTAATATATGCGTGCAGAACATCAAGGATGCCAATTATTAATTCCACTGGTCGCCATTCAATATATGTTAAAGGATATACGTCTGAAAAATTAATCAAACAATCTGATTAAAAAAGTTGTGTTGAGCTTAAAATGAAGCTACAATGAATTAGAAGCTTACACTTTGGTCTGTGTCATGGAAGATCGTGTGGCCAACCATCTAGCCTTAACTCGTTATGCAAATACACATGTTGGACAAGCACCTCTTTGATACTTGATTTGTTACTTTTGTGTCTAAATCCTTGGATTCTTCCTTCCTAGTATGATATAAAATCATTTGCTCATAATCCTCTTTGCTTTCTCTTTCGAACGGCTATAGAAAAATCTAACTCCCCTTTGAAAGTGTCACAGAATTCCATGTGTTTTGTGCATCTAGCATGTTATGAATCATAATAGATTGGATTTGTGAAGATGGCCTCCTGGGGCACGTCGAGATTTCAGTCAGAGGGTTGTTTGCTGGTGATGAGAGAGCAAAAAAATGAGAAATCAGAGTGAGATGGTATGTTGTTTTCGGTTTGGTAGGTGGCAATCTACCTATCAATGGTAATTTATGGTAAATGGTTTATGAAAAACTAGTCGTACACCTTTTATTAGTTCACGACATTAGATAAAGTGCATGCATGCTAGTCTAAGGTCCTTATATGAGCATGGGATCCATGTAATGATCATGCACTCTATGTTAGTGCAAAGTGAAGTGAGAAAGGAAATATCATCCCTTAGGAATGACCTCAAAGGTGAGGGTATGTATCAAGGTACAAATACATCCTTTGGGATGACAGACAAACAAGTTGTGTGTCTTTTGCCAATACAAACGGGTTTGGTCATGCTGAAACAAGGAGTATAATCTACCATCATTATCAATGTTTAAGGGAGGAGTTGCTTATCAAGGGCTTTTGTATACTTCATTATAATTCATGTGTGCATCCCTTGGGCTCGGGGGTGGTCGGGTGGATGAGTTTATGCTTGATTTATGCATGTTTATATGTATAACAATTATCTAGAGAGATCTTAGGGTTAGCCTTATTTCAAAAAAAATGTTTCTAAGGGGAGGATTTTCACCCGGCAGCTGTTGCGCACCCCCCCCCCGGGCACGTGCGCGAAAAACAGAGTGTGAGAGAGAAGAGGATCTCTCTCTCCACTCTCCTCTCTCCTTCTTCTCCAATTAATAGGGAAGGGAATTAAATATTGATTAATTTTTTCTTAATCATAATTAAAGTTAATTTATGTTTAAAATTTAATCCATTTGTGCCTAATAAGAGGCATTCACACGCGGGAGAGAAAAAAAGAAGAAAAAAATAAAATTGAGAGGCAAAGAGGGTCCCACGCACACGGGAGAGCATTCCATGCATTAACATGTTGCCCCCTACTGCATTTCAACAGAAAATCGATAGAAATTTGATAGCATACCTGCGGAAAAACTCGTAAAAATGTATTAAAAATATATTTTTAACCATAAAAATGCTCAAAAAAATTCTAAAAAATTAGACAAAACTTCTAAAAATTATAGAAATTTAGGGAATCCATACTACCAAAATTATCCACAATAAAATATGTGGTATTTTGGTAAAATTTTCCATTGATGCTTATTTTAAACCAGAAAAAATAGAAAAAAATAGCATTAAACTCATGAAATTCTCCCACAATGTCGATTCATCCATTGAATAGAAGAAACACACGTTCCAACTGCCATATCAAGGTACCTACTTTATTGAGTCCACCCACCCATTTTCTAGTATTCAATTCTTCTTCTAATTTTACTAGATCCATAGGCTCATCCTAGCCCTATCCAATCCCCTGGGTCTAGCCTTTAGCCCACCAATAGAGCTATGGATTTGGTGTGAACCACATACCCATAATTAAAAATCTCACTTTACTCATACACCCCACTTACAAAAAAGAGAGTTCACACACACTCCTTCATAAAACAATCCTTTCAAAAGAAAACATGCATCATATAGTTCTTTTCAAAATGTGTATATATCATATGTCCACATCACATAACAAATACCCAAGTAACACATCAATATCACACCACAATCGTGATCCTCATGATCCTTAGACTAGGATAGTATGCACTAATGAGCCCAAACACTCATGGACCATCGTGATGATTGGAGGAATCCTATAATGTTCTTGCATCCACCTTAACATAAATCCTAGGTACCGACATCAAGATCCCTATGAGGTCTATTACTAGCACACATACTTAGCCACCACTAAGAACTACCCTATTCGTTCCACTCTAGAGTTGCTTCATGTCTTCACACCAATCATGCTAGGACCACAATCACCAATCATGCTAGGACCACAATCACACCACCAACAATCATGCCAAGAGTACACTCGCATTCGATTGAGAGGGCTCAAGGTCTTAGATGACCACCTTTATATGATGTACCTCTTTGGGAATCCCTTGCACTATAGAAAGAACGTTGGGAACAACCCAATGTCATGGGGATCTGCCCAACCACACTCGAGATCGTGAATAACTCAATTGAGAAACTAATTTACCGTGGCCTACCACACAAATGCACAGTCAAGGTGTGTCACTCATCTCGTGAAAGCTCGTTGCCTTGGATTCTCACAAGAGGAGATCTTACTACAAAGTTGCATCCAAACACTCCACTCCACCACCACACTCCAATGGAACCTCAACCCTCCTCACACCACTCAATCTTACACATGCACTCTATCGTACACATGCAAGCAAGCACACTTAAGAGCTCAAACAAGTAAAAGTAAGCAAGTAATAGTATATGAGAGTAGAGAACAAGAGAACTCACTTAGCTTATACATAAAAGAATGACTGGTGAGAGTTACATTTTGCCTCTTATGTGTGGTTGTTGCTAGGGTTTACACTCTTGGGTGGTCAAAGTTAAAATTAGGGCCTAGGACTCATTTGGCCACTCTAACTTGTGCAAACACCTAATTCACAAATAGTACTCTCCCCCTAATATCTTTTGGTACGCCTTTAATAGATAAGCAACGATCACACACACAAAACAATACACTATAAGTACATTCCATGAAATCTGGAGTTTCTACTAACTAGAATTGTTGAAGATGGTAACGATATAGAGGTCTCTAGTAAGGGTTAACATACCCCCTTCCTGATGTAGATTTTGTCCTCGGAATATTTTGATGAAGATGTGTCAAGGTTGTATGTGGATGCATGTTGGCATTGGAAATATTGGTCTTTTAAGGTTTGCAAGGCAACATGGTATAGCTAGTAAGGTGTTCCTATGAAAAATAATTAAAATTTAAGCATAATGCAAAGACCTAATCAAGAAGTGATGAAATTTTATTGTGTAATTGGTCAATTTTTTCTAGTTAAGACAAGGGTAATATTAAGGTTGGTTCAAGTTCTATCTAAACAAATATGGAGCAAAGAATATGCCTTGGTTATGACCTTAGTCTCTACACACTATCACTTTTGTGAAACCATTTCTAGCTATTATCTAGCCTTATAAATGAAATTGCTAAGTTATTTATTACAAGATTTGCCTTTGATTCTTTTTTTTAAATAAGAAATCACAACAACTATTAGTTCTAAGATAAAGATGTAAGAGTAGGACGCCACCATCCCATACAAGAGGATCTAAGAACTGCTAAGCACTTCAACAAAATGATGGTGTTTTTAGTCCTTTATTGGTACTTTTTTTAGAAATGGAAATCCAAAGCATTAGAGGGGGAGCTAGAGAAATTGAGGAACTTTATAGTCCTCATTAGCATATTGGGAAATTATCAAGATCTTACTGCGTTCCGTGTCAATATAGGTATAGATTTGGATCTATTGAATCTCTTTTTAAACACAACTAGACTTGGTGTTTTAAATAACTTATCTATTGTTTCGGCTCACCGTTTATTGCTGATATTTGACGACCAAATTTTGATGTACAAAATTGTTAGCCCTTTATTAAAACTCAAGTATAGATTTAGAAATAAATTCAATAAACGGTTATACAAGGATATATATAATGGGTGTATATCACGTTTATCGCTCGTAGTAGCGATAGAAGGAAAGAAAAACTAGTCTCATCTTTATAACATCGAGGATCTCCTGCTTCCGAGATGTCACCGAATTGCAATTCCTTTGATCTCTACTAAATCTAGAGTCTCTAGAACCGGAAGAACAAGATTTACATCCCATTCCCAAAATCGAATGGATCCACGGGAATAAGGATTCTAATCATTTGGGGCTAAGTGAGGTCTAAAAAATTAATTGTTTCCTATGGCCCCTTCCATTTAGAAGAACTAGCTTGTGTAGGAGGTAGATTCTGTTTCAATATCACTAACGGAAGTTGATTTGCCATGCTCAAGATACAGATGTATCCTATTATTCAAAATTGATGTAAGCGAAGGAATATAAAGCAAAAGCATAGGTTTAAACGTTTGCTTGATTGGGATTACCAAAATCCAAGTAATCCCAATCAAGTATTTGACATATCGATTAAATGTTCTCCCACCGGCAAGCCGCGATAATTTCTAGCCTCTAGAAGCATTTCTAGCTCTTCAACATCAAGGTGCATAGAGAGAGAGAGAGAGAGAGAGAGAGAGCCAAGCTACCATTCCTTCTCAATAGCGATGTAATCCCCTGTCTTGCTCGGCTTCATGCTTAATGTCCAAGGCTCCAAGTTGTTAGGTAACTTACATGCATGTCCACAAAGGGCACTTTCATGAGTAGAGAGAGAGAGAGAGAGAGAGAGAGAGAGAGAGAGAGAGAAGCATTTCTAGCCTCCAAAAGCATTTCTAGCTTTCAACATCAAGGTGAAGAGAGAGAGAGAGAGAGAGAGAGAGAGAGAGAGAGAGAGAGAGAGAGAGAGAGAGAGAGCGCTTGGAATTGCTTCAATGTGGAGGCCATGGTTACTTTGTGTAGGATGGTGAAAGCTTCTTCATCAAGGTTGGTGTCTGACAACTCCATCATCAAGAAAGTGGTGCCTCCTAAACAAACGAAGTTATGTCGCTATGCTGACGAGTTCCATCAGGAGCACGGGTTGTCATTCAGCAATATAGATCCTCCTACATTGTATGGAAACAATGGCATTCTAGAGAAGGAGTGGGATGTAGTGTTTACATGCCCAATGCCACTTTTTCAGGGAGCAATAAGAAGGTTAAGGCTTACCACGTTAGACCAAAATTTACAGAGAAGCTCGTGCATCATCACTGGGATGTCTATCAAGAGGGTCCATTTATGTATGAAGTGGGCCAACTATTTGCAAAGGCCTTTGCGGTGGAGAATTACCCCGCTGCCCAGGACAGGTCCAACGAAGGAGATTTACACTATTGCATGGGCTTCATTTGCAGAACATGCCATGAGAAGCTCAGAGGAAAGACACAATATTGAGAACAAGCATAAGAGATGGGAAGATGAGATGAATGGGAGAACAAGAAAATCTCAATTGGAAGATGGAAGTACGCGCTCCACCAAAACAGACAATGTAATTGCAGGTGTACAAGCAGGGCATGTGACAGTATTTGACGATGAAGAGAAGCAACAGATACACAGCATGAAGAGGTTTGCACAAGAGAGGTTACAGGTCGCAAGGTCAGCTGTTGAAGATCCGAGATCTCGAGTTGACGTTGCCGTGCGCAACCTCCATGGGGCTGAGGGTGCCCAGCAGTCAAGTAACATTGCTACAATGCTTCAGGGGGAGATTATTTCCATGGAAGATTAGGCAACCCATGACTGACTACTTGCTTTAATGTCTTAGCTCCAGGCCACCAACCCTCTCAACAACATTGCGCAGTTAGAAGAAACTGTTCTCGAGGCAAAGGTAAGCCACTTGTAACCCAGTATCTGATAATGGGCTTTACATAGCTTCAATAGAAAATGTCTCTTATTGTTTGTTGCAAGTGAGATATGCAGAGCATATAGCACAACTTCAGTTGCTATTGTCTGTTACTATGTGTTATGTAATGCATCCCACTTGCATCTGTGCTATTGCATGCAGAATAGCAATCAAAAGCATATGTGTTGTTTTGTGCTATATAGCACCAGGCTTCTATTTGCTTTTTTCTGCATGTTTGTGTTAACTAATGTATAGCACTTGTATGTCTGCTATAGTCCTCAATGTGTGCTATATATTGCATTTCAGTAGAATGGGATAACTGTCTGTTATTGTGTGCTAACCAGCATTCTATAGTAGATTATTCACAAGCACTGTACTAGCATGATTGTTATTGTCTGCTATTATGGTGCTATAGAGCATAGAAGATCATACTAGTTATTGCATAGCATAATAGTATGTGCTATTAAGTGCTATCCTATGCTATATAGCATGGATGAGCATGTTTGCTATTGTCCCCACTAGCATGTGCTATCTAATGATGTTCATGGCATGTGTGTTATTTACTCGTATTGTGTGCTATATAGTAGTCAGAAGATTTATAAGGTGATGCATATGTGCTATGGTGTGCTATGGGGTGTTATTCTTTGATGCAGTCGACATGCATCTGTGCTATGGTGTATACCAGTTATTGCATAGCAGTTGCATCTGTGCTATTGCTGCTTGCACATGTGCTATTGTCTTCATATGTTATGCATTGCACTAGAATGTGTGTTTTTGGTCAGCTATTGTGTGCTATATACTACATAGCACATTGAGTGCTTGTTGTACTTGTGTAAGATGCATTGACATAAATGTGCTATTATGAGTTATATTGCACATTCCATGTGGGATTGTCAAGTATTGCATGATTGTCAAGTATTGCACTACTCCCATGCACTATACTAGCATGTTTGTCATTGTCTGCTATTGTGTGCTATTGAAGAGCTTCTATGCTATTGGTTTGTGCCATGTGCTATATAATGCATAGCACTAGCATGTACACTAATTGGTTGTTCTTTCTTGTTTTTATAGACACTACTTGCTAAACTGAGATGGAGTATGAAAGAGATATGGGCTACCTAAACTTTTGTGGCAGCATGGATATGACATGTGAGCAATGATTTTATATTCACGTGATCACAAATTTTTTTTTGTTAATAACATATGTTAACATGTCATTAACATGTTAACATGTTAACATGTTCCCAAAAAAGCCGATGGGAGGTTCCCTGATAACCAGCTAAAATCCCGCCAGGATTTTGCAATACCCGGCGATCCCGCCAAGGAAAATTAAAAACCCGACGGATCCCGCCAGGGTCGTCATCTAACCCGACGGGCTACAATTTTGTATATATATGGGCCCGGGGGGCCCTTTGGGAGTTCATTGCTGACAGTATACACAGGTAATGACAGTTGTGGGTGTGTGTGTTTGTGTGGGTGTGTGTGGGTGTGTGTGGGTGTGTGTTCGTGCAGGCAGCCGCCCATTGTCACAATGCGCGGCAGGATGTGGGTGGTCTGCCACACGAGGGGTGTGTGTGTAAGGCCATTCTTCGAAATGGTGCTTATCCTGGGGCACTTAGTCGGTAACGCGGCTGGTCTGTGTCCTATGGTAAGTATGGCACGCCGTAGCGGTACTAGTCGGTAACGCTGCAAGCATAGTATAGTTATGGTGATGTCACCTTCCCTTTCCTTCCTTTTGTCACATGCGGGCATATGGTCGAAAACGCGGCCAGTGTATGTCCGTATCCTATTCGTATTCCCATAGAATCGGGCGGCATTTTGTCATTAACGCGGCAAGTTGGTGTCGTCCACTAGTGCATAAATTGTTTTTTGCATATTGTGGCATTTGATCATTAACGCAGTCAAAAAAATGTCGTAAATTTGCTTGATTTGACTTGTATTGTTTTTATTATGTGTGATCCATGTGATACTTGGTTGGTAACGCAGCATGAGTATTTCATGGATCAAAGTTTACATCATATTGCCTTTAAGTTTAATTTCATAATATCGTAACTCGAAAAAATGAATATCTCTTCCTCCCCCCCTCTCTCTCTCTCATGATACACTTCACAACTCTTTCTCTCTCTCTCTCTCTCATGATACACTTCACAACACGATAGATGTGTAGATGAGGAGTTCTTTTTTTTCTCTTAAAATATACATAATCCCTAATAAATTCCTTTTTCTCCCTCTATTTTCTTAAAATATAAAACAGTACATTATTTTCCTCTCTTTAGGAACTCACAAAACTATTGAAAATGTCATCTAATGTTTCTTCTCTCTCTTCCTCCCCCTCTCTCTCTCTCTCTCTCTCATGATACACTTCACAATTCTCTCTCTCTCTCTCTCTCTCTCTCTCTCTCTCTCTCTCTCTCTCTCTCTCTCTCACGATAGGTGTGTAGATGAGGAGTGCTTTAGGAATACAAAACATTATTTTCCTCTCTTTAGGAACTCACAAAACTATTAAAAATGTCATCTAATGTTACCTCTCTCTCTATCTGTCACACCTCTCTCTCTCCCTCCCCCTCTCTCTCTCTCTCTCTCATGATACACTTCACAACTCTCTCTCTCTCTGTCATGGTAGGTGTAGATGAGGAGTGCAACATGTATACACTTGATAAGTAATGATAAGTAATGATGCACTTGTTGCGGTTGTCTCACGTTCGATAATGTATTGCATGATGTTGAGTTCAGTAATATTGTTTGATATTCCATTTTTGTTTGATCATTGATAAGTAATGATACACTTGTTGCGGTTGTCTCACGTTTGATGATGTATTGGATGATGTTGATTTCAGTAATATTATTTGATATTCCGTTTTTGTTTGATCATTGATAAGTAATGATACACTTGTCGCTGTTCTCTCACGTTTGATGATGTATTGCTTGATGTTGATTTCAGTAATGTTGTCTAATATTCTGTTTTTGTTGTGTTTAGTGATATTTGCTAGATTTACGAAGACGACCAACATGCTTTCCCCTGAAGAGCGTAAAATCGTTCTACGAGCAATTCGCATTGAAGCAGTCATCACAGTGTCACAATGTGCAGATGACGTTATCAAAAAGATCAATGAGTCTAAGATACTCATGCGAGATCTATTAGAGCAGATATGGGAAAATGCACAACGTCGACTTCGAAGCGGAGACAACGCTGAGTTGCTTGATAGACAAAAGATAGCAGACTTCAACCATCAACATATAACACAAACTATTTTGGGGAGCATGCATGTAGCATGCAATGATCTTAGAGATGCTGCCCCGCCTGAAGGTAATATGCATCGTCTACAGTTATGGGACGCTGTATGGAGCGAGCAAAGAGCTAAGAGCAAGCGCATGAAGGCGCTGGATGTAGAGTCACTCCCCAAAACAGTGCGCATTGCCCAGGATGTCGCGCAACGTCCAGCCAGGCAGATGCGAGTGGGACAGGTGCCATTAATCGTACAATCTACAATTCTATGTGCACACACCTCATTGGCATCCCGCACGAGCCTCTGCTCGAAGGGCGAACAATAGGCTCTGGTGTTTTTGGCACAGTAAAAAAGTATACACTTAGAGGTATATCATTTTTGCCAGAGCACATTACTTTTTGCGGAAAGCACTACAAAGGAGAAGGCAGCGCCAAGTTTGAGAGCTTCCAGGCAAAGCAAGGCATGCAGGTTCTACACCCATCAATTGTCAGGTGTATTGCCTTCACAAAACAATCTCCTTGGATCACTACTTTCCCATACTATAATGGTGGCTCGCTTGGTGATACTCTTCTGAAGGTCCCCTTCAGATTCAGTGAGTTCACCATAGCAATTTTTCGTTTGGATCGAGGATGGAGAAAACCCCCGCCCGATAATATTCCTTTAAGTCATCTAGAACTTTCTAAAATAAAACAAATAGTAATAACCATGCCACATATTATGCATGCCCTGGTGGAAGGCCTAGCGGCAGCACATTTGGCAGAAATTATACATACCGACCTACATCCATTCAATGTAGTGTTGGATTTTACAAAAGAGTTGAAGCCACGCGTAGGTATTATCGATTGGGGGTTACTGCTGAAAGTGCCCAAAAAACGGGTGTCTCTCAATTTTGTATTTGAAGCAGACAAGAACCCTGAGAAGGTGACACAGGCAGTCTCCTACGCAGTAGACAGAGAGCGAAATAAACGGCCGTGGATAGCCCCGAAGATTTATGATCTGTTTTTGGCAGATGCATACACTCCTGCATCTGATGTTTTTGCTTTAGGGTATTTATTACAAATTTTATATGACTTTTGGCAGAAAGTACAAGAGTTGTGGATGGACAATAGTTCCTATGACAAAGTTACCATGGATACTATTATTTATAGAGTCAAAAATTGGATGTGTCTGCCTAATCGCGACGAGCGAAAATCTGTTTTGCAAGTAGTGGAATTTTTTAGATCACTAAATACTGACCCAACGAGGGCACAACGTCCTCTTGTAGAGCTATCGGTGTCATTCACCCCAATTTTGTAATGATACAGTATCAGGAGATTAAGTTTCAAGAATGGCTCTTTGTTTGTCTCTCTTCAAAATTTGATATGTGCCCATTGTTTGAAATATTTTCTCATTGAGTCTTTGCAATATCTCTCTCCTCTTGTGGTGTTTAAGTTTATGTTTTCTCTTCAAAATTTGATGTGCGGGCATTGTTTGAAGTATTTTTTGAGTCAAGTGGATATTTCTCATTGAGTCTTTGCAATACATATCTCATCTCGTGGTGTTAAACTTTAAGTTTTTGAGGGTAATGGTCAATTTATCTTACGTTCATCTTTACAGTTCATTAAAATCCTAAAGTCATTTACGTTCATGCAGATATGGTAGCTCCTGTGCGCCAAGGGAACCACATCTCTCATTTTTTGATACATCCTGATCTTGTGGGAGTTTCTGCTGAGGCTACTAGTTCCTCCACCCCCCAATGTCCTATATGTTACAAAGTATTCGATGGGTGGAGCGGCCAGTATATACTACCCTGTGGACACTACTACCACTTAATATTTTTAGTGAGGCAAATGCAAAATATTTCCACATGTGCATTGTGCAGTGTCCCAATAAATCAAGGTATTTATACAGTGTTCGGCATGGCTAGCAAATATAAACCACCAGGACCTTTAGATGCAACTCCTAGTGCAATTCGCAATTTATTTCAAGATGAAAGCTAAGAAAGACATAAATCCTACTTTTGTATTGATAATTTCTCCAAATACAATCATTTGTACAAGTACTTTTTATGAAATTAATGAAATGACTTCTTCTTCTATGTCAGTATCTTGCTCCAAAATTCTTTCACCGTTTACCCTCTCGTCTGCTAAATTAAGCTCATCTAAGTCAATGTCCAAATTGTCTTCTATCTCAAGGGTAGTACACGACGTACGTCCCCCAACATCAAAGTTCTCGTCTACTACATCATCACAATCATACATCCATCTGGGCATATCTTCTTCATACTCTTTGCTTTCAATGTCTCGCAAGATCTTTTCATTGCAATACATGTAAACAAGTTATCTGCTCGATCTGCAAGAAGTCATTTTGCAAATAGTACTGTGAATATATTTGTACATGCTCTAGTTTCTTTCTGAGCATGAGTTTGAAGAGCACTGACTTAGAACCTTCATCGCAAGGTTACGCAATAAAGCATAATGCTCACCACCATTCATCATCCCCCACTTCCATGCAGGTTGCTCTTTAGCCATTTGTTGAACAAGGGAGTTGGAAAATAAACCCTTTCAATCGAAATGAGGTCATCTCCTTTATGCACTTTACACGATCATCAACATTATTATAAAAAGTGTTTACCACTTTATAAAAATCTTGCACCACCTCAACGTTGGACATAAAATCCATATTCCAATATTCATGATCTAACATGTAAGCAAGGGATTACAACCAAGAATTTCCTGCTAGGGCAAAGAGAATGATGGGCCAAAAGCAGACAATTATAAAAAAAGAGCATACTTCTGGTAAGTTAAACATGGGTTTTATTCCATTAGTATTTTAAGATGTTGGATGCATTTTATATATCACATTGGATTTCCAGGTACAGAGAAGGAAAATTTTGGGTTTGCACATGAAGTGGTTGGGGAAGGGACAGAGCACCTCTCCATTCAAGTCATTGGTAAGCTCATTGACATCTTCAGACGAAGCGTACTTACAACTGAACATGTTGACTTGTAGAGAAGTTCTCACATGCTAGAAAGGATAAGGTGGTTGTCTCGACAACTATGGATGACCTGTTTATGCCACATATGCAAGTGGGGGTAAGTGAAGCTCAATCTACAATGGGCAACGATGTGGTTGATCAGTTTGGCAGAGGACGCATGTGAGCCGAAGAGAAGAGTGAGCCCAAAGCTAGCAAAGCCTACCCCAAAGTGGTAACGGTTAACCCCAAAGCCCCTAGGTGGTGATGAACTTCATGTCCATCTTATCAACTATCTAAAGAAAAAAAAGCCCTCTGCACAAAGCAGAAGCTGTATTCTAATGAGATGTCAGATGAGGCTCTTTAACCATTTGACATCCATTCATTTGTCTTCTTGTAGCCCAAAGGCATTGCCATAATTTGAATGAGTTTGTTTGATTTGGTATTCCATTTTTTTTGTGCAAGTGTATATTTTTTTGATGTTTTTTTATCCTCCTTGCAATGCAATTTAAGTATTTGAGTAGAATGCAGTGATGTGAGTGTGTATGCTTACCTCCTATTGTGCATGTTGCAGGTGTTGCCCCTATTCCTAAATATCCACTAAAATCCTGTTCAAGTGGCTCCAATGTCGTGGCTACTCCCGTAAAATCCACCGACAAGAAGGATACTGTGAAGGACACCCCTGACTTGAATGAGGATTGCCATATGGAGCCTACTGACTCTAATGTTTAGATACTGCTAGCACATGCTATGACTTCCCCGCGGGCCCATGTCATTGGAGAGGCTACTGTGCAGGATGATATCTCAAAGGTTAGTGACTAGTTCGATGAGCAAGAGCATGTCGAGGCTACTGTGCAAG
Organism: Cibotium barometz; assembly: GCF_041138505.1. Lineage (NCBI taxonomy): Eukaryota > Viridiplantae > Streptophyta > Polypodiopsida > Cyatheales > Cibotiaceae > Cibotium > Cibotium barometz. The sequence continues at coordinate 21,016,370 of NC_141064.1, read as the reverse complement.
ATGATATCTCACATGTTAGTGTGACCAGGTGGATGAGCAAGAGCATATAGAGGCTATTGTGATATCTCATAGTGCCTCCTCTCACGATATCTCACATGTTAGTGTCTGAATGGCCATTTGTTAAAAAGGTATAGGGTCACATATCACCGAGGTGTTGCTAGGGGAGGGGTACCTATTCATGCCATCAACCAAATCTACGATGTCATTGAGACACCGAGGGTTGCCAAAACAGGGCATACTTCCATTATGTGGCTAGACCAGATTTGGCCACTTTTTTAAGTAGTTGTAGTTGCCAGTTCAATCTTATTTTATGGAGAAACTGCTCAAAAGAGAATATAGAAGCAACGCTGTGTCTGCTTGTTTTCCACATATGCCATCAAATATATTTATTGACAAGATCACGCAAGATAGGTGCAATACGGCTGACTTCAGCCTAAAGGACATCCCAGGTGTGCCTAGGTCTCCTGATAGAGAGAAACCAATGTTCTTCCGTGGTGCTATTACGGAGAATGGAATGAAGACAATACACTCCTCACATTAACAATACATGATACAAAAGTTCACTAAATCCAAAAAATTATTTTATTTGTCTGTCGACCTTTGAGCCAGAGGACACGGATGACAACCCCTTCTACCTCACTCTAGGACCCTTTTCCCGTGGCTACTGAAATGGAGGCAAAGTTGGAGCCCACGGGAGTATACATGTACTCACATGATTACTAATCCAAAGGACACCCTGTCTCCCTTCGTGATTAGGCACTTTAGTCGACAATAAATAGATGATCTTTTTTTACAATGGTACTCCCGTACCTTTTTGTAATAGGATACCCTTATACGATATTGTGTACTTTGAAACCCTTTGTAATACAATTATCCAAATACTACATTGATTTAAGTTTAATGCCTTGTTGCTTTTTTGAAGATCAATCTAATATGTGCTATGATAGGTAGTGCTATATAGCACTATCCAGGTTCTGTTGGCTCTGTTGTTTCTATGTAGTGGTACCAGTTGTTCCTTAATTGGCTGTCTATGTCAAGTACAAGCACACAAGCTCTCACAAATGTGTGCTATATATCATAGATGTGTGCTATATTGCAGTCATGCCTGACAACCATGTCAAACGTGTCAAACGTGTAAGTGGTGACTACACCTATGTTGGCACTTGTGACAAAGACATGTGTGCCATAAATCACGTATGTGACAAACATCACCTGCATGTCCACTAACTCATATGTGCTATATAGCATAGATGTGTGCTGTATTGGAGTCATATCTGACAACCATGTCAGACATCTAAGTGATGACAACACCTATGTTGGCACTTGTGACAAAGACATATGTGCCATAAAGCACCTGGTGTCCCAACACAAGAAGGCAAAATAGGGTAGAATGCAATACTAGCATATGTCCACAAGAGTTACATGGAGTAGTAATACCATAAAAACCTGCAGGATCAAGTCAATACAGGGTAGAAAGGGCAGGGAATTACATTTGCACAACATCCAACAACATGTTGCACATCAAGGAGAAAATCCAAATAGATGGTAGGGTTTCTATAAGACTAAGCAAAAACTTGCACACCACCACCACTATACTAATCTAGTTATAGCATGGACAATGAAAAGGTAGCCAGTACCCAATGATGACCAACTCAACTTTATAATGAATACTTTACAAAGACAAAACAAGTAAGCTGTCAAGATTAGTATTTTCAAAGATACCAAGATTGCATATACAACATTTGGCCTTGTTCATAATAGTACCCTATAATCACATAAGTGCCTCTCACAAATCTGTTTCCCCATGCATCTTTGAGATGTTTCTCAGTAAAATACCTTGTCTTAACACATTTAAGAATATAGAAGTCCACACCTTCATCATTGTTCTCCTCTACATTCATAGCATAATTGTCTCCCTCAAGGATGAGTTAACTAAACATATCCTATCCTCCTTCGAACATAGCATAATCAGCCAAAGCTTCATATGCTGGTATCTCATTTCCCAACTGTGGTTTAAGTGTAATGTGTTCCCATTTTTTAACATATGCCTTGTTGTAGCAAGACCTCCACTTCCTTTTGATGCAGGCATTGAAAAAACATGATAGTCGCCTGGTCTTCAATTGAGTAACATCATGACGAGAAAACCCGCAAATGCTATGCAAGGATCGAGACCCATTAATAGTCGCACATCCCCATGCTTTTGACTTGTCTACATTGTTGGGCTTTATTAGCCAAAAAGTCTTGTTTATGTCAGGGCCTACTTTTGTTGACTGAGCAGCAGCATAGGAGCTAGATGCACCACGTGACATTGTTTTTGTCACAAAAATTAACATCTGCAGCTTGCCTAAGAATCACACCATCTGTCTTAAGCTGCTCATGTGTTAGGGCCCTCTTCACCACAGTGCCAGTGCCATCGTGTTCCCCCTTTCCATGACCTGATCCAAAAAAGTTCCATGTCATCTATGTCCCTGTCAGATTGTAAAATCTACCAACAAAGTAGAATGGCCTTGAAGCTTTGAATTGCAAAGCTACACCATCAGACCACACCCAATGCTGCTCAAGACACAAACCTTAATCTTTGAGCCACCTGTTGTGCATAAGGAAACAATGTTGGACAAAGAGGGTATCATGTAGCTTGTCATCAAAAATGTAAAAGTGCATTTTCTTAATTATGCTGTCATCTTTGGCCCTTCGACTTTAAGAAATGTGAACTAAGATTGTACATTGGTATGTGTGCCAATGCATTGACTGAATCTCATTCTGCTCTTTGAATGAGTAGTTCTCAACAAAGTCCACCACAGAGACTATGGTATCTGCAAGAAACACCTTCAATCACTCTCTATATTGATCAGCCTGCCATCTGTATGTAAAGTTGTGCTTAATGAAGGACATGGTTCTTTCTTGTAGAAGCTTTGTGAATTCTTCGACAACCAGATGCTTGATGGACGCCTTTTATTTCCTTGTTTCACTATTCTTGTTTTGAACTTGAACATCTTCAAAGAATTGAACTACAACTGTTTTTGTTATCTCTTGATGCTCACATGGACAAAAGGGAATATTTTTCACACCGCATTTATCACATTTGCCCATAAGACATTCGTACCTGTGAAATGCTAAATCATGATTCTTTGCACATACACATGATTCCCATAGTTTTGTTATCCTAGACAATGAGTGCTCTGAAGCCACACATTTGCCATCAAGCACAGCTTTTTTGTAAATGTCACAGGAACAGGAACATGACCTCCCATGAAAACTAGCAATATCAGAACGTAGTTGATTGTATGCATCTTTCAAGAACAACATTTGTATGTGGTACACACAGCAGCATGTGTTCTGATCTTTAGCTTCTCAAAAGACCTCTGCCCAATCTTCACTATTGGGTGGGTCTCTCTGAACTTTAGGAAATACTTTGTGTGTAGATAACACATGCATTAGTTGTCAATGTCCTAAAGTAACTCAAAAGTATAAGCTATATAGCACACTAGCATATGATAATGCCGTGTGATATGCATTGTATAGCGTATAGTAGTAGTGTAATAGCAGAGAAATGCTTGTGCTATGCAATATATAGCACATAGCTGACCAAAAACATGCATTCTAGTGCAATGCATTACATAGCACATATATGAAGACAACAGCACATGTGCAAGTTCTATGGCTTATGTAACACATACTAGTAGACAATAGCAGATGTATTCTTGGCTGCTATATAACACACAATAGCAGTCAATGCCACACATGCTAGTAAAAAAGTTGATAATAGCACATATGCTTTTGATTGCTATATAGCATAGATGCAAGTGCTATGCAATAACTGGTATACTCCTGGATGCTATATGTAGTAGACAATAACAGTCAATACCACACATGCCAGTGCAATGCATTATATAGCACACAATAGTGGATAGTAGCAAAGATGCCCTTGGTTGCTACATAGCACATAATGGCAAGCAATAGCACAAATGCAACTGCTATGCATATACACCATAGCACAGATGCATGTAGACTACAGCAAAGAATAGCACCCCATAGCACACCATAGCACAGATGCATCACCTTGTGAATCTCCTGACTGCTATATAGCACACAATAGCAATCAATAACACACATGCCAGTGCATAGCATTAGATAGCACATGCTAGTGGTGGACAATAGCAAACATGCTTATTGTGCTATATAGCATAGGATAGCACTTAATAGCACATACTAGTATGCTATGCAATAACTAGTATGATCTTCTATGCTATATAGCACCATAATAGCATACAATAGCAAACATGGTAGTACAGTGCTTATGAATAATCTACTATAGAATGCTGGCTACTAGCACACAATAGCAAACAATTACCCCATTCTACTACTGAAATGCAATATATAGCACACATTAAGGACTATAGCAAACATACAAGCGCTATACATTAGTTAACACAAACAAGCAAAAAAAATCAAATAGAATCCTATTGCTATATAGCACAAAATAGCACATATGCTTTTGATTGCTATTTGCATGCAATAGCACATATGCAAGTGGGATGCATTACATAACACATAGTAATAGACAATAGCAAATGGAAGTTAAGACTATGTGACTCCTTATTACCTGAGATTCATCTAGCAAGTGCACTGGATGCTTAATGTATTTCTTGCCACTACGGCATCAAACGATGTCTTTCTTGTTTGGAGAAACCCTGGTCCTGCTCTGTCCAAAACTTGACAACTATCTCCTTCACCTCATCATCTAACTTGCCATGCATTGATTATCTCTTACATAAGTCCAATGGTAGCATGCTTGAAGCGCCAACATCATTATCAACTCTGAGCATAGCAGCATGGAGGTTCCGTGGGGCGGATGAATACCAAGTAGATTGGATACTTCGATAAGACTGATACCTTTGTTTCTGGTGTCATTAAGTTGCATTAACCCATTCACAAGCATGGTTAAAGCACTACCTAATCTAGGCTTGATAAGCTAGAGATTAAGAAAATGGTATTTTTATGATTTTATGTTAACAAAATAATGGTTATTTCTTTTAGATTGATGGATGTGGATAGATGTGAATGTGAATGAATGGATGGATGTGGATAGATGTGAATGTGAATGAATGGATAGATGTGATGAGATATGGATAGCTGTGGATGTGATGTAATGTGGATGGAATGAATGAGATGTGATGTGGATAGATGTGGACGTGATGTAATGTGGATGGAAAGAATGTGATGTGATAAGGATAGATGTGGATGGAATGTATGTGATGTCATGTGGATGCAATGAATGTGATGGATGATGTGAATGGGTGTGATAGATGTGAATGGGTGTGATAAGATATGAATGGATGTGAGTGGATGTGATGAGATGTGAATGGATGCGATGAGAGGTGAATGGATGTGAATGTGATGTGATGATATCTAAATGGATGCGATGAGATGTGAATGGATGTAAGTGTGATATGATGATATCTGAATGGATATGATGTAATGTGAATGGATGGATAAGATGTAAGGTGGATGAATGTGGATCTAGGTAGATGTGAATAGACAAGATGTGATGTGGATAGATGTGATGTGATGTGATGTGGATCTAGGTAGATGTGAATGGATGAGATATAATGTGAATGAATGCGATGTGATGTGATGTGATATGGATATGGGTAGATGTGAATGGATGAGATGTGATGAGGATGGATGTGATGTGATAAGGATAGATGTGGAGGGAATGTTACATGTGATGTCATGTGGATGCAATGAATGTGATGGATGTGAATGGGTGTGATAGATGTGAATGGGTGTGATGAGATATGAATGGATGTGAGTGGATGTGATGAGATGTGAATGGATGCGATGAGAGGTGAATGGATGTGAATGTGATGTGATGATATCTAAATGGATGCGATGAGATGTGAATGGATGTAAGTGTGATATGATGATATCTCAATGGATATGATGTAATGTGAATGGATGGATGAGATGTAAGGTGGATGAATGTGGATCTAGGTAGATGTGAATAGACGAGATGTGATGTGATGTGATGTGGATCTAGGTAGATGTGAATGGATGAGATATAATGTGAATGGATGTGATGTGATGTGATGTGGATATGGGTAGATGTGAATGGATGAGATGTGATGAGGATGGATGTGATGTGATGTGATGAGGATGGATGCGATGTGATGTGATGAGGATCTCAATAGATGTAATCGGATGTGATGAGATGTGATGTGGATGAATGTGATGTGATGTGGATAGATGTGATGAGATGTAATATGATATGACTGGATGAGAATGGATGAAGGATGATGGGAATAGATATGACTAGATGTGGAATAGGCAAAGTAAATTTATTTAGAAGAATGTGGAATAACGAGAAATGATGTGGAACAATGTGGAAATATGAGAGTTCGTTAGAAACTGTATTTATGAAACCTGTTTTTAAATGATTGTTTTATGTCAAGAATATTGGGGAAGCATTTTTACCATCTTGTGAATGAGGTCGTGGAGACCTAAGTGACAATGGATGATGGAGAGTCAACAAAGGACGTCTGGCATAGCAAAGTCAGTCCCGAGGTCTTAACCAGCCTCGATGTAAATGGTGAGCTTCCAGTACGGTGGATGAGGGACCAAGGAAGCAGCCTATGAGTGAAGCACTAGGTGACCTGTGAAGGAGCCTAAAGGGTACTGATGATCAGGCTCTGGGGGGTCACCGTAGATACCCACGCGTGTGTCAAGGAAGAAAACTCGAACAAGGAGTTAGAGTTTTTTTCTGAACTCGGGCATAGATCTGGTTGATTGTCTTTGTTGCTCGTCTCCTCAACGGATGAGTCCATGGCTTTTTTATATGGATCTGTTGGTTGATCTTGTTGATCTTCAACAAAGAGTCCATCTGGATTTTCTTATGTGATTATATTGCCGGGTACTATTTGCTAGGAACTATTGAAAAGGCCCCTGAGTGAACAGATGGTGAGCGTTCTGGTTGCCAATGATTGCATAGGTACACTGATCAAGGAATGATTGGAAATTGGAACTCAAGCTAGATATTTTGGAGGATTATGATCAATGTTACTATGGTTTCATTAAAGGATTGTTTTAAAGACAGCTAAGTCTGTGAAACAGACAATTTCATATTGGGTGTGTAAGTGTAGTGACTATCTTGAAATTTGCTTGAAGCGCCGGCTAGGGGGCCTGGAAACTCTTTTCCCTTGTACCGGGGACGAAACATAACCAAATTTCTAACTGGATCATCCTATCACTTTCTCACATGTGTGGAAGGGTTTTTAATTCAAAATAATTGTAATATTTTTATCTCTCCTCTCTCTTGGATCAAACCAAATAAAAAAGGGAGCCAAACTGGTCTAAATCTTGTCCAAATTGAGTCAAACTGAACTTGGAAAATTCTAGAACCCACTTGGACTTGGTTAGTGGCCTCTCTCACCTATAAATAGATCCTTAGTCTTTTGTAAAAAAATATTGGAGCTATACCATGCCAGTATTATATTAAAATTATCATATTTTCTATTATCCCTTAAATTTTTCTCTCTCTTGGGATCTTGGAGCTCTCTCTCTCTACAACAACTCTTGGAGTTGCTCTTCTCCTCTTGGTGGACCAATTGATTGGTCAGGGGCTTCACTGCTAATAGAGAATCAAGCCAAACTTAGAGGTAAAATCAAATTTTATGGTTTTTTCCAATTTATCTCAATGATTTTCTTCTTCTCAACCCCTCTCAAGCTTGAGAAGCTTTCTAAATAGTTGTTTTAATTCAAATCAAGCTTTCCCTTAAAGTCTTAATGCTTAATTAAGAGAAAGTTAATCTTTATGCTTATTTGTAATGCTTTCTTTAAGTAAATCTCTCTCTCTAAAAGAATAGCCATCTTTATGGCTAAATCCCTTGGAAAAGGATGCTTCTCAATGATAGTCTCTTAATTCAAAGCAAAACTCTAGGCTTGATAAGCTAGAGATTAAGAAAATGGTATTTTTATGATTTTGTAATGGTTATTTCTTTTAGATTATTTATAAGTAGTTAAAAACTACTTTGATTGATTCTAAATGAGAAATAGATTATCCTATCAATTTGGGAAAAGAGAAATACTGGAATTAGCTTAATCTAGTGGGATAATCATAATTAAGAATATGATTATGATTAAAATTATGATTTAAATTCATAGTTTGATTTTAAGCATAGAAGAGGAACTACTATTATATTTTCATGACAAGCTTTTATTCTTTAGAAAAAATATGAGAATTATCAGTAATAGAGCGAGGCTATGGAAAAAAATTTAGAAAATAATACATATCTTATTTTTATGCATAATGCTAAAAGAGGACTTCCTACCATATTCTAGGATTGGACATCCTATGCAAAAAGAATGATTTTCATCATATTTCATGAGAAATAATTTTGTAATTATGCCTAATTAATTGATTATGAGAAAAGAGTAAATTTTGGTAAATTTATTTTTATGCAAAAAGAGGAATTCACATGATATTCTAGATCCAAGTAATTAAATGGTAAAAGAGAAATTTTTGGCATAATTCAAATTATAAGTATTTATCAAAAGTAAAATTTGGAGTATTATTATTTTTATTGAGAAATATGGATAGAATTGATTTTTGTAAATCCCATGAATCTTTTACTCAAAAAGAAGAATATTGAATATATTTCACTTGAGAAATTTGTGAAAGAATATGAAAATATCCATCGAGAAAAAGTACCTTTAACTAGGCCAAGCAATTGTTTTAGAAACTTAGAAAAGTCTCATCAGTATCGAAAGTAGAAAACGGTACTAAATGTAAATGCGATGTGAATAGATAAGAATGCGATGTGAATGCGATGTGAATGCAATGTGATAAGATGTGAATACGATGTAATAAAATGTGAATGCGATGTGAATGCGATGTGATAAGATGTAAATGCGATGTAATAAGATGTGAATAAGATATGAATGCGATGTGATAAGATGTAAATGCGATGATGTAATAAGATGTGAATGCGATGTAAGTGGATGTGATGAGATGTGGATGAGATGTAATAAGATGTAATAAGATGTGAATGCGATGTAATAAGATGTGGATGAGATGTGGATGAGATGTAATAAGATGTGAATGCGATGTGAGTGGATGTGATGAGATGTGATGCGATGTAAATGGATGTGGATGTGAATGTGATGAGATGTGATGATATGTGAATGGGTGTGATGTGATTTAAATGGATGTGGATGTGAATGTGATGAGATGTGATGATATGTGAATGGGTGTGATGTGATGTAAATGGATGAGAATGAGATGTGAAGTGATAGATGTGCATGTGAATGAATGGATGGATGTGGATAGATGTGCATGTGAATGGATGGATGGATGTGGATAGATGTGAATGTGAATGAATGGATGGATGTGGATAAATGTGAATGTAAATGAATGGATGGATGTGGATAGATGTGCATGTGAATGAATGGATGGATGTGGATAGATGTGAATGTGAATGAATGGATGAATGTGGATGAATGTGATGAGATGTGAATGGATGCGATGAGATATGGATAAATGTGGATGTGAATGGGTGTGATGGATGTGAATGGGTGTGATGGATGTGGACATGATGTAATTTGGATGGAATGAATGTGATGTGATAAGGATAGATGTGGATGGAATGTATGTGATGTGATGTGGATGCAATGAATGTGATGGATGTGAATGGGTGTGATGAATGTGAATGGGTGTGATGAGATATGAATGGATGTGATGAAATGGATGCGATGAGATATGATGGATGTGAATGGATGCGATGAGATGTGAATGGATGTGAATGGATGTGAATGGATGTGAATGTGATGTGATAATATCTAAATGGATGCGATGAGATGTGAATGGATGTAAGTGTGATATGATGATATCTAAATGGATGTGATGTAATGTGAATGGATGGATGAGATGTAAGGTGGATTAATGTGGATCTAGGTAGATGTGAATGGACGAGATGTGATGTGGATAGATGTGATGTGATGTGATGTGATGTGGATCTAGGTAGATGTGAATGGATGAGATGTAATGTGAATGGATGTGATGTGATGTGATGTGGATATGGGTAGATGTGAATGGATGATATGTGATGAGGATGGATGTGACATGATGTGATGAGGATCTCAATAGATGTAATTGGATGTGATGAGATGTGATGTGGATGAATGTGATGTGATGAGATGTAATATGATATGACTGGATGAGAATGGATGAAGGATGTTGGGAATAGATATGACTGGATGTGGAATAAGCAAAGTAAATTTATTTAGAAGAATGTGTAATAACAAGAAATGATGTGGAACAATGTGGAAATATGAGAGTTCATTAGAAATTGTATTTATGAAACATGTTTTTAAATGAATATTTTATGTCAAGAATGTTGGGGAAGCATTTTGACCATCTTGTGAAGAGGTCGTTGAGGACAGCTGAGGGAGAGTCAACAGAGGACATCTCGCGTAGCAAGGTCTACCAAGGTCTTAACCAGCCTTGGTTATCGATTTAAATGATGAGCTTCCGATTACGGTGGCTAAGGGACCAAGGAAGTGGCATTTGAGTGAAGCGCTAGGTGACCTACGAAGGAGCCTAGAGAGTGCTGACCATATGCTCGGGCTCTGGGTCGCCCACGAGTACATCAAGGAAGAAAACTAGAACAAGGAGTTATAGTTGTTTTTTGAACTTGGGCATGGATCTAGTTAATTGTCCTTGATGGTCCTCAACGGATGAGTCCATGGTTTTTTTATATGGATCTGTTGGTTGATCTTGCTGATCTTCAACGACGAAGAGTCCATTTGGATTTTCTTATGTGATTACATTGCCAGGTACTATTTGCTAGTAACTTTTGAAAAGGCCCCTGAGTGAACAGATGGTGAGCGTTCTTGTTGCCAATGATGCCATAGGTACACCGATCAAGGAATGATTGGAAATTGGACCTCAAGCTAGATATTTTGGAGGATTATGATCAATGTTACTATGGTTCAATTAAAGGATTATTTTAAACACAGCTGAATCTATGAAACAGGCAATTTCATATTGGTGGGTGTGTAAGTGGTGTGACTATCTTGAAGTTTGCTTGAAGTGCTGGCTAGGGGGCCTGGGAACTCTTTTCCCTAGTACCCGGGGAAAAACATAACCAAATTTCTAAATGGATCCTATCACTATAGTGGTTGGGCGGTTGGCTAACCCATGGGTTTGGATGGGGTTAGAGACTGGAGTGATAGATCCCTAAAATGAGACTCAATTCTGTTAAGTTAAGTAAATCTTGGCGGATAGTCTTTGTTTTATGGAAAAGAATCAACGGCTGTCCCTCTTCATAGATAGTGTTGGTATCTATGATCCAAGTGCAAGTCTCTTCCTTGATCTGACCATGTGACTTACAGGTTCGGTCAGATCAGTTTGGTTAGTTAAGGCTCTTGACTACATTAGAATAAAAATATCCTGGAGGAATCACTTTTGCTTTCTGGGCGAGGGAAGTTTTTTTGGGTTCAGTTTTGGAAGAACCGAGGGATTAGTCTCTTGTCCAAATATCCATGGGTGAGGCCCCGAGTGAGGCTCTGCCCTACGCAAGAAGTGCTATTTCCGCTGTTGACACCCCAGAATTCGTTGTACGGAGGGGACAGGGATCTTTCAGCTAGTATCAAAGCGAGTTGGCTAAAGTGGATCAACCAAGAAGCAAGAAATTTCAAAATTTTATGAAGTACCAGTAAAAGATTGTAATGGAAAATTCATACAAATTGATATTTAGAATGAAGATTCATAAATTGGAAATTGGAGTAAATCTAAGACCTTGAAATTATAAGCAAAATGCTATCCAGGTGATGAATTCAAATGCTGGTTGATATGATTTTAGAATTCTGGTTGAGGATTGATGAGTTGATTTGGATTCTGATTGAAAGATGATGATTTCTGAATTCTGGTTGAAAAACGATAAGTTGAACAAAGCCACAATTAGGATGAATGGGACGAATCCCAGTGATGACGTTAGTAACTAGAAGACGATTATGACTTCAGCAAATCACTATGAGATTAGTGGATTGTGCTGATAGATTGATGTTGTTTGACCTTTGACCCAGTGGATCTAATTAAGGGATGACAAATTGAGAACCTGCATAATTGAAATTCCCGTGGAGGAATGATCAGATAAAATTTTCGATCTGATGGATCATTATTGTGTTAAGAATATGAATGAATTATTATCTGGTAATGAGTTTTGTATGTTCTTCTTGTAGAAGGGATATTTATTCCAAGATTCTGTGAGGGGGACTGACCAATCTAAAGAACCCCAAAATTAGTTGGATCTAAAATCGGATTTCAATTATAAATAAAGTGGTCTTTTCACCTAAGCGCCTTGGTTAATTTGGGAAAAAGGGACTTAACAAGAATTTTTGTATTGATAGGATCATGGATCGAGGTCGTCATGGTAGGAATGTTAACCCCCAACTCATGAGGAAGAGCTGGACCTGGATGTTCGTAAAACCCTTCATAGATCGCAGCCTGAACCTTTCAAGGGTGAAGGGGAAAACTTGGGCAAAGCTATGGAGAAGTGGATCGAACCTAAGATGAAGAGTTGACTAAGTACAAGGTTTATTACTTAAAAATTATGAGATATTACTAAAAAATAAGATATTTTGAAATAATGATGCATTTTTGACACCTTAGAAGGGGGACTCTTGAGGTAGGCGCCTCTTTCACATGTGTGGAAGGGTTTTTAATGCAAAAAAATTGTGATATTTTTATCTCTCCTCTCTCCTGGATCAAACCAAATTAAAAAGGGAGCCAAACTCATCCAAATCTTATCCAATTTGTGTCAAATTGAACCTAGAAAATTCTAGAACCCAGTTGGACTTGGTTAGTGGCCTCCCTCACCTATAAATAGACCCTCATTCATTTGTAATTGAATATTGAAGCTATACCATGCCAGTATTATATTAAAATAATCATGTTTTCTATTATCCCTTAAATTTTCCTCTCTCTTGGGATCTTAGAGCTCTCTCTCTCTCTACAAAAACTCTTGGAGTTTCTCTTCTCCTCTTGGTGGACCAATTGATTGGTCAGGGGCTTCACTGCAATTAGAGAATCAAGCCAAACTTAGAGGTAAAATCAAATTTTATGGTTTTTTCCAATTTTTCTCTATAACTTTCTTCTTCTCAACCCCTCTCAAGCTTGAGAAGCTTTCAAAATGATTGTTTTAATTAAAATCAAGTTTTTTCTAAGTTTTTTAATGTTTAATTAGCATATTAAGTTAACCTTTATGCTTAAGCTGTAATGCTTTCTTTAAGTAAATATCTCTCTCTAAAAGAATAGCCATCTTTATGGTTAAATCCCTTGGAAAAGGATGCTTCTCAATGATAGTCTCTTAATTCAAAGCTAAACTCTAGGCTTGATAAGCTAGAGATTAAGGAAATGATATTTTCATGATTTTGTATTATTAAAATAATGGTAAATTCTTTTAGATTATTGAAAACTACTCTAATTCATTCTAAATGAGAAATGGATTATCCTAACAAATTGAAAAAAGAGGAATGTTGGATTAAGTATAATCTAGTGGGATAATCGTAGTTATGTTTAATTTTATGGTTAAAATTATGATTTCAATTCATAGTTTGATTTTAATAAAAGAGGAACTACTATCATATTTTCATTACAAGATTTTATTCTTTAGAATTTTTTTTATTAGAATTATCGATAATAGCAGCGAAGCTATGGCAAAATTTTCAAAAAATAAAACATATCTTATTTTTATGCATAATGCTAAAAGAGGACTTCCTACCATATTCTAGGATTGGACATCCTATGCAAAAAGAATGATTTTCATCATATTCATGAGAATTGTTTTTTTTGTAATTATCCATAATTAATTGATTATGAGAAAAGAGTAATTTTTGGTAAATTTATTTTTATGCAAAAAGATGAATTCCCATGATAATTGAGATCCAAGTAATTAAATGGTAAAAGAGGAATTTTTTGTAAATTTATTTTTATGCAAAAAGAGGAATTCCCATGATAATTGAGATCCAAGTAATTAAATGGTAAAAGAGGAATTTTTGGTAAATTTATTTTTATGCAAAAAGAGGAATTCTCATGATATTTGAGATTCAAGTAATTAAATGGTAAAAGAGGAATTTTTGGCATAATTCAAATTATGAGTATTTATCAAAAGTAAAATTTTGAGCATTATTAATTTTATTGAAAAATATGGGTAGAATTGTTTTTTGTAGATCTCATGAATCTTTTACTCAAAAGAAGAATATTGAATATATTTCAGTTGAGAAATTTGAGAAAGAATATGAAAATATTCATCAAGAAAAAGTACCTTTAACTAGGCCAAGCAATTAGCAGAAACTTAGAAAAGTCCCATCAGTATCGAAAATAGAAAACGGTACTAAATGTGAATGCGATGTGATAAGATGTGAATGCGATGTGATAAGATGCGAATACGATGTGACAAGATGTGAGTGGATGTGATGAGATGTGGATGAGATGTGATGTGATGTAAATGGATAAGAATGGGATGTGATGATATGTGAAAGGATGTGATGTGATGTAAATGGATGAGAATGAGATGTGATGTGATAGATGTGCATGTGAATGAATGAATGGATATGGATGAATGTGATGAGCTGTGAATTGATGTTGTGTGATATGGATAGATGTGGATGTGATGTAATGTGTAAGGAATGAATGAGATGTGATGTGGATGTATGTAAACGAGATGTGATAAGATGAGGATGGATCTGACGAGATGTCAATGAATGTGGGATGTGAATGAGTGTGATGGATGTGATGTGGATGTGGATATGAATGGATGAGATATGATGTGGATAGATGAGATGTGATGTGATGTGGACTTGCATAAATGTGAATGGATGTGAAGTGATGTAAATAGATGTGAGCATGTGGATGTGATGTGGATCTGAACGAATGTAGATGGATGTGATGTGGATATGTTGTGATGTGATGTGATTAGGATAGATGTGATGAGATGTGATGAGATGTAATATGATGTGATTGGATGAGAATGGATGAAGGAAGATGGGAATACATATGACTAGATGGGGAATAAGCAATGTGAATTGATGTAGAAGAATGTGGAATAACGAGAAAAGATGTGGAACAATGTGGAAAGATGAGAGTTCATTAGAAACTGTATTTATGAAACCCGTTTTTAAATGATTATTTTATGTCAAGAATGCTGGGGAAGCATTTTGACCATCTTGTGAATGAGATCGTGGAGACCTAAGTGATAAAGTTGCAAGAGCTGACGGAGAGTCAATGGAGGACGTCTCGCGTAGCAAGGTCGGCCGAGGTCTTGACCAACCTCGGTTGTTCGATTTAAATGGTGAGCTTTTGGTACGGTGGATGAGGGACCAAGGAAGCGGCCTATGAGTGAAGCGCTAGGTGACCTACGAAGGAGCCTAGAGGGTGCTGACCATACGGTGCTTGGACTTTGGGTTGCCAAAGATACCCACGCGTGTGTCGAGGAAGAAAATGGAACAAGGTGTTAGAGTTGTTTTCTAAACTCGGGCATGGATCTGGTTGATTGGACTTGCTGGTTCTCAACGGATGAGTCCATGGCTCTTTTATATGGATTTGTTGGGGTTGATCTTGCTGATCTTCAACAGAGAGTCCATCTGGATTTTTCTTATGTGATTATATTTCCGGGTACTATGAGCTAGGAACTATTGAAAAGGCCCCTGAGCGAACATGTGGTGATCATTCTGGTTGCCAATGATGTCATAGGTACACCGATGAAGGAATGATTTGTACCGATGAAGGAATGATTGAAAATTGAAACTCAAGCTAGATATCTTGGAGGATTATGATCAGTAATACTATGGTTTCATTAAAAGATTGTTTTAAAGACAGCTCAATCTGTGAAACAGGCAATTTCATATTGGGTGTGTAAGTGGTGTGACTATCTTGAAGTTTGCTTGAAGCACTAGCTAGGGGGCTTGGGAACTCTTTTCCCTCGTACCCGAGGCAAAATATAACCAAATTTCTAAATGGATCCTATCACTACAGTGGTTGGGCAGTTGGCTAACCCCCCATGGGATAAGGCTGGACTAATGGATCCCTAAAATGAGACTCAATTCTGTTATGTTACGATAGATGATATAAATCTCGGATAGGGGTTAGGCTAGACTAATGGATCCCTAAAATGAGACTCAATTCTGTTATGTTATGATAGATGTAGTAAATCCGAAATAGTCCTTGTTCTATGGAAAATAATCATTGGTTTTGACTCTGTCGGATCAGTTTTGTTAGTTAAGGCTTTTGACTACATTAGAATAAAAATATCTTAGAGGAATCGCCCGTGCTTTTTAGGTGAGGGAAGTTTTTCTGGGTTCGATTCTGGAAGAACCGAGGGGTTAGTCTCTTGTCTAGTTATCTCTTGTCTAGTTATCTATGGGTGAGGCCCCGAGTGAGAGGCTCTGCCCACGCAAGAAGTGCTACTTCCACTGCTAGCACCCCAGAATTCATTGCACGGAGGGGGCAGGGATATTTCAAAGAAACACTTGGAAATCCTAGTTAGGAACTCTACTGCAACTCTGCTAGAAAACTTCTTGCTGGGGAACTCTACTGCAACTGTGCTGAAAAACTTTGTGCTGAGGGAAACCTCTCCCGCAACTACGCCAGAAATCTCTCCTTTTTGGGAAATCATGGAGAAGCAAAAAAATCTCTGCTGAGTAGCATTATGCACCTTCAGGCAAAGGAAACTCTAAAAAAGAAAATTTTGATTCTACTTAAATTCATCCTGCTAGAAATAGATCCTTGAAACGAGTCTACGGAGAAGCCATAACATGGAGGGGATTTTCTGGGAAGTTTAGTGCGGAGAACCTTTCACCATACAACCCAACTAGCAAAAATAGATTTAGGTGTTCGGGGAACTAGCTAGCCAAAATCGTAAAAAAAAGAAGCCAAGAAAGAAGACAAAGGAGGAAGCCCATGAAAAGTGTCGCAACTGAGGAGGATGATTCAAGCAACACCTTATAGGACACCCCAATGGGCAGTGAAGAAAAGAAAGGACAACAAGAAGAAATCCGCGAAGGAAAAAATGAGCCCTGGAGAACTACAGGTGAAGCAATTGATGCAAGAAATGAAAAAGAGTGTGAGGTCCCTATCCCCACCGCGCAACGAATTCAGGGGTGCTAGCAGCGGAAGTAGCACTTCTTGCGTGAGGCAGGGTCCCACACTCAAGGCCTCGCCCATGGATATCCGGACAAGAGACTAATCCATCGGTTCTTCCAAAACCGAACCCGGAAAAACTTCCCTTGCCCAGAAAGTACAGGCGATTCCTCCAGGATAACTTTTCTCTCTAACGTAGTCAAAAGCCTTAACTAATTGAACTGATCTGACCAAACCTGTAAGTCCCATAGTCAGATCAGGAAAAAGATTGTACTTAGATCATAGAGACCAACGCTTTTTTCCTCATTGAGAGGCACATCCATTGATTCTTTTCAATAGAATAATTTTTGTCCGGGATTTACTTCATCTATCGAACTAGAACAAAATTGAGTCTCAATTTAGGGATCCATCAGTCCAACCATCCAGTCCCATGGGTTAGCCAACCGCCCAACCACTGTAGTGATGGGATCCAATTAAGAATTTGGTTATGTTATCCCGGGTACGAGGGAAAAGAGTACCCAGGCCCCCTAGCCAGATATTCATGCAAACTTAAAACTAGTCACACCACTTACACACCCAATATGAAATTGCCTTTTTCACAGATCCAATAGTCTTTAAAATAATCATTTAATGAAACCATAGTGTCACTGATCATAATTCTCTAATTATCTAGTTGAATCCTTATTTCCAAACATTCCTTCCTATGGCATCATTGCAACCAGAACGCTCACCCCCTATCCACTCAGGGGTCTTTTTCCTAGCTCATAGTAACTAGCAAGTATTCACTTAAACAAAAATGGAGTCTCCATTGAAGATCAGCAAGATCCACCAACAGATCCATATAAAAGAGCCATAGACTCATCCGTTGAGAACCAACAAGGTCAATCAACCAGATCCATGCCCAAATTTAGAAAACAACTCTTACTCCTTGTTCCAATATCTTCCTGGACGTACGTGTGGGTATCTTCGTTGACCCAGAGCCCGAGCATCGTATGGTCAGCACCCTCTAGGATCCTTCACGGCGGTCACCTAGTGCTTCACTCATAGGCCGCTTCCTTGGTCCCTCATCCACTATACCGGAAGCTCACCATTTAAATCAAATCGAGGCTGGTCAAGACCTCGGCTGACCTTGCTACGCGAGGCGTCCTCCGTTGACTCTCCGTGAGCAGTTGCAACTTTAACAGATAGGTCGACCTCATTCACAAGATGGTCAAAATGCTTCCCCAGCATTCTTGACATAAAACAGTCATTTAAAAATAGATTTCACATACAAATACAGTTCCAACAATATTTCCATCTTTTCTCATCACTCCACATCCTTTCACATTGATCCCCATCTTTTCTCATCTTCCCACAATTTTTTTTCTTCATCGATCCCTATCACATCACATTATTCCCATCCAAACGCATCATCCACATATCAATCCACATCATCCATACATCCATCCACATCAATCCACATCATCCATACATCCATCCACGTCAATCCACATTATCCACACATCCATCCACATCTTCCATACATCCATCCACATCAATCCAGACGTCAATCCACATCATCCATACATCCATTCACGTTAATCCACATTACCCACACATCAATCCACATCATCCATACATCCATCCACATTAATCCACATTATCCACACATCAATCCACATCAATCCACATCCATCCACATCCATCCACATCAATCCACATTATCCACACATCAATCCACATCATCCATACATCCATTCACGTCAATCCACATTATCCACACATCAACCCACATCATCCATACATCTATTCACGTCAATCCACATTACCCACACATCATCCATACATCCATTCACGTCAATCCACATTACCCACACATCAATCCACATCATCCATAGATTGATCCACATCAATCCACATTATCCACACATCAATCCACATTCATTTCATAAGTATTCCCATTCTCAACTAATCACATCTTTTTCTATCTCATCACTTATTTCCTCATTTATCCCCATCAGATCATCTCATCCACTTGCATCTACCCATACATCTCATCACTTCACATACATTACAACTATCCAATTTACATCGCATCTTATCACATCCATTTCACATCACATCTCATCTATTCATTCACATTTATCTGATTCACATCACATCTCATTCTCATCACTTCTATTCTCATCACATCCATTCTCTATTCATTCTCATCTATCTGATTCATATCACATCTATTTATAGAATGTAAGAGAATTCTTATTTTTGATATAAAGATTCTTTACGCATCTATTTATGCATAAGACCAACTTCAGTGGGAAATAACACTTTTATAAAAATCCGTTTATGCATAAATTCAATTTTAAGGAGAATAACACTTTCGAAATAAAAAATAAATCTTTTATGCATCTTTCTATGCATAAATTCAATTTAAATGAGGATAACTCTTTTGAAAATAAAAATAAATTTCTTTATGCATCTTTCTATGCATAAAATCAAAATTAATGAGAGTAACTCTTTTGAAAATAAAAATAAATTTCTTTATGCATCTTTGTATGCATGAAATCAAAATTGATGAGAGTAACTCTTTTGAAATAAAAATAAATTTCTTTATGCATCTTTCTATGCATAAAATCAAAATTGATGAGAGTAATTCTTTTGAAATAAAAATAAATTTCTTTATGCATCTTTCTATGCATAAAATCAAAATTGATAAGAGTAACTCTTTTGAAATAAAAATAAATTTCTTTATGCATCTTTCTATGCATAAAATCAAAATTGATGAGGGTAACTCTTTTGAAATTAAAAAAAAAATCTATATGCATCTTTCTATGCATAACATCGAAATTGATGAGAATAACTCTTTTGAAATAAAAATATATTTCTTTATGCATCTTTCTATGCATAAAATTAAAATTGATGAGAATAACTCTATTGAAATAAAAATAAAATTCTTTATGCATCTTTCTATGCATAAAATCAAAATTGAAGAGAGTAACTCTTTTGAAATAAAAAAAAATTCTTTATGCATCTTTCTATGCATAAAATCAAAATTGATGAGAGTAACTCGTTTAAAATAAAAATAAATTTCTTTATGCATCTTTCTATGCATAACATAAAAATTGATGAGAGTAACTCTTTTGAAATAAAAATAAAATTTCTTTATGCATCTTTCTATGCATAACATAAAAATTGATGAGAATAACTCTTTTGAAATAAAAATAAATTTCTTTATGCATCTTTCTATGCATAAAATCAAAATTGATGAGAATAACTCTTTTGAAATAAAAATAAATTTCTTTATGCATCTTTCTATGCATAAAATCAAAATTGATGAAAGTAACTCTTTTGAAATAAAAATAAATTTCTTTATGCATCCATCTATGCATAAAATCAAAATTGATGAGAGTAACTCTTTTGAAATAAAAATAAAATTTCTTTATGCATCTTTCTATGCATAACATAAAAATTGATGAGAATAACTCTTTTGAAATAAAAATATATTTCTTTATGCATCTTTCTATGCATAAAATTAAAATTGATGAGAGTAACTCTTTTGAAATTAAAAAAAAATCTTTATGCATCTTTCTATGCATAAAATCAAAATTAATCAGAGTAACTCTTTTGAAAAAAAATATTTATGCATCTTTCTATGCATAAAATCAAAATTAATGAGAATAACTCTTTTGAAAATAAAAATAAATTTCTATATGCATCTTTCTATGCATAAAATCAAAATTAATGAGAGTAACTCTTTTGAAATAACAAGAATTCCACTTTTACCATTTAAATGATTGAATTCCAAATGTTATGGGAATTCCTCTTTTATCATAAAATAAATTTATCTAAAATTTCTCTTTGAAATAAATATATTCATTATTTCAATATACTAAAATTTCTCTTTTTCCATTCAATTACATGGATCTCCATTATCATGGGAATTCCTCTTTTTGCATAAAAATAAAAAAATCAAAAACTTCTCTTTTCTTTAATTAATTATTTATACATAAATACTAAAAATTAGTTTTCCATGTATGTGATGAAAATCATTCTTTTAGTATAGGATGACTAATCCTAGAATATGGTAGGAAGTCCTCTTTTCAAATGAGTTATGTATTAATTTCTAAAAAAATTTACTAATAAATTATAAAATTTCTAGAAAGAATAAGACTTTGTAATACAATTATGATAGAATAACTATCCTTAGACTTAAATCCAATTTATGGAATTAAATCATAAGTTTACCATAATTTTATTAGCTAAAGAATTAGTCATAGGAATGACTATTCTTTTGGGAGAGAGAGATATACATAAAAATCATCCTAATATTAAGCATAAAGACTAACTTTTTTCTGATTAATCATTGGAATTCTTATAGAAAGCTTGATTTGCATTGAAAACAATTAATTTGAAACTTCTCAAGCTTGAGAGGGGTTGAGAAGTGAAATATTTTGAGAATATTAAATGAAAACCATGAAATTACTTCTTACCTCTAGATTTGGCTTGCTTCTTTATCTTAGAAGGAAGCCCCTAACCAATCAATTATTTTAGTGAGTTAAGAAAAAAGCTCCAAGAGTTGTTGAAGAGAGAGAGAAGCTCCAATCTCTGCAAAAGTAGAGGATTTTTAAGGGATAATAGAAAATATGATTTTAATGTAATACTGGCATGGTATAGCTCACAAATGAGAATACAAAAGAATGAGGGTCTATTTATAGGTGAAGGAGGCCACTAACTGAGTCCAACTATGTTCTAGAATTTTCCAGCTTCAGTTTAGCTAAATTTGGACAAGATTTCGACCAGTTTAGCTCCCATTTTGATCTAGTTTGATCCAGGAGAGAGGAGAGATAATAATATCTCAAATTTTTTTGAATTAAAAACTCTCCCACACATGTGAAGGAGGCGCCTACCTCAAAGGGTGTCAAAAATTCATCAATCCTCCAAAATATCTCATTTTTTTAGTAATATCTCTTATTGTTTAACTAATAAACCTTCTACTCAGTCAACTCTTCATCTTATGGGAGCATTTAATCATTTTTGGGTATTTTATTTTATTCATTGGATTTATCTCATCCCAACACTTGGATTAATCCTATTGGTCCATAGGAACCTTAATTGGACCATAATCTAGAAATTTCTAAAAATCTTGACCCTTAGGCTAAGGTCATTTATATCATTTTTAATTGATTCCTAATGCACCTTGGAGAATTTATTTTAAACTTCTATTTCAAGGAAATATATTTTTGATATTTATAGAATTTTTATATCAAAAAATATCTCAATATTGAATTACCTCTCTCTAAAATTTTTCTTCTCTCTAGATAAAAACAAGA
This sequence comes from Cibotium barometz, assembly GCF_041138505.1. Lineage (NCBI taxonomy): Eukaryota > Viridiplantae > Streptophyta > Polypodiopsida > Cyatheales > Cibotiaceae > Cibotium > Cibotium barometz. The sequence continues at coordinate 20,993,927 of NC_141064.1, read as the reverse complement.
AAAAATAATCTTTTCTTGTATTTAGAAATAGGAAATAATTACAAGGGATTGAGGTAAAAGCTTATTCATTATTCAGGCTGCTCAAGGAGGAATCTTACATCCTCTCCCACTTGAAAAAAATGATATGTCCTCATCTCGCAAAGTGGGGGTAATACTATTTTTGCCTTTCTTAGGCTGACTTAATATCTTTACGGATTGATTGCATTTTCTGGTCCATGTCATCAAGCATTTGTTTGGACATCTCGACTCTGATCAATGGGTCAGACCAAGTCAACGGTATAAGTCAATCTTGTCCATACAAACCTTTTAAAGGACTCATCCCAATACTTTGATGATAAGAAGCTTTTAAAGGACTCATCCCAATACTTTGATGATAAGAAGCATTGTAAGCAAATTTAACCAGATGCGAATGGCTTAACCACTTCCTGGCCTTGCTGTCTCGCAGCATGACCGAAGGATATCTTCTATTACCTGATTCACTCTTTCACTCTGGCCATATGTTTTGGGGTGATAGGCTATGCTGAGATCCTGGAAAGTTCCTACTGCTTGGAAGAATGTAGTCCAGCATTTCAATGTGAATTTGGGATCTTTGTCACTTACTATCCTCTTGGGTAAGCCATGCAATCTGAAGATCTCTTTAAGGAAACTGTGGTAACATCCACTGTAGTGTATGTTTCTTTCACTAGAATCAGATGGACAACTTTGGTTAGCATGTCAACTACCACAAAAATGGAGTTGTAACCTAATTACATTGAAGGTAATCCAGTGGCAAAGTCCATACTGATAGACTCCCACTTCATCTATGGAATGTCTGCAGTTTCCTAGCATCTTGACTCTTTGACACATTAAACATTTTCGCACATGATCAAGTACATCCTTTTTGAGTCCTGGCCAAAAGAAGCATTTCTTCATAGATATATAGGTTTTTAAAAACCCTGGATGTCCAGCTATTAGGCTATCATGGGCTTCTCTCAGAATTCTTCTCTTTATTCCCTCATCATTGGGAATACATAGCCGATTATTATAATACATGCATCCTTCATCCAGTTTGTACCCAAGAACTTGACTCATTTCCTGAGGAGTCTTGCTTTCCTACATCAGAGGGGTAGCAATAGGGGCAAAGAATTTGTCCTGCATTATTCTCTCCCTTGCTTCACTGAGATTAATGGATTTGACACACCACTGTAACTGCAAGCAAGGAGGCTTTTCTGCTGAGCGCATCTGCAACCACATTTTCTTTCCCTAGCCGATACTTAATTTCAAAATTGAATTCCTACAGGGTCTGCATCCATCTCCTTTGACGCATATTGAGATCCCTTTGGGTGAAGATCCACTTCATACTTTGATGATCTGTCATCAAGGTGAACCTCTATCCCAAAAGAAAATGTCTCCACAACTTCAGAGCATAAACTACTAAGAGTAATGACGGCATAATTTCTCTCATGTGTTCTGAGTTTTCTGGATTCATAGGCCACTGCATGACCTTCCTGCATAAGAGCACCGCCTAAGGCAAACCCACTTGCATCAGTAACTACCTCAAAGGGTTTGGTAAAATCTGGCAACTTAAGGACAGGGTTGGTTACTAAGGCTACCTTCAGTTTATCAAAGGCACTCTCACACATTGCAATCCACTGAAAAAGTGTACTCTTCTTGTTGAGAAGGTTAGTTAAAGGGGATGCTATCTAAGCATACCTGGGTATAAAGATCCTATACCATCCGGTTAATCCTAGGAATCCTCTGACTTCTTTTACCGTCTTGGGTTCTGGCCATTCTAAACGACTGCTTGGATCTTTGTGGTGTCAGGAGAAATCCCATCTTTTTACACTATGAATCCCAAGTATCCCACCTGGTTAACAGAGAAAGAACACTTGCTCTTTTTTGCAAAGAGTTGGTGTTTCCTTAGGATTTCTAGGATCTTGCGCACACGATCTTCATGATCTGCAACATTCTTTGAGTATACCAAGATATCATCAAAGAAGACAAGAACAAAATCATCCAAGTATTCTCTGAGAATATCCTACATAAGACGATTAAATGTTGCCGGGGCATTAGTCAATCCAAACGGCATGAATGTGAACTCATAATGCCCATAGCGAGTATTGAATGCTGTCTTCGGGATGTCCTGTTCCTTGATTCTAATCTAGTAGTACCTGGATTTGAGATCTATCTTTGTGAACATTTGGGTCCCACTTAACTGATCTAGAAGTTCATCAATCCTAGGGATAGGATACTTATTTTTAATTGTTAATTGATTCAATCCTCTATAGTCAATATAGAGTCTTAACGTTCCATCTTTCTTCTTTTGAAAGAGAATGGGCACACCCCAAGGTGAGACACAGGGTCTGACGAATCCCTGCTCTAACAATTGTCTTGATTGTTCCTTAAGTTCTATGGCGTCAGGGACTGGCATTTTGTATGCACGCTGGGCTAATGGCTGAGCTCTGGGGGTTAACTCAATCTCATGATCTACTTCGAGAGACAAAAGCATCTTAGTCAGCTCTTCTAGGAACACATTTACATACTCACTTAACCACTTTGGTTCTTTAGCCTTGTATTTTATGTCTACGATATAAACAGCTTGCCTCTTTCTGAGCCCTTTTAACAATTTAGAAGCCTTGACTAATTGTTGCAGCACATTGGAAATCTGAAAATTCCAGTTCCTTGAACTTTATTCCCGTGTGAAGGTCAAGGAAAGAGATGGTTCCTTTGTGACAATGAATGTCAGCCTATTATGGAGCCAATCCATTTCAAGGATTCCATCATAGACTCCCAAGGGTAGGACTCTGAGCTGGCACTCTATTACGTTCCCATCTAGACTAAACTGAATAAGGTCTATCTCAAGGTGTGTGAAAAGAATCTTTTCACTGGCCAATTCCACTTGCATAGGTTTCCCTGATTTTTGATTTAGGACTAACTTACACAAACATCTTGGGGAAATAAAAGAATGAGTACTACGTGAATCAATCAAAAGCTTACATTGCTTACCTTGGTACTCTGCTAGAGTCTGGAGGACTGAAAATTATTCCCTTGATGCTCTATTGCAGCGCATAGATCTGTTCTTTTTCTTCCTCCACTTCCTCAGCTATAGTGACGGCTCTAGCTACTGCAATCTGAGGTGGAACTCTCTCTCTTTGGTTTTCCCAATCTTGGGAGGGAGTTTGGAGACTGCTTTGCATGGTGGCTGTAGGCTAAGCTGGCACTCTTCTAGGGTTACCCTAATTTTGGCACGCACGACCCTGATTGGGGACTGATACAAAGGAATCTGTCTATGAATCTTGGGATCCTGGCTTCCTTGGCCCACAGAAAGAGATGGGCAATCCTTGATCTGGTGCCCAGACCCGTGACATCCGAAGCACCTGTTCTCACTTCGAAGCTTTTCCCTCTACATTCTTGAAAGAGCCGGAGTTCCTCATAAAGAACTTCGAGAGAAAGGTCTTCCTTCATTCCTGAAACTTTTTGACTCTAGATTCTGGTTGGGACCTTGGTGTCTCTCTGGAGGCGAAAGGTTGGAAGAACTTCTTGGTGTCTGGAATCTCTTAAAGGATGGGGGAGCTGGCTTTGGCAGGACTTTAAAACGATGAAGGCTTTGGCGAAGTCCTTCGCCATTCTTACAGCTTCTTCTACCATGGAAACTGGCTTGGCATTCTTGACCAAGGCGTCTAAAGGTTCTTTCATTCCCCAAATGAACCTGGCCATAAGTTGCTCTTCGTCTAATGGTGGTGAGTACTTGAGGAGAAGAGCAAATTCTTGATGATATTCTTCAATGGTTTTGCTCCCCTGGTTTAGCTCTAAAAATTCATTCATATTGGTTTCTAAAAATCCGGGGAGACAAAATCTCTTCCTTAGATAGGCTTTAAGATCATTCCAGGACTGGGCATTCCTATCCAGATGGTTGGTGTGTCACAATGGTTTCTCCATGCCACCCTGGCCATAATTTTCAGCCTAGCGAGAGCCATTTTTCTCCTCTCGTTGTATCCGCGATAACATCAAAATATTCCTCCATTGCCTCAACCCACTTCTCCATAGCCTCGCACAAGTTCTCCCCTTCACCTTTGAAGGGTCTTGGCTGAGTTTTATGAAGAGCCTTGCAAACGTTGGAGTCAAGCTAATCTTCATCAAATGAGAGGATCTGGCTGACGGCCACAGCTCCCTCGCCTCATGATTCTGCCAAAAATGATACATTATTAAATTTTTATTTTGATTTCATCCACGAGATTCTAAGACTTAATAGATTCAAAAAATAATTTTTTAAACAAGATAAATTATCTTATTGGAGATCTATGGCATATGCCCCGGTAACAGATTTTGCTTCATCAATTCGTTACTTTTAATAACAACCACTTATACGACACGGAATTTTTCCATAAAATATTTCTTTATTTATATAAAGGTTGCAATATGTACATAGAGCAGCTTGGGTCTAGAAGTCAAAATCTCCTCGGGAGATGCATAAGATGGTGATACTGGGCTACAGACATGCGCTGATACAAATGTTCCCTTACTGCTAAAGGGAGCTACTATCTTCTCCTTGGGAATAAAGTGACTAAGGAGTCTGTAGATATGGCAGGAAAGTCTGAAATTTTGAGACGTTGGAAGATATAAAATAACAACATGTATCACTTTCAGCCTTATCATCATGGTTAAAGAGATATTTTGCCTCAGCATCGCACGCTGGTCGCAAGAGGCGTGGACATACTACCCTATAAACCACTTGTGCTGCCGTTTCTTCGCTGGGTTAGGGAAATATAAATCCTCGAAATGGCCTGCGAGTTGGGCTCGGCCCATTTGAGTTGTAGCGGAAGAGATGAGATGCTCGAAGAGGCAAAAGCAGTCATGTCTTGTGACTGGGTGAGGTCGAGAACACCAGATAAGTGTGGAACTTCCATCTATAAAATCAAATTCTTTGATTAAAAATCTTCATTAATGAAGCTTAAGGAATGAAAATACAACATGTAAATGCTCTTTCTGAGGTTTTATTACAAATTTCTGATAAGAATTCATTTTTTCTTATTAGCTTTCAACAAAGCTCTGATACCAGCTGTGAGACCCCCGCCCCCCACGGTGTCCCCTCCGAGGGCGCTGGCAACGAAAGCAGCATCAGTCTCTCGCACCACGGGGTAGGGATCCACACTCGAGGCCTCGCCCACGGATGTAAGATTCCTCCCCAACCTCTCAATATGTCCAGCATCTTCCCCTGTAACCAAGTCCCTCTTCAGAAATATAAAAGATCTTGTTTCTACCTGTTTTGGCCTAGAGAGAGAAAATATTCTAGAGAGAGATTATTCAGATTTTGAATATTTTTGGATGGAAACATCTCTCTTCTTATCAAACTTAGTTCCCCCAAAACAAAAGTTCAAAAAGATTTTCAAAAGGTGCATTAGAAATCAAGTAAATTCTGTTAAAGAGGCCTTATCCTAAGGATCCAGATTTTTTGAAAATTTTAAATTAAGGTTTTGAGGGGCCAATCAGATTCATCCAAATTTTAAATTAAGGTTTTGAGGGGCCGATCAGATTCATCCAAATGTGTGGAGAAGATAAATAGAAGAAATAAAGAAAATCTCCCCAAAAATGAGTAAATACTCACATAAGATGAAGAGTGGACTAAGGACCAAAGGAAATACTAAAAAAATGGATTTTTGACACATCACAATGGGAATTTCCCCCTCATGAAGGAGGCGCCTATTTCACATGTGTGGTGGAGTTTTAAATTATCAAAAATTGAGATATTTCATCTCCCCTCTCTCCTAATTCAAGTCTAGTTCCAAAAAGTAAGCAAAACCAACCTAAAAATGGTCAAAAATTGACCAAACTGATCTGGAAAATTCTAGAATCAGTTTATTTGGTTAGGATCTCACTTTTTCCTATAAATAAAAGCCTCCCCCTTTGTTGAAGCTTAATAGTGTTTTATGCTCTGTTACTGTACTCCTCCCAAGAGCCAATTCACTAGTTTTTGACCATTCCCTCTTCTAAAGATTTGGTGGCCACTCTTGTTGCAAACAAGTAGATCCCTCAAACCATCAAGCCAAAGGAAAGCTCCCAGAATTCATGTAAGTTAGAAATCTTATATTTTTCTTTACTCTTTTAATGGTTTTTTTTTTTGAAATGATAATCTGATGCTATGCCTTGCTGGAAAGGCTTTCCCCCTCTCTCATTCTTAAATTCAGCCCTTCTTTATCCTAGTTAAGTAATCAAATTGTTTGAATTAAACTTTTCATATTATTTCTCTTTTAAAAGTAAAAATTGATTAGTTTAGAGTGCTTAAAACCAATTGGGATTAGAGTGCTTAAAACCAATTGGGGTTAATTTCTAAGTAAATTAAAAGTAGAAAAATTTGAAAAATGGTCAACCATACAAAGGAGGTTATGGCAAAATTTTTTAAAATTTTGTGAAATAAGTTTCATCTTTAATTATTCCAAAAGAATAATCCCTATCGTTTGTGTATATTCTAAAAGTGTCATTTTCATTCTATGCATGGAAAAATGCATAGTAGAAATATATTTATTCTAAAAGTGTTATTTCCATTAGATTTAAATTCTATGCATAGAAAGATGCATATTGGTTTTTTTTAATAAAAAAGAGTGATTTTCATTAGATTTAAATTCTATGCATAGAAAGATGCATATTGATTATTTTTTTATATAAAAGAGTGATTTTCATTAGATTTAAATTCTATGCATAAAAAGATGCATATTGGTTATTTTCTATTATAAAAGAGTGATTTTTATCAATATTTATTTTTATGCATAAAATGATGCATAAAAGAATTTTTTTATTATTAAAGTATTACTTTCATCATTATTGGTTTTTATGCATAAAAGGATTTTTTTAATTATAAAAGTATTACTTTCATCATTATTGAATTTTATGCATAAAAGGATTTTTATTATTATAAAAGTATTACTTTCATCATTATTGATTTTTATGCATAAAAGGATTTTTATTATTATAAAAGTATTACTTTCATCATTATTGATTTCTATGCATAAAAGGATTTTTTTATTATAAAAGTATTACTTTGATCATTATTGATTTTTATGCATAAAATGATGCATAAAAGATTTTTTTATTATAAAAGTATTACTTTGATCATTATTGATTTTTATGCATAAAATGATGCATAAAAGATTTTTTTATTATAAAAGTATTACTTTCATCATTATTTATTTTTATGCATAAAATGATGCATAAAAGAATATTTTTTAATTATAAAAGTGTTACTTTCATCATTATTGATTTTTATGCATAAATAGATGCATAAAAGAATTTTTATTATAAAAGTGTTACTTTCATCAAAATGGATTTTTATGCATAAAAGGACTTTCTTTTATAAAAGTGGTAATTCCATAGAAGTTGGATTTTATGCATAAATAGATGCATACAAAATTTTGTTATATCAAAATAAGAGTTCTCTTTAATCATTGTTTAAATCCCATGAATATGGATAAATGAATTAAGTAAATACTTTGGGAAAGAAAATTTTACCGTTTCATATTCTCTAGGATGATAATGAGAAAATTCAAAAAATCTATCGAAGTCAAAATTTTAGTTAAATGGTTAATTTATCCCTCATAGGAATTCGTGAGATTAGTTTTAAATTCAGTTAAGCAAATACTCAATCAATGAAATTCAGTAAAGTAGTAATTGAAATATTACCCTTCGATAAAGATAGTTCAGAGAGAACCTTTCCAAACTCAAACCCTGAATCAGACTATGACCAAGACGTAACTCCTTTGTCAGTTTCAAGAAATGACGATGTGAGCAGTTCAGTAATCTACACTCAAATCACCCACCGAATGTGAAACTAAGTTGAGACCTTTGATTTTGATCTGAGGATCAAGAATTCAGAATTCGAGGAATTCTGCTTGGGAATCCAGACCTGTGATCTAGAAGTCTTGGGATACGGAATTAAGATATACTCATTGTATTCAAAAGAAAATCAAAACTGAAAACTTGCATAGAAACCCTATTTTCTTAAAGGACTGTCTTACGCCAGAATGCTGGTGGAGGGAGCATTTTATATATGTGTTTTTCTAAGGGAAGTTCGGTTGCAACAGCTAGCGGCGAGTGTTCAAAGGACGCCTCACGCGGCAAAAACCTGCCCAGGTCTTGACCAGCCTGGGTATGGTGTAAAATGGTGTGCTTCCGGTACGATGGGCGAGGACCGACGAAGTGGTCCCCCTGAGTGAAGTGCCAGGACACCTAAGGAGGATCTTGGAGGGTTCTGACTAGGCGATGCACGGGCTCGCGATGCCAAGGACACCCATGGGTATGTCGTGGAAGATATATATATATGATGACAAGAAACTTATTATAATCTGTTACTGGATCTCGTTGCTGACCTGCTGGTCTCAATGGAGAGTCCAGAGTGATATTGTTTTGTGAGAAACAAGGATTGAATGGAAATTTTGAGTTGTGACATCTCTACCCAATAATTGTTTGTCAATAGATTGTTTTATAAATTAAAGTTTAAAGAGGAGTGTGTGAGTATCTGTATTCTAAAGTAAAAGTTAAGAAAGGCTTTCAATTATGGGTGGGTGAGTACTTGTCTGGTTCTACTATTCCAGTGGTTGGGCGGTGGCTAACCCATGGGCAGGATGGGGTTAGGCTAGAATCAGTAGAGTTTTAATAAAAAATTTGATTAATAGGATTATGCTTAGAATTCGAGTAGTTAATTAAAAGCCTGAAGACTTCTCAAATGAATAGATCAACAACTGTGCCTGATTCAATTAGGAAAAAAGGATTGATTCCTTCAAGTTAAGTCTGTAATAGTTTTCCTTTTATCTGGTTTATTCAGAGATGAAGGTTAGTTCAATATCTTGACCTCGTTAGAAAAATTCGTAAATTTACGTAACATCAGCAGAAATTGCTTAAAAATTTTAAAGTAAATCTGGGAAATAATGTTTTCGCTTGTTAATATTATGTTGAAGGAACTCCAAAAATTGAAAACTCATAAATTGAATTGGAATTTATAGATGGATACCTTGAATCTATCTGGCATTCCTGAACTCTCCCAGAGTCATGATATGATAGCCTTTGCATTTGAGCACCTCATCAACTCTGCTACGATCCGAGTAAGCAGAGTGAGACTCGCACGACATTTTGAGAGTCTTTACTTTCCTGATCCTCTTGAGCGACATCGGTATATGTGGATCTGTGGATAATGTCAGTACCAGTCAGCGTCAGAGACTCAAGCAAAATATTTCCTTAGCCATGATTCTGATAAGGCTAGAGCTTGTTTAGCATGTTCAACTCTTTGATCATTCACCTAGGAACTTCAGAACTTCATGCCAAGTTTTTAGGCTTCTTAGCCACTTTATCCCTAGAGATAGAATTACAGCACCTCTTTCTGTAGTGAATCGTGTGTACCATGGCATGTCTCCTTTGCAATTTCATTTCTTTATGTGTATACGATTAAGACGGTGATTTTTGGGAGCCATGATGGTCTATGTATATATCAAAAACTTTTGATAATAAACGATGTTTTACAAAAAAAAAATCCAAATTGTTTTCATGATTGTGAATATGGTTAATCTTGTTTCATGAATTATGATGAAATAATTATCTGTTTAAAGAGTAAATCATAAAAATTAAATAATCATAAATCTATTGTCAAAGTCAAGTTGACAAAAATCTCGTTTTGTCAGAATCATGAGGCGCACGGCCCGTGCAAGGCAACCGGATCCTCTAACCAATGACGAAGAGTTAGATTCGGATGTTCGAAAAGCCCTACACAGATCCCAATCTGGTCCCTTCAAAGGTGAAGGGGAACATTTAGGTGAAGTAATGGAAAAGTGGATTGAGGCAATGGAGGAATACTTTGATGTAACTGGCTACAATGAGAGAAGCAAGATGGCTCTCGCCAGGTTAAAGATTGTGGAAACGGCCAGGGTCGCTTGGAGAAATCACTGCGAGACTAACCGTCTCGACCGGAATACCCAAACCTGGACCGATCTTAAAGCTTACTTCAGAAAGAGGTTTTGTGCTCTGGGCTTCCTTGAAACTAAAATGAACGAGTTATTGGAACTAAAGCAAGATAGCCGGACAATTGAAGAGTACCATCAAGCTTTTGCCCTTCTCCTCAAATATTCTCCTCAATTGGATGAAGAGCAGCTGATGGTGGCTAGGTTCATTCGAGGAATGAACGAGCCATTGGACACCTTAGTAAAGAATGCCAAACCTGACTCAATGGCCGAAGCAGTAAGAATGGCAAAAGACTTTGCCAAAGCCTTTGTTGTTAAGGTCCTGCCAAAGCCTGCACCCTCTAACTTTAAAAGATTCCAAACCCCGGGAAGTACTTCAAACTTTCCTCCCCCAAAGAGGCAGCAAGGCCCAACTCAGAATCAGGATGCGGGAAGATTCAGAAGTGAAGGAAGACCCTTCCCCTAGAACACTTTCTCATCAGGAGCCCCACCTATTTCAAGGATTCAGAGGGATGAGCTCAGAAGTGAGAAGAACCGGGCTTAATCATGTACGTCAATGTCTGACCTGTCAGAAAGTCAAGGTTGAGAGAATAAAAATGCCTGGGAAGTTACATCCATTAGACATCCCCCAGATGAAGTGGGAATACATCAGTATGGATTTTATTACTGGATTACCTTCAGTGCAATCAGGTTACAACTCCATCTTCATGGTAGTTGATAGACTAACCAAAGTTGCCCATCCGATTCCAGTAAAAGAAACCTACACTACAGTGGATGTGGCCAGAGTGTTCCTAAAGGAAATCTTCCGATTGCATGGCCCACCCAGAAGAATAGTAAGTGATCGAGATTCCAAATTCACGTCAAGATTCTAGACTGCATTTTTCGAAGCAGTAGGAACTTTCTTGGATCTCAGCACAGCTTACCACCCTGAGACCGATGGTCAAACAGAAAGGGTGAACCAAGTAATCAAAGATATACTTCAGTCATGCTATGGGGCAGGGAAGCCAAGAAGTGGCTAAGCTATCTACACCTAGTCGAGTTCGCCTACAATGCTTCTTATCACAGAAGTATTGGGATGAGCCCTTTCAAAGCTTATGGACAAGATTGCTTAACTCCATTAACTTGGTCCGACCCATTGATTAGGGTCGAGATGTCCAAACAGATGCTTGATGACATGGAACAGTGATGGAGTCAATTTGCAAAGATATAAAAGGTGCCCAAGATAGACAGAAGCAGTATGCAAATAAGAAGAGGACAGACAGAAAATTCGAAGAAGCAGATATGGTCTTCATTTGAGTACGCCCCAAAAGAAGTTCTCTATCTCTTGGGAAGTACAAGAAGTTATCCCCCAGATATTGTGGACCATATCTGATTACAAAGAAAGTAGGTGACTTGGCCTACGAGCTTCTTTTGCCTCCTCATCTCAAAGTACATAATGTATTTCATGTCAGCCTTCTTAAAAAGTATATACCAAGTCCGAAAGTAATACTTTTATAATAATAAAAATTCTTTTATGCATCATTTTATGCATAAAAATCAATAATGATAAAAGTAATACTTTTATAATTAAAAAAACTCTTTTATGCATAAAAATCAATAATGATGAAAGTAATACTTTTATAATAAAAAAATTATTTTATGCATCGTTTTATGCATAAAAATCAATAATAATGAAAGTAATACTTTTATAATACAAAAATTCTTTTATGCATCATTTTATTCATAAAACTCAATATTGATAAAAATCACTCTTTTATAATAAAAAAATAACCAATATGCATCTTTCTATGCATAGAATTTAAATCTAATGAAAATCACTCTTTTATGAAAAAAACAAAAATCAATATGCATCTTTCTATGCATAGAATTTAAATCTAATGAAAATCCCTCTTTTATAAAAAAAACCAATATGCATCTTTCTATGCATAGAATTTAAATCTAATGGAAATAGCACTTTTAGAATAAATATATTTCTACTATGCATTTTTCTATGCATAGAATGAAAATGACACTTTTAGAATACACAAACGATAGGGATTATTCTTTTGGAATAATTAAAGATGAAACTTATTTCACAAAATTTTAAAAAATTTTGCTTTGTATGGCTGACCATTTTTCAAATGAGAAGCATCTATTTGAATAAAGAATGTTTCAATAGATGCTTTGTATGGCTGACCATTTATAGGTGAGGGAGGCCACTAACTGAGTCCAACTAGGTTTTAGAATTTTCCAGCTTCAGTTTGGCTGAATTTGGACAAGATTTGGACCAGTTTAGCTCCCATTTTGATCTAGTTTGATCCATGAGAGAGGAGAGAATAATATCTCAAATTTTTTTGAATTAAAAATCCTCCCACACATGTGAAGGAGGCGCTTACCTCAAAGGTCCCCCTCTCCTTACCAAGGTGTCAAAAATTCATCATTTTCTCAAAATATCTTATTTTTTTAGTAATATCTCTTAATTTTTAACTAAGAAACCTTGTACTCAGTCAACTCTTCATCTTATGTGAGCATTTACTCATTTTTGGGTATTTTCTTTTATTCATTGGATTTATCTCATCCCAACACTTGGATTAATCCTATTGGCCCATAGGAACCTTAATTGGACCATAATCCATAAATTTCTAAAAATCTTGACCCTTAGGCTAAGGTCACTTATAACATTTTTAATTGATTCCTAATGCACCTTGGAGAATTTATTTTGAACTTCTGTTTTGGGAAAATATATTTTGATATTTGTAGAATTTTTATATCAAAAAATATCTCAATATTAAATTACCTCCCTCTAGAATTTTTCTTCTCTCTAGACAAAAACAAGGAAAAATAATATTTTCTTGTATTTAGAAATAGGAAATGATTACAGGGGATTAAGGTAAAAGCTTATTCATTATTCAAGCTGAGGAGGAATCTTACATCCTCTCCCACTTGAAAAACACGAGATGTCCTCATCTCGCAAAGTGGGGGTAATCTTTCGCCAACTCTTCTTCTTTCTCCCAGGTGGCGTCTAGAGGGAAGAACTTCCACTTGACTAAAAATTCTCTGAGGACTCTGCTCCTAAGAATCTTCTCCCGAACGTCAAGGATGTCTTCAGGTTGGAGTACCATCTGGCCTTGAGTCAGAGAAATCAATTGTTCATCATCAAGCACGTGACTCGGGCTGGGTACATATTTCTTAAGCAAACTGACGTGGAATACATTATGTACCTTGAGATGGGGAGGCAAAAGACGTTTATAATCTAGATCGCCCACTTTCTTTATAAGAGCATAAGGTCCACATTATCTGCGAGAGAGCTTCTTGTACTTCCCTAAAGATAAGAAACTTCTTTTTGGTCGTACTCTAATGAAGACCATATCTAATTCTTCAAATTCTCTCTCTCTAATCTCTTTTTATCTGCATACTATTTTTGCCTTTCTTGGGCTGCCTTAATATCTGTACGGATTTATTGCATTTGCTGATCCATGTCATCAAGCATTTGTTTAGACATCTCGACTTTGATCAATGGGTCAGACCAAGTCAACAGTGTAAGGCAATCTTGTCCATACAAAGCTTTTAAAGGACTCATCCCAATACTTCGATTGTAAGCAAATTCAACCAAATGCAAATGGCTTAACCACTTCTTGGGTTTGCTGGTGCAGCATGACCGAAGGATATCTTCTATTACTTGATTCACTCTTTCAGTCTGGCCATTTGTTTTGGGGTGATAAGCTATGTTGAGATCCAGGAAAGTTCCTACTGCTTCGAAGAATGGAGTCCAGCATTTCGATGTGAATTTGAAATCTCTGTCACTTACTATCCTCTTGGGTAAGCCATGCAATCTGAATATCTCTTTAAGAAAAACTATGGTAACATCCACTGCAGTGTATGTTTCTTTCACTGGAAATAAATGGGCAACTTTGGTTAGCTTGTCAACTACCACAAAAATGGAGTTGTAACCTGATTGCACTGAAGGTAATCGAGTGACAAAGTCTAAACTGATGGGCAACTTTGGTTAGCTTGTCAACTACCACAAAAATGGAGTTGTAACCTGATTGCACTGAAGGTAATCGAGTGACAAAGTCCAAATTGATACACTCCCACTTCATCTGTGGAATGTCTAGAGGCTGCGGTTTCCCTGGCATCTTGACACTCTCTGCCTTGACTCTGATTTAGGACTAACTTACGCAGACATCTTGGGGAAATAAAAGAATGAGTACTACATGAATCAATCAAAAGCTTGAATTTCTTACCCTGGTACTCTGCTGGAGTCTCGAGGACTGAAAATTGATGGTTATTCCCCGATGCTCTATTGCAGTATAGATCTGTTCTTTTTCTTCCTCCACTTCCTCAGCTATAGTGACGGCTCTAGCTGCTGCAGTGTGAGGTGGAACTCTCTCTCTTTGGTTTCCCCAATTTTGGGAGGAAGTTCAAAGTCTGCTTTGCATGGTGGCTGCAGAGGCTTGGCACTCTTCTGGGGTTACCCTAATTGGACTGATACGAAGGAGTCTGTCTCTGAATTCTAGGACCCTGGCTTCCTTGGCCCACAGAAAGAGATGGGCAATCCTGGTGTCCAAACCCCTTACATCCGAAGCACCTGTTCTCACTTCGAAGCTCTTCCCTCTTCATTTTTGAAAGAGCTGGAGTTCCTCAGAAAGAACTTCGAGGGAAAGGTCTTCCTTCATTCCTGAAACTTTTTGACTCTAGACTCTGGTTGGGACCTTGGTGTCTCTTTGGAGCCGGAAGGTTGGAAGAACTTCTCGGTGTCTGGAATCTCTTAAAGGATGGGGAAGTTGGCTTTGGTAGGACTTTAACGAGGCAAAGTCCTTCGCCATTCTTATAGCTTTTGCCATGGAAACTGGCTTGGCATTCTCAACCAGGGCGTCTAAAGGTTTGTTTATTCCCCGAATGAACCTGGCCATAAGTTGCTCTTCGCCTAATGGTGGTGAGTACTTGAGGAGAAGAGCAAATGCCTGATGATATTCTTCAATGGTTTTGCTCCCCTGGTTTAGCTCTAAAAATTCATTCATCTTGGTTTCTAAAAATCCGAGGAGACAAAATCTCTTCCCTAGATAGGCTTTAAGATCATTCCAGGACTAACATTCCTATCGAGATGGTTGGTGTCGCAATGGTTTCTCCATGCCACCCTGGCTGTTTCTACAATTTTCAGCCTAGCGAGAGCCATTTTTCTCCTCTCGTTGTATGCGATAACATCAAAATATTCCTCCATTGCCTCAACCCAATTCTCCATAGCCTCGCCCATGTTCTCCCCTTCACCTTTGAAGAGTCCTGGCTGAGTTCTATGAAGAGCCTTGTGAACGTTGGGGTCAAGCTCTTCTTCATCAATGAGGTTCTCTTCGCTGACGGCCACAGTTCCCTCGCCTCATGATTCTACCAAAATGATACATTATTAAATTTTTATTTTGATTTCGTCCACGAGATCCTAAGACTTAAGAGGTTCAAAAAATAATTTCTTAAACAAGATAAATGATCTTATTGGAGATCTATGACATATGCCCAGTAAGAGATTTTGTTTCATCAATTCTTCACTTAATAACAATCACTTATACAACAAGGAATTTTTCCACAAAATATTTCTTTATTTATATAAAGGTTGCAATATGTACATAGAGCAGCTCGGCTCTAGAAGTCAAAATCTCCTCGGGAGATGCATAAGACGGCGATACTGGTGGGCTACAGACATGCCCTGATATAAATGTTCCCTTACTGCCAAGGGAGCTACTATCTTCTCCTTAGCAATAAAGCGACTAAGGAGTCTGTAGATATGGCAAGAAAGTCTGAAATTTCGAGACATTGGGCGATATAAAATAACACCATGTATCACTTTCAGCCTTATCAGAATCATGGTTAAAGAGATATTCTGCCTCAACATCGCACGCTAGTTACAAGAGGCATGGACATACTGCCCTGTAAACCACTTGTGCTGCCGCTTCTCCGTTGGGTTAGGAAAATATAAATCCTCAAAATGGCCTGCGAGTTGGGCTCGGCTCATTCGAGTTGTTGTAGCGGAAGAGATGAGATGCTCGACGGCAAAAGCAGTCATGTCTTGTGACTAGGTGAGGTCGGGAACACCAAATAAATGTGGAACTTCCATTTATAAAATCAAACTCTTTGATTAAAAATCTTCATTAATGAAGCTTAAGGAATGAAAATACAACACGTAAATGCTCTTTCTGACTTTTTATTACAAATTTCTAATAAGAATTCATTTTTCCTTATTAGCTTTCAACAAAGCTTTGATACCAACTGTGAGACCCCCGCCCCCTCAGTGCCCCCTCTGAGGGAGCTGGCGACGAAATCAGCATCAGCCTCTTGCAGGGGGTAGGGATCCACACTCGAGGCCTCGCCCACCACGGATATCCGGACAAGAGACTAGTCCGGCGGTTCCTCCGAAACCGACGAACCTGGGAAAACTTTCCTTGCCTAGAAGGCATGGGCGATTCCACCCCAGGAAAATCATCTAACAACGGGAGAATTAATCTAACGAGTCAAAGTCTTAACTATTCAAACTCATCCAATCAAACCTGAAGTCACATGGTCAGATAGAAGAAGAGACTTGCACTTGGTCCATAGAATCACCGCTTTTTTCCTCCTTTAACAAGGCACAGCCGCCGCTGATTCCCTCCCACAGAACAAGGGTCTTCCTAGGACTTAATCTAACTAATGTAACTAATTGTAACTTATTTGTATCACAGAAATCCCCCGATCTAGCCTAGGCCCATGGTTTAGCCAATCGCCTAACCAGTGTATTGGTGGGATTCCTTTATAAAATTTTGGTTATGTTTTGCTCGGTAACGAGGAAAAGAGTTCCCAGGCCCCCTAGCTCGTGTTTCATGCAAAAATTAAGGTAGGCATACCACGTACACACCCAATATGACATTGCCATTATAATAGATTCGGATGTCTTTAAAATAATCCTTCAATGAAAATCATAGTATTACTGATCATAATTCTCCAAAATATTGAGTCCATTGTATTACAAAATACGTCATCTGGACTCTCTGTTGAAGACCAGCTGGCCAACCAACGAGATCCAATATCAAAATTTGATTCACAAAAGTCATTCTTTTTACTCCCTCCGAATCTTCCTCGACACACGCATGGCAGGGACTGCTTCGTCGGTCCTCACCCATTGTGCTACCATCACTCCGCTGGGTTAGGGAAATATAAATCCTCAAAATGTCCTGCGAGTTAGGATCGGCTCATTCGAGTTGTAGAGCAGAAGAGATGAGATGCTCGAAGGTGAAAGCAGTCATGTCTTGTGATTGGGTGAGGTCGGGAACACCAGATAAGTGTGGAACTTCCATCTATAAAATCAAATTCTTTGATTAAAAATCTTCATTAATGAAGCTTAAGGAATGAAAATACAACACGTAACTGCTCTTTCTGAGTTTTTATTACAAATTTCTGATAAGAATTCATTTTTCCTTATTAGCTTTCAACAAAGCTCTGATACCAGCTGTGAGACCCCTGCCCCTACCGCGGTGCCCTCTCCGAGGGCGCTGGCCGGAAGCAGCGTCAGCCTCTCGCACACTTGGTAGGGATCCACACTCACGCCCACGGATGTTCGGACAAGAGACTAGTCCGGCGGTTCCTCCAAAATCGAACCCGAAAAAACTTCCCTCGCCCGAAAGGCACACCCGATTCCGCCAGGAAAATCATCTAATAGGAGAATTAATCTAACGAGTCAAAGTCTTAACTATTCAAACTCATCCGATCGAACGTCACATGGTCAAATCGAAGAAGAGACTTGCACTTGGTCCATAGAATCATGGCTTTTTTCCTCCTTTAACAAGGCACACCCCCGCTGATTCCCTCCCACAGAACAAGGGTTTTCCTAGGACTTAATCTATCTAATGTAACTAATCGTAATTTATTTGTATCGTAGAAATCAGCCGATCCAGCCTAACTGGCCGATGGTTTTAGCCAACTGCCCGACCACTATATTGGTGGGATTCCTTTATAAACATTTGGTTATGTTTTACTCGGGTAACGAAAAGAGTTCCCAGGTCCCCTAGCCGATGTTTCATGCAAAAATTAAGGTAGGCATACCACGTACACACCCAATATGAAATTGCCATTATAATAGATTCGGCTGTCTTTAAAACAATCCTTCAATGAAAATCATAGTATTACTGATCATAATCCTCCAAAATATTGAGTCTAAGGATTCCATCATAGACTTCCAAGGGTAGGACTCTAAACTGGCACTCTGTTACGTTCCCATCTAGACTAAATTGAATAAGGTCTATCTCAAGGTGTGTGAAAAGAATCTTTCCACTGGCCAATTCCACTTGCATAGGTTTCTGTGATTTTTTATCGTGATTTTTTATTTAGGACTTCCTTACACAGACATCTTGGGGAAATAAAAGAATGAGTACTGCCTGAATCAATCAAAAGCTTGAATTGCTTACCCTAGTACTCTGTTGAAGTCTTGAGGACTGAAAATTGACGGTTATTCCCCTGATGCTCTATTGCAGCATAGATCTATTTTTTTCCTTCCTCCACTTCCTCCCAGCTATAGTGACGGCTCTAGCTACTGCAGTCTGAGGTGGAACTCTCTCTCTTTGGTTTCCCCAACTTTGGGAGGGAGTTCTGAGGCTGCTTTGCATGGTGGTTGCAAGCTTAGCTCGCACTCTCTAAGGTTACCCTGATTTTGGCGCCGCGGGGGGGGGGGGGGACCCTGATTGGTGGACTAATACGAAGGAGTCTGTCTCTAAATTCTGGGACCCTCGATTCCTTGGCGCACAGAAAGAGATGGGCAATCCTTGAGCTGGTGCCCAAACCCTTGACATCCGAAGCACCTCTTCTCACTTCGAAGCTCTTCCCTCTGCATTCTTGAAAGAGCCGGAGTTCCTGAGAAAGAACTTCGAGGGAAAGGTCTTCCTTCATTCCTGAAACTTTCTGACTCCAGATTCTGGTTGGGACCTTGGTGTCTCTTTGGAGGCGGAAGGTTGGAAGAACTTCTCGGTGTCTAGAATCTCTTAAAGGATGGGGGAGCTGGCTTTGGCAGGACTTTAACGAGGTGAAGGCTTTGGCGAAGTCCTTCCCCATTCTTACATCTTCTGCCATGGAAACTGGCTTGGCATTCTTGACCAGGGTGTCTAAAAGTTCATTCATTCCCCAAATGAACCTAGCCATAAGTTGCTCTTCGTCTAATGGTGGTGAGTACTTGAGGAGAAGAGCAAATGCCTGATGATATTCTTCAATGGTTTTTCTCCCCTGCTTTAGCTCTAAAAATTCATTCATCTTGGTTTCTAAAAATCCGGGGAGACAAAAACTGTTCCTTAGATAGGCTTTATCCACAATTTTCAGCCTAGCGAGAGCTATTTTTCTCCTCTCGTTGTATCCGATAACATCAAAATATTCCTCCATTGCCTCAACCCACTTCTCCACAGCCTCGATTGTGCTGCAACAAGTGCAATGATAGTCCGCATGGTAGTCATACGACATGTGGGTGCAAAGGTTAATGCATTTCTCTTATGCATAACTCTTTGCAATAAGCCTAGCTTTGTATCGCATCCATTTCGTACCAATGGCCTTGTTGCCAAGATGCAAGTCTACCAAATCCCATGTATCATTTTTTAGTATCGAATCATACTCAAATTGCATAGCACTCATCCAATTTTCAGATTCCTTTGCTTCATCTCAAAGGAGAAAGGTTCCTCTTCATCACATAAATTGGCAATAAGAGCATAACCTATATCAACATGAGATGCATGATGAGAACCTACATGTGTTTTGATAGGAAAAGAAGTGGTCAATTTGTTGTCACGTAGTGTTTGCACCAGCCATTTTGGCATGCATTTTAACTTCACAATTTTCCTTCTTTCCTCATCAACTGCATCATCCACATTTGCCTCATCAATAGGCTATTCTGTGGGCTAAAAAAACATTTTGATTTGTAGCCTATGTGGGCTGATTTTCAGCATTCTTTGGATTACCCAAATTCTCTATATCAATGTGTCTTGCATTGAATTATGGAAGGAGAGTCCCAAATATGTCCTACGAATATACATTTTGCTATTTTTTACATGAAAGCAAGGGCGAATTGCATCTTCCACAAATACAACATCTCTACTCACAAGAATCCGCTTGGTAGCAGGATGATAGAGACGGTAACCCTTACTTCCCGAGCTATATCCCATTAAAAAGCATTTAACAACCTTATCATCAGGCTTACTGTGAAGTTGCTCAGGCACAAGTGCATAAGCAAGAAAACTAAAAATGCATAAGTTAGTACAAATCCATTCCAAGCTTCAAAAGGCATAATTGTATGCAAAGCTTTTGTAGGACACCTGCTCAAAACATATGTTGCACACAAATGGCCTTACCTTCTATGCTTAATTAGGCTTGTGTCTGCCTAGCCTTTCTTAGTCAAATTTGATTGGGAAAGTCAAGTAAGTCCACACAAAACTCAAACAAGACATTTCTTGCTTCAAAAACTCTACAAATGGGGTTGAAAAAGAGGGGGGCTTCTCTAGTTTTAGGCACAAACCCTATATACAAGTTGCCTTTACCTCTTCTTCATCATTTGAGTTTGTTTTTTCTTGCAGGAGAGGGCCTAATATGTTTTAATGCACCCCAACTAAACCTTTTTTATTTGTAAGGTTTAATAGTCATAAAAGTTACACATTCACATACTTATATAAGTTATAGTAATTAATGTTTGCATCAACTCTACAAGTGAGGTTGAAAAGGAGGGGGGATTCTCTAGGACTTACCTTATGTAGCAATTGCCTTTACCTCTTCTTCATCACTTGAGTTTTGTTTTTTCTTGCAGGAGAGGGCCTAATGTGTTTTAATGCACTCCAACTAAACCTTTTTTTATTTGTAAGGTTCAATAGTCATAAAACTTGCATATTCGCGTTCTCATGTAAGTTATTGCATCAATCAATGTAATCTTGGAAGTATTAAGGTTCTATTAGAACCTTAATACTTTCTTTACCTGATCTTCACTGTCACCGCCATCAACCTCCTTGCTCCCCTTCCACCTCCATTCTCGCTCCTCCCTCTCTCCTCTCATCCTACCACAACTCCAATGCCCTCACCCCACTCAATTTCTCCTTGCATATTGGCCTAGCATAGCCTTACACCTTTCCTTCTCACTAAGGCTCTACCTACATTCCTTTTGTATGTAAAAGATTAAGAGCGTTATTGCAATATTGGCCTAGCATAGCCTTACACCTTTCCTTCTCACTAAGGCTCTACCTACATTCCTTTTGTATGTAAAAGAGTAAGAGTGTTATTGCAATAGAGGAAGAAAGACATGCATTGTATGGAGCCAGAGAGGAAAGAGAGGGTATATTTTTGCGTGAATGTGAGAGACAGGTAGAGCGAGAGACAATTGACAGAGAGCTCCGCACCCTCTTTCTACTTGCAACAATTGGTTTTTGAGAGAAAGAGAGAGAGAGAGAGAGTTATATTAACGTCTACGGAAGACCCGAAGGGCCTATGAGACCAAAAAGTAATACAATGGTACCATGGATATATTGAGCCATGGAAAACTGAAAGAAAAAGTAAAATGAAAACATCTGATAGTACATGTGATCAGCAGATGAGAGAGAGAGAGAGAGAGAGAGAGAGAGAGAGAGAGAGAGAGAGCACTCGTCTCGGCATAGGGGGAGATGAGGATACTCTCTCATCCCGGCTCACACTGCATATCCAGGGATGGCTTAGTGAAGAGAACCATGGTAAGCATGAAGGAAATAGCATGTGAAATGATCACGGCAGTGCATGGTAAATTGACAAAACGTGCAGCAAATTGGCATGCAACAACTGTCCTACACAAGGTCCTTATCTTTTGTTTGATTAATTAATGAAAAACATCCTTTGGGGTTTACACACGAATCCCGAAACTTCTAAAAAACCCGGTTCCATCACAGACGTGTAAATAAAGACCCTAATTTGCATCTGGTATGGGCTACATTGAGTCCAAATTGTGGATTTAGATCTTCGCAGCTGAATGCTGCGAAGCTCTTCTCGCTGGCATTTCGTGCCAAATCTGCCAAGCTTGATCTTTTCAATGTAAGCTACGGATTTCAACTGATCTCTGTGCAAGGAACTCAGAGCATTTAGGTTTTCATCGGAACCGACAAAGCCGTTCAAAGTTTTCAACCGATCTCGTGTAGGCTTTCCATCCGTTCTACGTGCATTGAACCAGATTAAGGTTTTAGTCTGTGATGTATAGTGACCTAAATAGGTCAGGGTTCCACAGGGGGATGCAGGCTATGGCAGAAGTGAAGGTGGCCCAATCAATGGCGAAGCTTTCTGCAATTTGAGCTCGTGGAAGAAGGGGATGGATCGGGACCGCTACGGCAGTCCGCTCTATGCGAGGCAGAGGAGCAACACCAGCAGCAGTAGCGCCGAGTCGCCTGTGCACCCTGCTGCACGCAATGTACGCTCGGGCTCTGCAGGGGTTAGCGGAGGATCGGGCCGCAGAGTCCAGAATTACACAGCCAAGGCAGCAGCACAGCGCCTTGCCCAGGCCATGGCGTCTCAGTCCAACGAAGATGAAGACGAAGACGATCTTCCCTTCGCCTTTCCCAACAGATTAATCTCCACTCGAGCTCCATCCCCCCAGGTTTGTATGTCATACTTGTACATAAGCTCTCATTAGGAGGACGTACTCGCCTTGGGTTCTTGTTACGAAGGAGTTAAATTTTTTTGGGGTGCATTGCTAATCGTAATCATGTATTATGAAATTGCTTTAAGTTGTGAATGATCCGTCCATTGCCACCACCACCATAGACCAGTGTTTCAAGTTGGCATACTGCTTGCAATCTCGAAAGAAAATTTTTTGGGTGACAAATAGTAGATGGGCTCCTCTTGAGCGTGAACATTAAGAATGCTCAGTTGGGATGCTGGAACAACAGCCACATGGCGGTGAGGAGTTGCAGGAAAGAACAGTGACTTGGAGAAGAATCTAGCACTGAGGAGGAGGTTCCGAGCAGGATAAATTGCTTGTCAAAAAGAGTTAGCGGCCAACAGTTGAGAAAGCAGAGTCTGTGCAACAAAGAAGCCATCAGGAAGGATGCTTTGGTTGCTCAACTTGCAACTTGCTGAAGCAGTCCAGGGACCAGGAGTGTAGTCCACTTGAAGATTTGAAGAGCCACAAGGTCGACATGTTGTTTGCAGATTTGTTAAGACATATAGACAATGGTCAAGGATTGTTAGTATCAAACCACATAGGGGGAAAGAAAGGGGAATGCCACATCATTGGTTCTTGGAAACCCAAGCATGTTGGAGATGCCTAGCGGGTCAGAGCCCAACACAATCTGGAGGTAACATGGCACACAGGCACTTTGGTGGAGACCCCACCGTCGTGTCACCCTTGCTTCCTTCCCTACAAAAAATGGGCCTTGGGGGAGTGAAGATATGAGGTGCACCACAAGGCTATATATACCATTTCACTTTCTATAGGGCAGTCAAATGGGGGACTAAATCAAGTGCTTTGATCACACACAAGCAATTCCTAAATTAGGGATTGATCTCCCTCCAACACCCCTCCAATTGAGCAAGGAGAGGAGTGGCCTAAGGATCATAGTAGATCCCATGTCTGATACCATCTTGGAAACTTAGTAGTGCTGGAGATGCGTAGTGGGGTTAGCACCCAGCACCACTAGGAGGCAACACGGTGCACAAGCAAAGCAGGAGGGATGGACTGAGGTCCACCTTTCCTCCCTTCCTGACACCACAAGGAGTGGTGTAATTCACGTGGTTGTGTGTGAGCACTAATTGGGCACCGTCTTGTGAAAATAATTAACACTTTTTTTTTTCTGCATTTTTCACTGCCCGTAGGCGCTTTTTATTTGCGCGTAGGCGATGTAGCCGAGGAAGCACCATGTGGGGTTTTGAACCTAGGACCTCTTGGTCCTAGACAAACATCTCTACCACTTGAGTTATTACCTTATTGGCTAAATAATTAACACTTAAAACACTTATGAAATGGAAACATCACGAGACAAAGACAATGCTGAAAATAAAACTTCACTAAATGACACCACACCGGGGCCGGAACGAGGCCGACCCCCTCTCAATACCAGGTATATTGTTGGAGTATTTTAATTTGTACAATGTCCCATGGGCACTTAAGCCAGATTTGCCATGAACAAAAGGAATGAATACATGTACCAAACAGAATTGTTGTTGGATAAGAATTCCGTCGTCGTAGAAGTTTTCAGCAATTCCCTCCCTCTCACTGGAGCGAAGCAACCATGCTGCCAGTGTTCTAGGTGCACACACGACACAGGTGTTCTGGGTCCACACATGACACTGGTGTGTCTCTGCCAATGCATGGGTTGCAGCCTCATGATGGAGAATATGTTGAAAATGGAAGTATGGCACTTGAGGATACTCTTAGGCACAAATCCAAGCAACAGCAGAGTATGTTGATGAAGTAGAGTGCATAGGATGCTACCGGTCGGCCATTGGCGCTGCCCACGAGTACAAACAAGGCTTGGAACAGCCCCAAACAGAAAAACGCAGCCAAGGGGGCTCTCTAGCAACAGTCACCTATCAACAAAGGCTTCCTGGGAACAAGCCGCATGTCACATGTACCTTGCATTGGAGTGCTATGTGACACATTGGCTCTACATCAATGCAACATTCATTCCGTAGGATTTACCTTTTTAGGAGTATTTGTCGTATGCAAAATTTGGGCATGTTCGTGGATTCATCTAGGTATATAATTCAGCCGTATTAGCGGACATGTAGATTTCACATTGTGAAGTTTTCGTCCGAGTTGCGGCCAGTTGATATTGTGCTTATTCTTTCTATCTTTAGCGGTGCATTTGCCCTATCAACTACTTATTTGTTGTACTAATTCTTTCTATTTGCTACTTCCCTTAGTGCTAGGCTTCATTATGGCTGAGTCTGCCCTGCATCCCCGGAGGTTTGATAGAAACTCATTACGAAGGGCTTTGTGTGAATATATGCTCGTGTGTGTGTGTGGAGTGCGTGTGTGAGAGCATATCTTGATACAGAGTTCTACACCCACTATTGGGCACTGATGACGTTAGTGGGGATGTCGTAGTATCTAGTCCATACTATGTGTCACGTGCATCCCGCACTTGGATGCCATGTAGACATATCTGTACAGAAGGTGCAGGACCTGGGATGGTGAATTGGTCCGATGTGAGCCCAGTCCGGGACGAGTCAGCTAAGGACCCATCTCAGTCGTCCGAGGTCAGGTGTGCATTGTCTTGCACAGGAGTCCAAGGTCGGGTGTGCACTGTCCTGCACATGAAACAGTGCCAGTCCGCGCTGTGAGTCTCCTTCTGGAATGATGTTAGTGATTCTGTATGGTACCAGATGCCAGATCACTGTGTAGTTGGTTAGGGTTTGCTTTTAGAACAAGGGGCCAGCCCATACAGGCTGCCCAGCCTCAGGGTACTTGCAAAATCAGTGCCCAGCCCATCTAGAATCAGGCGCAAGATGCCTAGCCATCTAGGGAATGATGTGTAGCTTTTTATGTGATTTTTCCAGCATTTAATGCTGATTTACAGTCGTGGGCAGAAAAGGGAACTGGCCGAGTGCAGTGTAGCTGGCCGACCGCTCATCCTGGAGTAGTATAAATAGAGGAGCCCACAATCCCATTGTTTCATCTCATTTTTTCACCAAGGGCTCAAGCATACAAGGGCTAGGACAGCCAAGAAGTTGCTAAGCAAAGGGGTGAAGGACTGCAGGTCAAGGGCAGAGTTTTCTCAGCCAAGAAAGGTCAAGATTTTTGTATTTTCTTTTCAAATATACATCATTCTAATAAAGCAAATACACCATCCGTGGTGTATTTTCTTTTCAGATATACATCATTCTAATAAAGCAAATGCACCATCCGTGGTGGGGGCCCTACAGAGGGTATTTGGGACCCAATACTATGTCCTCTCCATCTCTCCCTCTCTCTCTCTCTCTCTCTATTTTCTGCACATCTTCATTCACTTTGTGCGTTAATTCCATCGCGAAAAGAGTGCTGATTTCTGAGCATTGAAGTTACTGATCTTCTCTGAAGCTTCCGCATGTTACAATGGTATCAGAGCCTACTTTAAGTGCAAAGATTCAGCAAAGAAACCAGAATTTTTGATCGCTCGTGTGGTTGGTTTTCAGACGCCGGTGGACTACCCTTTTTGGAGTGACTCCTGTCCCTCGAAGGACGGTTGGTTTTCAGCCTCTGGACGGCTCCCACACAGATAGTGGATGGTCAGATTGCGTTCCGGAAAGGAAGTGCATTTTCCTGCTATGGCGAGCTTCAATGACGAGAGAGACCAAGAAACATGGGACGAGAGTGCACCAGGCAGCCCAGCTAGGGCATCAGGCTTGAGTGTTACAGATATGTTCCAGCAGATGATGCGAGCAATTGCAGACCAGACAACCAAGTTGGACGAGTAGAAGGTGCAGATCTTCGCTCTGGAAGAGCGTATCCGTTCTCCAACGTGGGGTTTTCCATCTCCTCCTTCCTCTCCTTCCGTATCCCAGATTCCAGATCCTCGACACAGGGACCCTCTCGCGGGGTCACGACCGCAGCCGAGCTCTTTGCTTGAGTTGCAGATGCGTGCATTGGAGATCCGACAACGTGAAGACGAAGCCATGCGATGTCTGGAGCACGAGCGTTACCTAGTAGCTTTGGACGCCAGATTGACACTGGCAGCGCCCTCCAATCATTTTTCCGAGAAAATGAACTTCAGTAAGTATAATGGTAAACTCGATCCCACAACTCTCTATTCATGGTTACATTAGTTTGAAGCTTACTTTGCTGCAGTTAGAAAAACATATACTGACAGAGTGATCTTAGCCAGTTGGTACTTGGAAGGTGAGGCCATTCCTTGGACTGAGTGGGCTCATGCCCACACCAGATTAGGTAGGGCAGCTTATGTGTGGGACGAGTTTGTCCGCGACCTTAAGAAGCGGTTTCTACCGCCCCACTATCTTGAGCGACTCGAAGACGAGCTCAGGGGAGCGCGTCAGAACGCGCAACCAGTCCTTCAGTTTGCCAATAGAATTTCGACCTTATGTTTGCAATTAGGCTTATCTGATTTGGACAAGAAAGGGCAGTTTTTGTATGGCCTTGACACGCAAATCCAATGGGAGGTGCGTATGTCTAGGCCAGCCACCTTTGAAGATGCACTCTCGCTGCGCAGAGTGCAGAAATGAAACATAATGGTGGCAAGCCGGGGGACAAAGGCCAGAACCAGATGGGGTCTTCCCCAGGACAGAGCCCGGGAGCCTGTGGCTCGAAGAACTCGAACAATGCGTCTAAGCGTACTCCAGACCAGAAAGCGGAGGCAGGCAAGACAGGTGGTAAGTTGAGTGCTGAGGAGCTTTCTCAGTACAAGGAAGAGGGTAGATGTTTCTTTTGTCATACAAAAGGACATACTTCTCGGGATTGTCCTAAGAAGCCTCCAACGCCCGCCGCCGTTGCCTCCACGGCTTCCGTGGGGTGGTGAGCTCAGCTCCCACACAGACCCCATTGGCTACCCCTAGTTCTTTAAACCCCGGTGCTTCATTTGGAGCAATTATTAGTCGCGGGAGCTCGAAGATAAGCAGAAGGGCGCCCATGACCAGGAGCATGAGCGCAACGAATTGCTCAAGTCCTTTGGCTACATAGGTGGCCAGAGAGGAGTTGTCTTGTTTGACAGCGGGAGCACGGAGGATGTGGTCACGGAATAGGCCGCTAGGTGTGCTTGTTTCGACCTGACTTCGGTGGACAAACAGGTTGAGGGTTCTAGCTTAGGCATGACAACGAGCGTCAAGTATGAAGCTCTAGGTGCTAAGTTAGTTATTCAGGCCATAGAATTTGTGCGTGATTTTATGGTTGCCCCTCTTGTAGGAGCAGACATAATTTTGGGTATTCAGTGGTTTCACAAGTTTCTTCTAGATGTCAAGTGGGATAAGCACACGTTCCAAATCAATCGGAATGTGTCAAACGCCCCAGTGACCATTAAGTGTGAGCCAGGAATTCCGAACTTTTTGCTCATAAGCCACTTGCAGGCAAAGCGAGCGGTCAGGAAAGGCGCACAGTGTGCGATGATATACATCCAGACAGCCCAGACGGTGGCTAGTGCTTCCAAGAGGTACTCGGCTCTCCATGAAAAGTTCCAAAAGATTTTTCTTCGGGACAGCCTCCCTCCCCAACTCCCCCTGTCCAAACCGGAGGTCCACAAGATTGACCTCCTCCCAGGCTCGGAACCCCCGAGCAAGTGTCGCCTTTCCAAGGCAATGGAATCGGAGTTGGATCGCCAACTCCAAGAATCGTTGCAATCTGGCTTCATCCGTCCCAGCGTGTCGCCATTTGCAGCCCCGATCTTATTTGTCAAGAGGAAAGACAATTCTGAGCTTTTAGACAAAGGTTTGGTTCAGCCAAGTTCCTCACCTTATTGCTCTCTTGTGCTTCTTGTTCAAAAGAAAGACGGGTCATTCTGCATGTGTGTGGATTATAGAGCTCTAAATAAGCTCACCATCGAGAATAGATTTCCAATCCCCCGTATTGATGACATTTTGGATAAGCTTGATGGCTCGGCTTGTTTCAGCCGTATTGATTTGAAGAGTGGTTATCACCAGATACGAGTGGTGCCACAGGATGTCCACAAAACTGCATTCAGGACAGCTTTTGGATTGTATGAATTTTTGGTGATGCCTTTTGGTATCACCAATGCCCCAGCCACATTCAATCGTATGATGGATATTCTGACCCCATCGAAAATTCACAGGTGTATTCTTTGATGACATCTTGGTTTTCTCCAAGAATGAGCAGGAGCATAGAACTCATTTGGCCACAGTGTTTGATGAGTTACGGAAGCATAAACTCTTCATTAATGCCAAGAAAAGTGAGTTCTTTCTTTCAGAGATACACTATTTGGGTCACATCGTATCCAAGGATGGAGTAAGAATGGATCTTGCCAAGATAGAAACCATTTGGAATTGGCCAGAGTTGCAAAATGTACATCGAGTACGTAGTTTTTTGGGATTATGTTCATACTATAGGCGTTTCATAAGGCATTTTGCTATGATAGCCACCCCTCTACATGATCTCACGAAGAAGAAAGCCACTTTTAAATGGACTTCAAAGGAGCAGGATGCCTTCCTGCAACTCAAGCATGCTATCATATGTGGACCTGTATTGATTGTTCCCGACTTGCAAAGGTCATTCATAGTGGAATGTGATGCTTGTGGCGATTCTATAGGGACTGTCCTAAATCAAGAAGATCATGCAGTTGCATATGAGAGCCGCCGATTGCATGATGCCGAGCTTCATATGGATATCTATGAGAAAGAGCTCTTGGCTGTAATTCATGCCTCAAAGATATGGAAACATTATCTTCTGTCAAGACAGATCATCAAAGCTTGAGATACTTTCTATCTTAAACAAAGCTTTCGGAGAAGCAGATGAGAATGGCAAACTTTCTTTCCATGTTTCATTTTCAGATTGTACATACTCTGGGAAAGAAAAATGTGGTGGCAGATGCATTATCCAGGAGGCCTTATGTGGCTGCAGTTTCAGTGGCTTCTCATGGCGACTTATCTGCCATGCGAGATTTGTATCATTTGGATGCTGATTTTTGCCATATATGGACTGATTTGATGGCTGGTCACTCGCATGCCTCTTATGTGATCAAAGAGGGTTATCTTATGAAGGATAATTGCTTATGTGTGGTGAAGGAAATGCGTCCAAAGGTTATGGAGGAATGTCACGCTCCACCTTATGCTGGTCATAGAGGTATCATGCCTACTACACGCATGATTGAGAGATATTCCTTTTGGCCAAGCATGCGTAAAGACATTGAGGCATATGTATGTGCATGTCTTACTTGCCAAAAGGTAAAATTTGACAGGCAAAAGTCTCCAGGTTTACTTCAGCCATTACCTATTCCCTTGCAGCCATGGGAAAGTATTACTATGGACTTGCCTAGATCCCAGCATGGGAATGATGCTATTTGGACCATTGTGGACAGGTTTAGCAAGCAAGCTCATTTCTTGCCCGTCAAGAAAACCATTAAAGTTGATCATATGGTGAAGCTTTTTCTTGCTAACATCTTCAAGCATCATGGTATGCCTAAGTCCATTGTTGGGGATAGAGATCCTAGGACTACGAGCCTCTTTTGGAGGGCTTTATTTGATAACATGGGCACTAAACTTGAGTTTTCATCAGCTTATCATCCCCAAACAGATGGCCAAAGTGAAGCTGCAAATTCAGCCGTGTTGGATCTGTTGACGTGTTATGTGGTAGATCAAAAGACTGCATGGGAGAAATATCTTCCACTTGTAGAGTTTGCCTACAACAACACAGTTCATGCCTCCACGGGAAAGGCCCCGTTTGAGATTATATATGGTACAGTGGTCTTGCCACCCATCCTTCGTACAAAGGATGAGATTTTTGCAGCTGATGAATATGTGCGTGACTTGGATGTAGCCTTTGCTTAGGTGCGGACAGCCATTGCGCAGTCACAAGATAAACATAAAAAGGCTGCTGACAGGCATAGGAGAGACATGCAAGTCAAGGAAGGTGATTGGGTATTGCTGAAATTTGAGAAAGCTAGGCTTTGGAAGAGGCCAGGACGAGAGGGATCATATCCAAAGCTTTCTACTCGCTATTATGGACCTTTCCAAGTGATTGACAAGATCAATGAAGTGTCCTTTAGGCTTGCTTTACCCAGCCATTGGAAGATTCACAATGCTTTTCATGTGAGTCTTTTGCGGAAGTATGTGGGGCCAGATCCATACGAGCCTGTCATCACAGAAGATCCGCAAGAAGTTGATGAGCTTGAGGAGATCCTTCAGCTAGAGTAGATTGTATTTCACAAGGAGAGAAAGTTACCCCATGGGAAGCTTTCCAGGAGATACCTTGTGAAATTTAAAAATTATTTGATGCAAAGTGGGTAGATGAGGATTATTTTACTGACTACCCTCAGCTTCTACAGGCATATCTTGAGGCTTTTCAGTTGAGGTCAACTGTTTAGAAGCCCGGGGGGATGTCACCATTTGGTCCATCTCCATTTTTGGAGCCACTTCTATGGGACTGTCACTCCATAGAGCGGCCAGATTTGTGCCATGTTCACATGGGGACAGGCTAGTGTCCCATGTGAAAGGGCCAGTTTTATGGTGTCACATGGACGGGAGCCAGATCAGTGCCACCCGTGTGCGACCACTGCTGCGTCACATGGACGGGAATCAGTTTCGTGTCACCCGTGTGTGATTTGCTTCGTGCTGTATGGACGGGAGCTTGTTGGTGCCACCCGTGTATAGCCAGGATGGTGTCTTACCTATGGGACTGTCACTCCATAGGAAGACCAAGACATATTTATTTATATTTGTCGCGCCAGTTTTGTGCCCGACAGGAATCTCTTGTACAAGTTTCATGAAAGGGAGATTTCATCCACTATTTATGCACATGCATTTATGCCTGCATGCATAAGTTTGTTTTTGCATGACTTATTTGCGTGTGTCTGCTTGTTATGCCGTGCCAGTACACTGGACGGGGACGCCCTCAGTGTACCGTGGAATGCTGTTTGTTGACTTGGTGGTGTGGCGTGACGCGTCTGAACAGGTGGTAAGTATATTCATTTTCCCCGCTGGACATTTACTTCCTAGTGTGGGTGCCCATAAGTATAAATTTTGTATTAAGGTATTATAACCTTGGATAAGCCTTTCTTTTGCATGGAACATTTCTTTAAATTTCCCCACGTGGTGGGTTGGTGGTTCTTCTTTCTCCCTTGCCTCCTCACGGCTGCCCACGCCTGAAGATAGCTGGCTGTACCTGCCTACTATCCATCGCATGTACCTGCCTACTCTCCATCGCATGTACCTGGTGTCCATCGCCTGTATGTGTTGTCCACGGCTGTACCAGCCCAATTTGGGAGCAAAGCTCATTGGGGAGAACCAAGCCACCTTCCCTTCGCGGTGTACTCCTTGGCCTATGTCAGTACGGGCGTGTCTGTTGGTGCATGGTCCCGGAAGACCAGTGAAAGGCAGGTGTCCACCCAGTGAAGGTGGGAATGAGCTTGTGATCTGGGGCTACTCTGCCCAACACCTCTTCATCGACTTGAACCCGTTCTTTTTGGTTGTTTTCACTCCCTTGTGGAGAAATCTGGCCTGTCAAGCCCGTGACACTTGTACAAATATAAATACTCCAAGAAATACAAAAAGTATTGAGGGGGGGGCTGACCCTTTTCGGCCCCAGTGTGAATGG
This sequence comes from Cibotium barometz, assembly GCF_041138505.1. Lineage (NCBI taxonomy): Eukaryota > Viridiplantae > Streptophyta > Polypodiopsida > Cyatheales > Cibotiaceae > Cibotium > Cibotium barometz. The sequence goes on along the minus strand of NC_141064.1, from coordinate 20,961,839 downwards.
GAGAGTTTTAGGGTTAGAGTGTCATGTGGGAGACATACACAGAGAAACAAGGGAGTGAGAGAGAGAGAGAGAGTTGTGGGGATAAGTCAACTCACCAAGATGAGTGTGTGACTCCCCTATCACACATGTATATTGCACTAGTACACATACTGCACTTAGTACATTAAAAGTACTAAGTGTACTATGTACTATAACTTATGGGCTTGCCCACACTATAAGGGTGGGCATAAGGCCTTTACCCCAACAACCTCCCACTTAAAGGCAAAGTGCCCTTAAATGAAGGAAAAGAAAAATCAGCATGTACATGATAATATACAAGGCCATATCAAGGCTGAAATTGGCCTCATCCAATGCCCATCAAGTGTCTGCAATGAGCAAACCGCTCCGGAGGCAAACTCTTTGTCAACAGATTAGCCGGGTTGTCATCCGTATGAATAATCTTAACAAGCTGAATTTGCTTGTTCTCTATCACCTCTCTGATGAAGTGATACTTCACATCCACATGCTTCGTCTTTGCATGAAAGACAGGGTTCTTTGCCAACTGGATGGCACTCTGACTGTCACAATGCAACAATGGAATATCCCCTGTATAACCCAAATCAACCACTAACCGAGATAGCCATAATGCCTCCTTGCAAGCCTCTGTGGCTGCAATATACTCGGCCTCTGTAGTAGATAAGGCAGTGCACTTCTGCATCCTGGATATCCATGACACAGCACCTCCTGTGAATGTAAACACATAACCGGTAGTAGACTTCCGGTTATCTGGATGACCGGCATAATCCGAATCCGTGTAACCATGCACTAACGCATCCTGTTTGCCAAAACAAATGCACAAATCCTGTGTGCCCTTCAGGTATCTCATGACACCTTTCACTGCTTCCCAATGCTTCTTGCCAGGGTTGGCCATGTATCTAGAAACCACTCCCACTGCAAATGCAATGTCCGGCCTGGTAGCAACCATGGCATACATGAGACTGCCACAAGCTGAAGCATACGGAATCTTGGCCATATCAGCCCTGTCACTATCCGACTGTGGGCTGTCCATAGCACTGAGTTTCACATATGGAGGCAAAGGAGTACTAGTCTTCTTCCCCCCGTCCATATTGAACCTCTGCAAAACTTTGCCAATGTATTCCTTCTGAGACAAATACAACACATGTTGATTTCTGTCCCGAAGTATCCGCATACCCAAAATGTGATTTGCATCACCCAAATCCTTCATATCAAAGGTTTGATGCAGCCTCTTCTTCAAGGCATCCATCTCTTTACGAGATTTCCCTGCAATCAACATATCATCAACATATAAGATGAGTATCAATAGACTGCCATCCAAAGCTTTCTTGGTGTATAAGCAATGATCTATGTCACTTCTCCTGAAATCCTGGGATTTCATGAATGTATCAAATTTATGATACCATTCCCTTGGTGCCTGTTTGAGCCCATAAAGACTCTTTTTCAGCTTGCATACAAGCTTCTTCTTTCCACTTACTGCATAACCCTCTGGCTGTTGCATATATATCTCCTCATGGAGATCACCGTGAAGAAAAGCAGTCTTCACATCCATCTGAATCAAGTCCAGATCATCATGTGCAACCAAAGCTAACACAGCTCTAAGTGTGGTCATTTTGACCACCGGAGAGAAGATCTCATCAAAGTCCACACCATATTCCTGCTTGAAGCCCTTAGCCACTAACCTGGCTTTGTATCTTGGCTTTGCATCTGGTGCAACTTTGAGCCTGTAAACCCACTTGCATGGCAAAACCTTCTTGCCTGCAGGCAAATGCACCAACTTCCATGTTCCATTTTTGTGCAGAGAATCCATCTTTGACTTCATGGCACGCTCCCATAGTTTTGTGTCTGCCCTCTGTAAAGCCTCCTTATAACATGAGGGCTCCCCACAGTCAGTGAGCATCAAGTAGTCAACCCCTGGAACAAACCTGTCAGGGGCTCTGGAGGGTCTTGTGGACCTCCGTACCCAATGACCATCATTTGCAGGTTGCTGTCCAGCCTGCATATCACCCATTGGTGGCTCCTGTTCCATGCCATAAGGCTGAAAAATCATGCCCGGTATCTCCTCTAACTGTGGTATATCCATAGGGATATCTTCTGCCATGTCTGGCTGTCCATTTGGACCATTTTCAGCATCATTCAAGGGCTGGTTTTGTTGCTGTAATGGCTGATTTACAGACCTTGGTTGTTGTCCATGATGTCCATCATCATCAAAGATGACTCTGCCAGGCTCCTATTGCCTTGCAGGCTCCTTCTACATGCATGTTTCATAAAAAATGACATCATTGCTGCGTATAATCTGATTTACAGCCCTTGGTTGTTGTCCATGATGTCCATCATTATCAAAGATGACTCTGCCAGGCTCCTGTTGCCTTGCAGGCTCCTTATACATGCATGTTTCATCAAAAATGACATCATTGCTCTGATACCAAGGTTGTTGGGGTTAAAGGCCCCTGTGCCGTCCGGGCGGTCTCCCGTGTCCGGGCGCCCACATGTGTATACACTTATTCATTACATATAGTGAATAAGGGGAGGGCTCACAGGACCACTACCGGACTACTTTGGTACTCTCCCCACCATATCGTGTCTCTCTCTCTCTCTCTCTCTCTCTCTCTCTCTCTCTCTCTCCTATGTGTGTGCTCCGCCCTCGTCCCCTTCAACTGGTATCAGAGCCCGGTGTTTCGCGTGCGCGCGTGTGCGCTTGCGGGTGTGCGGATTCGTCTTCATCGTGGCGAAGAAGAAGCTCGACTATGGAGTCTTGAGCTTGGCAGGAGGAGAAGAAGAACTTGCTTTGAGTTTGTGTCTCAGCAAGGAGGAAGGAGACACAAATCTGATTTGCAGATCTGGTGAGGAGCTTGCAGGAGGCGTGGAGGTCAACCACAGTGTGCATGTGCAGGGCAGAGCCGTGGGCTCGGGTCAACATTGATATGGTGAGACCCTCCAAGACCAGGTTTGCCTACATATTCTTGGTCTTGGATAGGCTCTACAGGATAAGAGATTCACTATCATCAACAGTTGTGGATCCAAGGTGGCGACAGATGCATCATTCAGAGGATGAGCGTACAAAATACTTGCAATGGGCTTGGTAACTGATAATTGATTTAAACTTTAAGTAATGAGGTTCGTCTTTATTTTAAGTATTTTGGTTGCTATGTCTACAAAATATTCAGGTTTCTAGGACTGTTTACAAATGGTACGTACTGTTTACGTACCTTAAAATTTGTTTCGTACAGAAGTACGTTCCGTGCGTACTGATAGCGTGCCGTACACTACGTACCTTTCCACCTTGGATCACTCTGAACAATGAAATCAGCCCCAAGAAGGTAATGCTTCCAAGTAGAAAGAGCATGAATAGTCGCAAGAAGCTCCTTCTCATATACTTGTAGATTTCTTTCTGCTGGTGACAAAGTTCTACTCTTATAAGCAATAACATGTCCATCTTGCATAAGAACAGTCCCAATGCTATTCCCGCATGCATCGCACTGTACCACAAAAGGTTTATGAAGATCCGGTAAAACCAAAACTGGACCAGTGGTTAGCTTTTCCTTAAGCTTGTTGAAAGCTTCCACTTCCTTTTCCGTCCATCGAAATTTTACATCTTTCTTGGTCAGGTGATGTAAAGGTGAAGCAATCTCTGCAAAGAATCGGATAAACCTCCTGTAATATGAACAAAGTCCTAAGAAACTCACACATCATGAATAGTCTGCAAATCCGGCCAATTCTTTATTGCTTCAATTTTTGTTGGATCCATCCCGATGCCATCCTTAGACACTATGTGCCCAAGAAAGTGAATCTCCTGCATGAAAAATTCACTCTTCTTTCCATTGACAACCAACCTATGCTTTCTGAGTTCCTCAAAGACTTTGGTCAAATGCTCTCGATGCTCCTTCTCTAAATGAGAAAACACAATCATATCATCAAAGAAGGTGCCCACAAAAGCACGGTGGGGTCGAAAAATCCCATCCATCATCCTGTTAAAAGTCGCTCGAGTATTCGTAAGACCAAAAGGCATGAACAAAAACTCATAAAGTCCAAAAGTTGTCCTGAAAGCTGCCTTGTGCACATCTTCTGGCCTGATGCGAATTTGATGATATCCACTCTTCAGATCAATGCGATTGGAGTAAGCTGCTCTCTGTAACCGATCCAACATATCATCGATTCGAGGTATAGGGAATCTGCTCTTGATGGTAATCTTATTCAATGCCCTGTAATCAATGCACATCTGCCAAGAACCGTCTTTCTTTTGTACCAAAAGTACTGGTGAACAATAGGGCGAACAGCTCGGCTGAATCAACCCTTTGTCCAACAGATCACGCACTTGGCTCATAATCTCTTCTTGTTAGGCTGCACTCACTCTATAGGGTGGCTTATTCGGTGGTGAACTTCCAGGAATCAAATCAATCCCATGATCCTCAAGCCTAGCAGGCGGCAACTCCCCTGGCAAAGCCTCTGGAAAACAATCTTGAAAACTTTTGAGAAAATCCAATCTTTCCTTGTCCAACTCAGACAGGTTAGAATCTGTGGTATCGTGATTCTCTTTAACAAACACTAAGTAAATAGAAAGATGTTTCTTTATTAAACGAGAAATGGCCGAGGCCGGTATAACAAGAATAGATTCTCCTTTATGCTTTACATCAAGAGTGTGTTCCTTATTCTTCTTATTAGTGACATAGATTTTCTTGTTGAAAGAGTATGCTTTACATCAAGAGTATGCTTTACATCAAGAGTGTGTTCCTTATTCTTATTAGTGACAGAGATTTTCCTGTTGAAAGTAGCTAACCGCTTTAACCTTATGGCACCAAGGCATACCCAACAAAACATCACAACCCTCCAAAGGCATAATGAAGAAATTATCCTCTTTGTCCGTGTAAGTCTGCACACTGATACGCAATTTCTCAATGATCGGTGTAACCTCAACCGAATGTCCAGGACAAGCCAAAGTAGCCTCATGCAACACACCCATCTCCTCTGGTTTGATGCCCAACTTTGCTGCAAGCTCGGAGGTGATGAAGTTTGCACAAGCCCTAGGATTGAAAAAGATCAAAACCTCCTGATCTCAAAGTCTTCCCCATGCTCTGCATAACTCTGAAGATGCATCCCCTTGCTTCAACCCTATCAAGTCAGGTACTAGTCTAGCAGACGGTTTCTGTTTCTTTGCTTTAGACTCTTCCTGTGAGTCATTTGCGTTTTTAGGTGCTCTCTTCGGACACCTATAGTACCGATGTCCCGCTTCTCCACAAGAGAAACATTTGTTGCAGCTATAAGCTCTTTCTTTTCTTCATCTGTCCTTTGAGATAAGGGCTGAAATTTTCTCTTCTTGGATTGCCCCTTCTCTCGTGGTTCAGTGTTTTTGGTCTCCTTTGACTCCTTTGATGCTTTCTTGGAGAAGAGACGTTGATCCTTAAATCTTGACATCTGACCAGTAAGCATGGCATATCCAATCTGAGCATTTTCTATCATCTGAGTCATATTAATGACCTTTGTTTTGATGCAATAATCTCGAAGCTCCTTGGGTAACCCACAGCAATATGTTTGTACCTGCTCAACTAGTAACACGGGCCTAAAGGATGTGACCGGTAGTAGAGCATCCCAAAATTTCTTGTTATATTCTTCCAGATTGCTACAATCTCTGGAATCTAATCGATGCCAAGCTGTCATAACATCCACCTCAAAAGTCGGTGTCAACCATAAGGAAGAGAAGATTTGCTTGAACTCCACCCAAGTGCTAAGGTGCTATTCCCTGATGAAGAAGTGTCGACCACCATTGAAGAGCATTACCCTTTAGGAAAGAAGCTGTCTTTCGTACCTTAGATACCACTGTGAAGTTACCGCCCGAAAATGCTGCATCAAACTGTTGAATGAAGGTGAGGGCCTTCAAACGATCCTTTGCACCACTAAAAGTATCAAACTTTACTGCAGCACCACCCTCTTTATAATCTTTTTGGCTTCTCGCCCTGAACAAGATTATCATAGGGATTTGGTTTGAGAAAAGAATTGCCCACAGCATTAGATCCCATGTCCATCATACCCCCTCCCATACTAGGTATTGTCAGAATATGCAGCGGAAATGATAACCAAACTTGGGTAGACAAGAGCAAGTAGACTGCAGAAAATAAACAGCACAAGAAACACAGAGAGATAGGTGTGTAAACTCTTCTCTATACACAAGATCCCGGAAAAACTGAATGAGAAAGTGGTAGGGGCTGAGGGGCTATATATACATCCCAGATAGGGCAGTCGGCCAGCAGCAAGAGTGCCCACGACTGGAGAAAAATCCCACGACTGCATAAATGCAATCGGCCAGCAAACTGATGCCCATGACTGATAAAAAGCAGTCGGCCAGCAGCCCTGAAGCCCACGACTGATGAAGATCCAGTGGGCCAGCACTGGGGTGCTCCTGGCATCATCTGGCAGCCCTCCCACCACTAGGAAAAATGGAAAAAAATAGGGAAAAAATACGGGGAGTGTGGAAAAATGATATACGGGCGGGCACCCCCACAACAGAGGCCCTGGTGTATACAAATAGACAGGAGATAACTTCTAACACCCCCTCTCAGCTCCTGGCTGTGAAACCAACCCAAGGGAGCTGGAGTGCCGCCTGAGCGTAGCCTGAGGTAGAGACTTCGTGAAGAGGTCCGCCGCATTGTCCTCCGTCGAACAATAAAGTAGCAAGATGTCACCCGCCAAGATCTTTTCACGTACAAAGTGATACTGTATCTCTATATACTTGGTCTGGGCATGGAAGACCGGGTTCCGAGCAATAGCTATACAACTCTGGTTATCGCACTGGATGACTGTGGGCTCCCTCTGTGGAAACCCAATCTCGCCTAGCAGCCTCCGCAGCCATACAACCTCACAAGCTGCACCACAAGCAGCCCTATACTCTGCCTTTGTCGAAGAAAGGGCAATAGTAGGTTGCCTCTTGCTGCTCCAAGAAACTGCTCCTGAGCCGAGGGTAAAAGTGTATCCTGAACTAGATCTCCTCGTGTCTGGATCTCCTCCCCAATCTGAGTCACTCCAACCTTGGAGCTTGACTCCATTCCCTCCTGCGTAAAAGAGTCCCAGATCCTTCGTACTCTGCAGATATCGCAAGATCCGCAATCCTGCGTCCCAATGAGACTTCAATGGCGTCTGCATAAAAGAGCTCAATAGCCCCACGGAGAAGCTCAAGTCCAATTTGGTGTTCAGCAACCAGATCAATGAACCAACCAACTTCCGGTACTGCGAGGCATCAACTGGCTCACAAGGATCTGTAACGGTTAACTTTGTGTTCGGGTCCATCCGCGAAGTAATAGGCTTGCAGTTCTCCATCCCAAAGGCCTCAAGCAACTCATGAACATACCGCTGCTGAGAGACGAAAAACCCCCTCTGGGTCTGCCAGATCTCCAATCCCAAGAAGAAGTGGAGTAAGCTTAAGTCGGTCATCTCAAACTCCTTTGACAAGGCAGCCTTCGTCACTCCAATGTGCTCCACATGACCGCCGGTGAGAATGAGATCATCCACATGAAGGATGATAAGTGTGACCATGCCGCGTTCCCGAAAGAGATACAGGTTCGGATCTGCAACCGATCTCTGAAATCCAGTCCGAATAAAGAAGGAATCAATCTTCTGATTCCAAGCCCTGGGGGCCTGCTTAAGACCATACAAGGCTTTACGTAACCTGTAAACCATCCCTTCCGATCTTGGAACAATAAAGCCTCGAGGCTGCTCAACGTACACCTCCTCCTGCAGGTCACCATTAAGGAACGCAGATTTTACATCCATCTGGTACACGGGCCACCTCTGAGAAGAAGCAAGGGCAAGAACGGTCCGAATCGCGGTCATCCGCGCTGTCGGTGCAAAGGTATCCTCGTAGTCGATGCCTGGGCGCTGAGCATAACCTTTAGCCACAAGCTTGGCTTTGTGTTTGTCCACCGACCCATCAGACGCGTACTTGGTCTTAAAGACCCATTTGACACCAATGACTGACTGCTTCGACGGCCCCGGTACCAACTCCCAAGTGTTGTTCTTCTCGATGGCATCAAGTTCCACCTGCATGGCTTTCCTCCAAGTATCCTGTGAAAGGGCTTCCTTTACGGAAGTGGGCTCTTTGTCCTGCATGATACGAGACATCAAAGCATAGTTCACCTGAAGAAGCTCCGCCGTGTTGCTTTTGTCTCGGACTCGATGTGATCTTCGAGGGCCGTCTTTTGTGGTCCACTCGGAGGGTAGCTCCGTGACACCTGACTCCCGAAAGGTGTCTAACAACCACCTAGGTACTCGAACAGATCGTGGAGCCTCCTGTGGTCGCGGGGGCTCAACTCCAGCTGCGGGCTCAACCTCCTGTGATGACTGAGGTGGATCAACTGGAGTGATAGAATGGGAATCATCATCAGACTCCTTTGGATCTCCAAGAAGTGGCGGCTCCTCGACAGTGGATGCTGAAACATGCTCGTCAAAGACCACATCCCGGCTGACAACAATCTCGTTCCTCTCTGGATCATACAACTTGTATCCCTTGGAAAGAGAGTTATACCCTCCTCTGGATCTCCAAGAAGTGGCGGCTCCTCGACAGTGGATGCTGGAACATGCTCGTCAAAGACCACATCCCGGCTGACAACAATCTCGTTCCTCTCTGGATCATACAACTTGTATCCCTTGGAAAGAGAGTTATACCCCACAAATACCAGCTTGCGGGACTTGGAGTCAAGCTTCCCCCTCTGCTTCTTCGGAATATGTACATACGCGTCACTCCCAAAGACACGGAAGTGCGAGACATCGGGTTTCCTGCCAAAATATGCCTCAAATGTAGTCATATGGGGTACAGAAGTCGTCGGAGAGTGGTTAATGGTATGGATAGCCGTTGCCACAGCCTCACCCCAAAGTGGACGAGGAAGATCACGATGCTCCAGCATGGTCCTCGCCATCTCCACCACAGTTCTGTCCTTACGTTCAACAACTCCATTCTCCGAAGGCGATCCGGTATTGGCCAATTTCCTCTTGATGCCATGATCTGCACAAAACCGGAAAAATACAGTCGAGGAGAATTCACCTCCTTTGTCAGCCCTGAGAGTCTTAACCTGAAATCTAGACTCTTTCTCCACCATCACGTGCCAATCCTTGAACCGAGCAAAAGCCTGGTCCTTCTGGGAAAGAAAGTAGACCCACGTGAATCTGGTACAATCATCAACAAGCAGCATGAAGTAGAGAGATTCTCCCAAGGATGGAATCTGTTGTGTTTCACACAAGTCAGTGTGAATCAACTCCAATGGTTTCGAAGCCCGCCTGGAAGCCTGCTTCGGAAAGGATTCCCTGTGCTGCTTACCACGTATGCAAGAACTGCAGCGTCCTTGCCTACTACCAACATCTGGCAAGCCAACCACCATCTGGTCCCGGAAGGCGCGCCGCAAAGCATCCACATTTAAGTGGCCAAAACGAAAGTGCCACAAATCTCCGACCTGAGAGCCTGTCAGTGAGGAGAGTGCAGAGAGTTTGTAGATGCCATTCTCCACACCGCCTTCCCAAACAACTTTGCTTGTCTCACGGTCCCTTAGAGCAACTGAATGCTCCTCAAATTCCACCCGAAAGCCAGTCTTGCATACCTCATGCATTGACAGAAGATGAAAACCCAGAGCAGGGACATAAAGAACACGGGAAGCATGCTTGCCCCCCTTGCCGTCGGGAATAATCTCCATCCGGCCCTCACTATGTATCGGAATAGTGGAGTTATCGCCAATAAAGATACGACCTGACTGCCGTTTTAGATCCAGAAAGAAGTCACGGGATGGAGTCATGTGCCTGGAAGCACCACTGTCGAGAATCCATTCCCGGCGGGTATCCTTCGCGGTGAAGCCAACTGCGTCCTCGCTCGAAGATGATGAAGCATCGGAGTCCACCATCTCTAAGTGCACAAATGCCGGAGTCTTCGCAGCTGAGGCTGAGGAATCAGCACTCTTCCCTGTCCGCTTAGGGCACTTCCTCCAGTAGTGGCCTTTCTCGCCACAATCATTACAAGATCTTTCGGCCTTCAGCTTCTCTCGTTCTGGATCAGGCTTCTTCTCAGAAGACTTCTCCGGTAAAGCCTTCCCTTTGCCCTTGTTGGTATTACGGCCTTTCGACCGTTGGCCAGTTAAGGCCTCCGAACCTCCGCCGTGAGGAGGGTTCGTGAAACGTTCCTCCTGGTCCAAGACCATTGGCACAAGCTCCTCCCAAGTAATGGTGCTGAGCCTGCCACTCGTGATCAACGAGGAATAGAAAGCAGAATACTGACCAGGCAAGTGGGAAAGTAACGTGATGGCCATATCTTCGGATGATATCTCTTTCCCAGCTTGAAGGACTTCCTGCTGAAGGGCCTGCAGGTTGTTAATGTGTTCCCGCATCGTCGAAGACTTTGCAGGGTTCATAACCCGCATCTGCACTTCCAAGGATATCCGTTTCATGGGTGACACCCTGTTATACAAAGAAGCCAAGTGCTCCCATATGCCTCTCGCCAGCGTCATGTGCTTCACATGGTTGATCACTTGTGGTGTGCAATTGAGGAAAATAAACGACCGGACCCTGGCGTTGACACGATCCCACATGTGTGCCTGTGCCTCTCGGTCCTTCCTCCTCGATAATAACTCCCCTTCCTCAGCTTCCGGCTGTGGCACCCCTATGATAATAAAATCAGCAAGGTCATATGACTCCAGAACTGACTCCATCATGACCTTCCAGATGCCGTAATTGGACCCGTCCAACTGACGATCCACTGGGAACGTGGGGAGAGTCGGAATCTTCATGTGCTTCTCAGCCATCTCTAGTAAATCTGCCATCGCGGAGAGTAACCTGAAAGGGTGGGTGGGTGGGAAAAATCTGAAAATCTGCAAGTGGCTGTCCAGCACGTTTGCCCGCCTTCCTCTTGCACCTTCTCTTCCCGATCAGCCCGAAACAGTCCACCAATCAGCAACCTGTTGCTCCCCCTCTTGCTCAGAAAAACGCCCAAGATCTCCTAGAGCCTAGGGCTCTGATACCATGTTAGAATATGCAGCGGAAATGATAACCAAACTTAGGTAGACAAGAGCAAGTAGACTGCAGAAAATAAACAGCACAAGAAACACAGAGAGATAGGTGTGTAAACTCTTCTCTATACACAAGATCCCGGAAAAACTGAATGAGAAAGTGGTAGGGGCTGAGGGGCTATATATACATCCCAGATAGGGCAGTCGGCCAGCAGCAAGAGTGCCCACGACTGGAGAAAAATCACACGACTGCAGAAATGCAGTCGGCCAGCATACTGATGCCCACGATCGATAAAAAGCAGTCGGCCAGCAGCCCTGAAGCCCACGACTGATGAAGATCCAGTCGGCCAGCACTGGGGTGCTCCTGGCATCATCTGGCAGCCCTCCCACCACTAGGAAAAATGGGAAAAAATAGGGAAAAAATACGGGGAGTGTGGAAAAATGATTACGGGCGGGCACACCCACAACAGAGGCCCTGGTGTATACAAATAGACAGGAGATGACTTCTAACACGTATACCAAAAGCACTTCCACCACCACCACCACCATAAGTTCCATACAAGAAGAAGAATCGAGGTATGGCTGAAAATTTGGGTGGATGGGAGCCGAATGTTGAGGCTTAGCTTTCTTCTCAGACCCTTGCTTCCGTGGTTTATAATCAGCTTTGAAGTTTTGTGGAAAATGTGAGTCCTTCGCAAGTTCCATTAATCCCTCCATCAAACTCTGCATCTTTGCTTCATAGTGGATCTTGTGGTCGCTCCACGAGCTGCTCCGGACCTACCTCGTCCGAGAGGAGTTACCTTGAACTGAGCCTCCGCACTCCAGCGTGCCCGACGCCCCCGCCCCCGCCCCCTCGTCAGCCACGATCACCTCATCAGCTCACATGCTCCACCGCCATCAAGCTACCTTTCCACGTGACATAGTTGAGGGAGACCTCTCGGCCATACTGATTAGTCCCATGCTTGATATTTTGGAGAGTGGTATACCATCTACTCGGAGCTGATGCTGCTCTCATGTTTCTATGTTCTTAGTATTCCATGATGAGTTTCCATGGACAGTTTTGTATCACGGTTCACCCCAGTGAGATAGCTATGTTTATGTTTTCTTTCTGTTTTGTTTTCCATTCCATGATGAGATATGCCATGGACATAATTGTATCACTTTGGTCTCATGGGCCCATTGGGTCTTTAGTAGACGCTTAATCTCTCTCTCTCTCTCTCTCTCTCTCTTTGTATTATTTTTGTCTCATAGGCCGACTTTGGCCTCTTGTTTTCTTTCTCTCTCTCTCGCCTCTTCATCAATGAGATTTCAACGTTCATTGATAGAGGAGGGGGAGGAGGCGTATCACTAGTATTTTATGTTGATGTCATTGTACTTATTGTAGACTCTCCAGAGGCATCTTGACACGCTACATGACTTTTGTGCACAGCGGGATCTCACAATAAACCTTGAGAAAACCAAGGTTATGGTCTTCAACACATCCTCACTTTTCACATCTCGACTGAGTTACTCAAAATCACTTTTGTAATCCCCCATATTCATGTATTCATGTATCCATGTACTCATGTATCCCATTTTGACTAGTAGCATTAGCTTCCCACTCTCCCTAGTTGCTGCTTCCGAATGCCCCCCCTACTGATGTATTGTGGGGCTAGATACTTAGTTCTTTCTTTTCTTTTCCAGACATTGTATCAGATGTCACATGGTTGTAACTTTGGTCTCATAGGTCACTTTCTTTTGAAGACGTTAATATAACATTTCATTTCATTTCATTTCTCTCTCTCTCTCTCTCTCTCTCTCTCTCTCTCTCTCTCTCTCTCTCTCTCTCTCTCTCGTGAGCCGTGGCATGAACTCATGATGTTTCCCTTGCTCGCACTGCGTGTAGGTGGCTTCTTCTCGTGGTACGCACGCAAGTGAGCTCACTTGTGTGCCATTTCATTCTCATTTGATTTAAAAAAGAAATCTTATTCTTCTCCTTTTCTTTCTCTTCCCCTTCACTTTCTTCTCCTCTCCATCTCAATTTTCTTAAAAAACCCATAAAGACGAAACGATGAAATAGATAAAAATCTTCTCGTGAGTAGGTGTAACGGTCCTCAAATTTGATGACTTGGTCATTTTCACCTAATTTTACACCCAATTGTTAAAATTCCTTACAAGTATTGCACTAGCTCTTCTATTTCTCACTTCCCCAATTTCATACTTCAACTGCAATGGTCTAAACGTTGTTTTGTTCAAATTTGACTTCGTGGTTAATTTCACCTAATTTCACATCCATTTGTTGAAATTTCTTACAAGTGTTCCACTAGCTCTTCAATTTGTCACTTTCTTCCAATTTATAAATTCCAATTTCATACTTTAGCCTCGATTGCATCTAATTTCGCACCCAATTGTTGAAATTTCTTACAATTTTTTCAATTTCTCAAATTCTCACTTATTAATCACAATTTCTTACTTTCAACCTCAAGAGCATCTAATTTGACACCCAATTGTTGAAATTTTCTACGCTTTTGTCCAGTGAGGGTGGGGGGATGTGCAAGATTGCGATGTTCATGTTGCCCACGAAGGGGGTGGATTCTACATGGGCTGGTGCAGGGTCCGAATTCACTTGGGGGGTGGGTGAGGGGTGTGGACCGTGGTTTGGTGGTTCACACACATCCTTTTTTATTGTTAAGCTTACATATATTCTTTGATCTTTGATTTGCTTTCAGCCTGATTCTAAACACACCTTGCCTTCCGCAATGAGACCAGCCTTTGGCTGTGGTTTTGTATTGTTCTGTTTATACTCAATAGAAGTCTCATTTCTGTGGCTTTAGATCTATAAACGCTCATGATCCAATACCAGCAAGCTGGTTCACAACTATTAGCAGACTGACTTATCAAAATTAAATAGTTAGCTTATGCAATTAGTTTGTATCAATGCAACCACCTTGCCAACATTAGCCTAGACCCAACGCCCGCGTGTAGTTTGATTTAGCAGGCCCCTTCATCAACCATTAGCTGGCCGGTTTATCAAAATCAAATAGTTAGCTTATGCAGTTATTCCGTATTAGTCCGTATTAGTCCGTATTAATGCAACCAGCTTTCCAACATTTAGCCTAGACTCATATCCAGTTCACAACTAGTAGCAGGCTGGTTCCTCAAAAGTAATTAGTTAGCTTATGCAATAAGTTTGTATCAATGTAACCACCTCTTGACATTAGCCTAGACCCATGTCCAGTTTGATTTAAGTAAAAAATAAGAAGGCTTTTACATGTATCATACATTGAGAGAAAGAAAGAATCCTGCAGAGTTTCTATGTACTAGTTCCTTGTTGAGAATTATATACTTCAAATTGAGGCAGTTTAGCTGTCTGTAGTGGAAGGGAATGCCCCAACTTTTTGAGGCACCTCCACAACAAGGGAGCTACTTTTGGCGTGGTTCTGATGGACTCTCCGATTAAATTAATCCATGCTTGTAGGCTTAAGCTTTATACATTTTGCTAATCCTTGATGTTGTTGTGTCAGAACACTTACATTCTTGGTTGCTTACCTAGTTATTTTCCATGTAACAAAGCAGTTTGGAAGAAACTCAAGCGAGAACTACACAGGTTCTTTGCGCTCTACCTCCGCTGGACGCCCATCTATAGCAAGGCCACCAACTCCATCCTCAACTCAAGGTCCTGTCCCCTCCAACAGGACTAGGGCCCCCACACCTTTGATCACAACACAAGCACCTCCTGATGTTGATGTGTCCCGATTTGGAAGGTAATGCTTATACTAACAGCGCTCCTTTGGTACATATTACTAGTAAACCTTTGCCGGTTCTTTTTTTAATCAAGTTTGCAAATTGTTATTAATTATATCGTTCGTAAACTTAGAATAGCATATCACATTCTTTTAAAGCTTTAGTCTGATGTACAAGGTGAACAGATTCTCCCACACATTACAAGATGATAAACGAGAGATTGCCTCGCTCCATGACAAGGTTGGTGTATGGATTGCATGGTCATCATAATCCATCACAATATTTACTACAAGACACGCATGCACACGCACGTGCACGTTTATATATGTGTTATATACATACATATATGCATGTGTGTACGTACGTAGATATATGTATGTATGCGCGCGCACATGTGTGTGCACATATATACTTATATATCTGTATATACTATATGCATACATGTATATGTACATATGTATGTGTAAATGTATATGCATACAACACGTTTCAAAATATGTAGTATTACTTCATATGGGAATACAAAATAAATTTGCATTACACATGCACAGGTACACATTTTCATGCGTTCTTTCTTTTTGATTGTTTGGAGCTTCAAGTATATGGACTATTAAGGCAATACAGTCTTGTTACAGATTGACCAACTTGAAGAGGAGAAGGAAGACCTTGTCAATCAGGTGTGCATGCAAACATTCTGACTCAATGAGAAGGGTTGTGATGTTGAGGAAAGATTTCCAAAATAATGCATATGCTTGCTCACAGCTAATGATATTTTCATGATAGTAAAAAACCATTCTTTTTCTTGTCCTTGAAGATTTCTGAGTGCCCAGTTGACTGCTTTATGGTATAGGTCCGTGTTGTGGAAGACAAGTGGAAAGAAGCGGAGGCTAGGGCAAAGGAGCTAGAGAAGCAGGTATGATAGCCAAAACTTTTCATTCAATGCATTCTCTTGAGTATAGAGAGCTGCATGCATTTCATACAGTTTGATGGTCTTTGTTAGTAGAGTCAAGGTACATTCTGGTGCCTTGTAAGAAGGCATGGGGAATGATATACACAAGGTACTCGGGTTTTGGACCTGTACTCAATGTTCTTATCTTGCAAAAATCAAATAACATATTTGTTCACTTTCTTCTTAGAGGAACTGGGAAGCTTGCTAAAACCGGTCTATGGACACATAAAGCGGTAGTTCATTCACAAATAACCTGGACTTACTGAGACACACATTCACAGAATCCTCGCTCCCTCGCTCAACAACACATTGGCCCCGAAGTCCGGCGCCCCTTGCGGTATTTCTTTATTGTTAAAAGGTTGGAAATTACAAAGCACAAGTGCAACAAAGCACTCTACTTGCATCAGCTGAATTTTACAAATTCTAGGAGAAATTTGCCAGCATAACTGCACTAAAACTGTTGCATAACATCTCAGAATGAATCCCAACTGACAGGCTCACTTCCATAGGCATCAAGCTACCCAATAGAGTACAAAACATCACAATTTAGCTTGCTGTAATTTCCTGCACAGGCCTGTTTTCAGCTCTGTTTTCAGCCCAAAATAACCCTTGTACTGTCCTGGAGGACTTTAGCAAAGTCCTACTGCATTTTGGCATCAACCGGGCAACATAACAGCCCAAAAACAGCACCTAAACAGTGCTGAAACAGCATTGTTTTGAAGAGGTTATTACCCTCTTCTGTCCCTGCTTTGGTGTAGGCACCAACTACACCTGTTCCTGTTCAAAGAGGCAACTAGCCTTTGCATATAAGCATGAAATTCACACAATTGTACCTGATTTTATCTGATGATAGCATTTCCATAGTCTGCAAGAGAGAGAAAGAGAGAGAGAGACTGTGGGGATCAATTCCTGAGTTAGGGCAAGGGAATGCACCACAAATGCTGGTTTTTCCTGCAACAAAACACCACGATTGCTGCAAATTGAGCCTCTTCTCCCAATTTCCCACGCTTCCCTCTTCTCTATGAGGAAAATGTACCAAAATTTGACACTTGGCACATTTTTAAGCCTTTTCCACATGCAATCTTCCAGGCTAAAAATATCCTGACTGGTTCACATTCTCACAACAGTCCTTTGTCAGCTTTTGGTCCCCTTGACATTCCGCACAAACTGACGCGAACACTTTTCAATTCCGACACTGCCAAAAATAGCAGTTCCCTAAATTTTAGGGATGATGTCATCTGCATTCCTTTTGGTCTCCTGACCATTTTTTGACCACTATGGTCACTCCAGAATTTGCTTAGAATTCAAGATACATTCACATTTCGGTGGCGGCCACTTACTAGTGTAAACCGGCCTATACCCTCATTCAGTGGCCATGTCCTGGACACTGTCCTTCATCTTTCAGTGCCCATGTCCTGGACACTGTCCTTCATCTTTCAGTGCCCATGTCCTGGACACTGTCATTCATCTTTCAGTGCCCATGTCCTGGACACTGTCATTCATCTTTCAGTGCAGTTCTCAGGCTTAGCCAACCACTGGTCCAAAGTCCCACTGGCTGACCCATTCTGACATTGCAATGGCCCAAGCCCTTCCAAGAGATACCGGGGGAAAGCAACAGCAACCAAAGAGAAAGAAAAGAAAAATATATACTTATAAAGAAATGTAAATAAGGAAAACAACTGCAAAAAGTTTCACCTCCTGGTGACATACCCCCCTCTTGAAAGAAGCAAGCGACCTCGATTGCAAGTCCACATGCAAACGGATGACACAGGACGATCACCAGATTCCCCAGGTGATTAGTGTCATCGCATGTATCTCCTGCCAACGGATGACACGGGGCGATGATAGGAATTCCCCACTACCATTTGTGCCATCGCAGGTTCAAGCCTTTCAAATACATGTTTCCGGATGCAACACAGGGCGATAGCATATATGTTGTACTATTAGTGTCACAACATGTAAATCATTCATTTGAAGCGTAACAGATACAACTTCAAAGCACTGAAAGTTCATTCATTGATTAAGTCATTGACAACAAATGTCAAAACTGTACATTGCCAAACATATAATACAAATGTATAGGTTATTCAGAATTCAGCTTCAAAAAGCATATTAAACCATTGCAGGTTCTAACAGGAAGGCTTCCTTGTAAAGTTGCATCAACTGAGGTGAATCAGCCAGTTCAACCTCATCCATCCATTTAGCATCCATTGGTGAATAATTTCTGAATTTCACCAAGTATCTTCTTGCAACTTGTCCTTTCACTTTTCTGTCTTTATGGGCCAGAATCTGCTCAGGAACCAGAATTTCATCCAATTCCTCCACTTCAGGCTGTTCCTCTGGCACCATATCTTCTGACACATTGCCAATAAAAGCCCTCAAAAGGCTCACATGAAATGCATTATGTATCTTCCAGGTTTCTGGCAATTTCAGTCTATATGCTACATCACTTATCTTCTCTGAGACTTGGAAAGGACCATAATATCGCATACTCAGCTTAGGAAACAGACGTTCCTTGCCCTTTCTTTTTCTCAGTCGTGCCTTTTCAAAGCGCAATAAGACCCAGTCATTCTCTTTAAACAAGAGCTCTCGACGATGCATGTCAGCAGCTCTTTTCTGTTTAGCTTGTGACTTTTCCAAGGCATATTTGACCTTCTTATATGCTTCTTGCCATCCCTCGACATACCGATCTGCTTCAAATATCTTATCCTTTGTCTGCAGAATGGGAGGTACTTTCTTGCCACCTTCAACAATTTCAAAAGGCGCCTTGCCAGTAGAGGAATGCACTGTATTGTTGTAAGCATACTCTACTAATGGCAAATAATGCTCCCAAGTTGCCTTATGTTCTGACACATAACATTTCAGCAGATCCAAGACAGTAGAGTTAGCCTCTTCAGACTGCCCATCAGTTTGAGGATGAAAAGAAGATGAGAATTTCAAGGTCGTGCCCATATTCTCAAACAATGCTTTCCAAAACAAGCTAGTCATCCTTGGGTCTCTATCACTGACTATAGACTGTGGCATACCATGGTACTTAAAGATATTCTGCATGAAAATCTTGACCATGTGCTCGGGCTTTATCTTCTTTCTAACAGGAATGAAGTGTGCCTGCTTACTGAATCTACATATTATAGTCCAGATTCCATCATTCCCTGTCGTTGTCCTTGGAAGATCAAAAATGAAGTCCATGGCAATACTTTCCCATGGTCTCTCTGGAATAGGCAGTGGTTGCAATAACCCAGGTGCCTTCTGTCTATCAAACTTGACCTTCTGACATACTAGGCAAGATCTAACATAAGCATCAAGATCACGTCTCAAAGCTGGCCAATGAAAGAAAGTCTCAACCGCTTTCACTGTAGCATCAATGCCTCGATGTCCAGCATATGGTGGAGCATGACTTTCTAGCATTACCTTCGGCCTTAACTCCTTAGTGACACATAGCTTTCCATGCATCATGAGAAAGCCGTCTTTCAGAACATAGTGATCATGATGTTGATTATTCATTAGCTGCTCATAGATTCTGGAAAAATCTTCATCACTGGCATACTGCTCTTTCATATCATCCAATTCTTGGTGATAAGAAATAGAAACAGCTGACACTTGTGGTTTGCGAGACAATGCATCTGCAACCACATTCTTCTTGCCTTCTACATGCACTATCTGAAAATGGAACATTGACAGAAAATTTGCCCAGCGCATGTGTTTCTCTGACAATTTTGCCTGTGTGAGAAAGTATCTGAGCGTCTGATGATCCGTTTGCACAACAAAATCAGCACCAAGCAAATAGTGTTTCCAACTAGTAAGTGCATGGATCACAGCTAGCAGCTCTTTCTCATAAATCTGATAGTTCTTCTCAGTGTCAGAGAGTATTCTACTCTCATATGCCACGACTCGGCCATTCTGCATCAAGACAGCACCAATGCTGTTCCCACATGCATCACACTGCACAACAAATGATTTAGACAAATCTGGCAATGTCAACACAGGATCTGTAGTCATTTTCTGTTTCAGGCATCTAAATGCTGATTTCTCTTTATCTGTCCATTGCCATTTAATGGCCTTCTTTTCAAGCGCATGTAACGGTGAAGCAATCTCTGCAAAATGCCTTACAAATCTGCGGTAGTAAGAGCATAGGCCAAGAAAACTGCGAACATCATGCACAGTCTGTAAATCTGGCCATGAAACGATTGCTTCAATCTTAGCAGGATCCATTGTGACACCATCCTTTGATACAATGTGCCCAAGGAAGTGAATTTCTTTTAGAAAGAATTCACTCTTCTTGCCATTAATGAGCAATCTGTTGTGTTTCAGCTCATTAAAGACTGCTGTCAAATGGTCTCTGTGCTCCTCTTCACTCTTTGAATAGACTATCATGTCATCAAAGAATGTGCCCACAAAGTTTCTGTAAGGGCGGAAAATTCTATCCATCATTCTGTTAAATGTGGCAGGAGCATTTGTCAATCCAAAAGGCATGACTAAGAACTCATAGAGACCAAATGTAGTGCGAAATGCGGTTTTGTGCACATCCTCAGGTCTGATTCTAATCTGATGATACCCACTCTTCAAATCTATCCTGCTAAACATTTCTGCTCCTTGCAAACGATCAAGAATATCATCTATGCGCGGAATCGGAAATCTATTCTTGATCGTGTTCTTGTTCAAGGCTCTGTAGTCAATACACATTCGCCATGAACCGTCTTTCTTTTGTACTAGTAACACAGGTGAACAAAACGGGGAACTACTGGGCTGAATTAGTCCCTTCTCTAACAGCTCATTAACCTGTGTCATAATCTCTTTCTGTTGGGCTGCACTAACCCTGTACGGTGGCCTATTGGGCGGAGTAGACCCTGGAATAAGATCTATGGCATGATCCTCTGGCCTCTCAGGAGGTAACTCTCCTGGTAAAGACTCTGAAAAACAGTCTCTGAACGTATCCAAGAAAGCTTTTCTACCTTCGTCTAGTGTAGACAAATCAGTTTCAACTTCATTCACTTGCTTTGCAAAAACCAAGTACGCAGAAAGATGATTTTTCATTACTGAAGTTATAGCAGAAGCAGAAATAACTGGGACAGACTCTCCTTTCAGCTTCACATCCAAAACATGAGTCTTGTCCTTATGTACAATTGTGATTTTCCTGTTGAAAGCATCCAACACTGCATGTTTCCTATGACACCATGGAATTCCCAACAGGACATCACATCCTTCCAAGGGCATGATAAGAAACTCCTCTGTGTCCACATAACTCTGTATATGCATACGAAGTTTGCCAAGTATAGGAGTGACAGGAACTGAATGCCCAGGGCATGCCAAATCAGCCTGTCCAACTGGTCCCATCTCTTCAGCACGAATTCCCAACTTGGCTGCCAATGCCGGTGAAATAAAGTTGGCTCGAGCACCAGGGTCAAAGAAAATCAGCACTGTAGCATCTCTGATTTTACCCCATGCTCTGCACAATTCTGTAGCATTATCACATGGCTGGTCACCAACCATGTCAGGTACCAATCCTGCACTCGGCATTGTCTTCTTCTTGAGTGGCCCTTCTTTATCCTCGGCATCTTTTGGTGGCTGTTGTGGACATTTTGCAGCCATATGCCCTTTCTGTTCACAGATGAAACATTTCCCAGCTTGCATCAATGCCTTTCTCTCTTCAAATGACTTGCCATAGAATGGCCTCTTCTGTCCTTTGCCTTGACCAACACTTTTCTGAGGTTGTGACGGCCAAGTCTTCTTCTCAAATGGCTTCTTTCTATAGAATGGTCTAGGTGGGAAATCCCTCTTCATAAGTGGTTCCTGTTTGCCCTGAGGTTCCTTGTTTACTGTGCTCTTAAAGCCACGTGAACCTCCCTGTAACAATGCATTAGCCATATTTGCATTCTCAATGAGCTGAGTCATATTAGAAACATTGGTCTTAATGCAATAATCCCTGATTTCTTTGGGCAAACCACAGCAATACTTTTCTATTTGCTCTGACAATGGCACTGTCCTGTAAGAAGTTACTGGCAAGAGTGCATCCCAAAACTTCTTATTATACTCTTCCAAATTTACACAGTTGGCTGCATCAAGTTTGTGCCATGCTGTCATAACATCCACTTCAAAAGTATTTGTAAGCCAGGCAAAAGAGAACTGCTGCTTAAACTGAACCCATGTAGCAGGTGCTTGTCCTTGCATCAACAATGAGGTCCACCACTGTAATGCATTACCTTTCAAGAAAGTAGCAGCCTTCCGCACCTTAGAAGACTCTGTAAAGTTACCCCCAGTGTATGCTGCATCAAACTGCTGAATGAAAGTCAGCGCTTTCAATTTGTCCTGCATCCCACTGAAAGTCTCAAACTTTACTGCTTGACCACCTTCTTTGTAATCCTTTTGCACCTTTTCTGCATCAGTCCTTACTGCTCTTTGTCCACTAGGTTGAGAAAATTCAGCCACACTGACAGGCGCTGCAGGCCCCAAAACTGGACTAAAATAAGTTTGAAATCCGGGCTGCATACCTATATTGGCATAAAGAGGGTTCACAGCTTCCATAGGCATCATTCCTGGTGACCCTCTTGACATCAATCCTGGCAAAACTGTGGGCGGTCTAGCCATGGCCTGGAAAACAGACCCACCACCAAAATAGCCGGGCTGGAAAGCAACGAATGGAGGAATGGTCGGCATGACCCTTTGCACATTACTTTCCTGGCCATTAAATGCATGTACCTGTGCCTGTGTAACATGCTGCACTGGATCAGCTGCCACTGCTGGTGTCTGCTCTACATGCTGTGGCATCCTTGGCATTTGTTCCTGTTGCCTGTCAACTGCATGCTGAGATGATTCAGCCTGGGAATCCCCTGTCCTTGACTGCAAATACCTCTTCATCCTGGGATTCTTCACCAACTGTTCAAAGGTACCAACCATGCTCAAGAGCTGCGCATGAAATAAATCCTCTTGTTCCTGTTCTTCCTCTAACAAGGCTGGCTGTACTACTGGCTCCATCCGAGCAGAGGCTGACACCTGGGCACCTGTCACCTCTATATGCTGTCTGCGAGTAGAAGAGGAACTCTCCTCGGCAGGGAGCTTGCCTTTCCCTTTGTCTGTCATGCTGTCAACTAAAAGTTTAAGGGAACCTGTATCCAAAGAAAGAGACCGTACTCTTTCTCACCTGTAATCAGTTGTACCTCACTATGTGTGTCTCCTGTTCACCCAATCCAATCCGTGTCCGGGCTCTTGCAGAAAAGAGGACCCTATCCCGGCAATGGAACCATAAAACCGGTCTATGGACACATAAAGCGGTAGTTCATTCACAAATAACCTGGACTTACTGAGACACACATTCACAGAATCCTCGCTCCCTCGCTCAACAACACATTGGCCCCGAAGTCCGGCGCCCCTTGCGGTATTTCTTTATTGTTAAAAGGTTGGAAATTACAAAGCACAAGTGCAACAAAGCACTCTACTTGCATCAGCTGAATTTTACAAATTCTAGGAGAAATTTGCCAGCATAACTGCACTAAAACTGTTGCATAACATCTCAGAATGAATCCCAACTGACAGGCTCACTTCCATAGGCATCAAGCTACCCAATAGAGTACAAAACATCACAATTCAGCTTGCTGTAATTTCCTGCACAGGCCTGTTTTCAGCTCTGTTTTCAGCCCAAAATAACCCTTGTACTGTCCTGGAGGACTTTAGCAAAGTCCTACTGCATTTTGGCATCAACCGGGCAACATAACAGCCCAAAAACAGCACCTAAACAGTGCTGAAACAGCATTGTTTTGAAGAGGTTATTACCCTCTTCTGTCCCTGCTTTGGTGTAGGCACCAACTACACCTGTTCCTGTTCAAAGAGGCAACTAGCCTTTGCATATAAGCATGAAATTCACACAATTGTACCTGATTTTATCTGATGATAGCATTTCCATAGTCTGCAAGAGAGAGAAAGAGAGAGAGAGACTGTGGGGATCAATTCCTGAGTTAGGGCAAGGGAATGCACCACAAATGCTGGTTTTTCCTGCAACAAAACACCACGATTGCTGCAAATTGAGCCTCTTCTCCCAATTTCCCACGCTTCCCTCTTCTCTATGAGGAAAATGTACCAAAATTTGACACTTGGCACATTTTTAAGCCTTTTCCACATGCAATCTTCCAGGCTAAAAATATCCTGACTGGTTCACATTCTCACAACAGTCCTTTGTCAGCTTTTGGTCCCCTTGACATTCCGCACAAACTGACGCGAACACTTTTCAATTCCGACACTGCCAAAAATAGCAGTTCCCTAAATTTTAGGGATGATGTCATCTGCATTCCTTTTGGTCTCCTGACCATTTTTGACCACTATGGTCACTCCAGAATTTGCTTAGAATTCAAGATACATTCACATTTCGGTGGCGGCCACTTACTAGTGTAAACCGGCCTATACCCTCATTCAGTGGCCATGTCCTGGACACTGTCCTTCATCTTTCAGTGCCCATGTCCTGGACACTGTCATTCATCTTTCAGTGCCCATGTCCTGGACACTGTCATTCATCTTTCAGTGCAGTTCTCAGGCTTAGCCAACCACTGGTCCAAAGTCCCACTGGCTGACCCATTCTGACATTGCAATGGCCCAAGCCCTTCCAAGAGATACCGGGGGAAAGCAACAGCAACCAAAGAGAAAGAAAAGAAAAATATATACTTATAAAGAAATGTAAATAAGGAAAACAACTGCAAAAAGTTTCACCTCCTGGTGACACTTGCCACCCCCCAGCTATATCTCCCCCTTGGGAGCACCCCCAACACCATGCGTGACTCCCATCCAAACCCTGCTGTCCCATGATATACACAAGGGACTTGTGTTTTTGACCTGTAGTCAATGTTCTTATCTTGCAAAACTCAAATAACATATTTGTTCACTTTCTTCTTAGAGGGACTGGGAAGCTTACCACCCCCCAGCTATATCTTCCCCTTGGGAGCACCGCAAGACTATGCGTAACTCCCATCCAAACCCTGGTGTCCCATGGCACCAGAACCGTACACCCAAGTGTTGGGCTTGAGCCAGACCTAGGCCCAATCCGGGTCCTGATTCCCAAGGTCTCCACCTTCTTAGGAATGGCCATTAATGAGTTTAATCCTCACTAATATGTGAGTGTCGTTAACTTTAGTATTGCCAGTCTAGTTATGTCTTTCTTTTTTCACAAAGAGGAGTCTTTCATTAAGTATAAGTGGACATATAAAAGTTGAGAGTAAATCAAAGATGAAGGATGACTCCTGGAAAAATGACCATTGCTGGCAGAGCTAGTTTGGGTGTGGTAATGCCAAATGATTCCAGTACCATAGAGAGGTAGGAAGAGACTGTTCTCAGATACTCATAAAAGCATTTCGCTTGACCTCTGTTGACCTGGATGTACCCTGGATCTGGTTTTAAATAGCCAGGAGGGTGCAGGCAGCATCAAACCAAATGGAGGAAAGAGTATGTGCATCATATGTTTGAGTGCCCTCAATAGCCTCTTTTCATTTTAGCCATCCAAATCTGCCAAGCTGTGAAGCTCCTAGGCTAAGTCTACTGCCAAGGATGTGTCCTGGATGGAGAATCAACAATCTCTGCCATGGTACTTGTATGGTCGGATGTTTACGAGATCAAATTGAAGTGATAAAATCAGGTTTTTATTTCTAGAATCTGGTAGAAAGCTCTTCTTCTCTCTCAAACAAAAAAATGACACTTGGATATTTTACTGGTTAAATTAGCAGGCAATTGTTATTAAGATTAAATAGAAGAAACACCTATTGTAGAGCTTCCTTCTAGCTTTGAGCTTGTGGAGCTATTGAAGTAGTTCAAAGAGAAGCGAAAATGAAAAGAGAGAGAAGATGTGTATGTCTTTAACACACTAGGAATGTAAGTCGAGCTGCTGGAGCTCCCCTCTGTGTGTGTGCCTGCTCCTGCCCTCCCTGGCGGCTGTCTCCTCCTTGCTGCCCTCCACCTGCTCCCTTTGTCCGCCTCCTGCCTGAGCTCTCCCCCTCCACCTTCTCCTTCCTTCGTACTTCCCAGTCCTGTCCACGTGATCGCCATTCCCTGCGCCTCCTTCTGCAGACTGTGAGCCGCCTGTTATTGGGAGAGTGATGGAACCCCCCCCACCCCCCCCCCCCCCCCGAAAAGAAAAAAAAAGGGAAAAAAAAATCACCACTTCGGTTGAGTACTCCGCCCTTCTAGGCTAATGCTTCATTTGCTGGCAGATGGGACACTTTGCTTGAGCTTGTCCTCACCATCAGTCTAGGAAGACGCCTCCAGAGGTCCCCCCCGTTCCCAGTTCAGATCCTCATCAGGGGGGTGGGGGGGATACTGGCCCCGGGCATCATCGCACCAAGGCCATGCCTCAGTGGTTCTCGATGCAGGAGAGTTGCAGACCGCTCGCCTAAGGCAGAACACTCGTCGGCAGAACGGCGCTGCCAGGCTGTCAAGGCACAGGAGGATATGGTTTTTGTCAGAGATCTGTTATGAGCATTTAACTCAGCAGCCCTCCGACGGTGATGGGGCCCGCCCCCACCCCGCCAACACAAGCAGTACCCTCGAGGAACCCGCCGTCTTGCCCCCCCTTTCTAGAGACCGTTGCCTTGTCATGATCTTGCTCCAGGCATCTAGATTCCCATGAGGCCCTCTGACCCTTTAGAGCCTTTGGCAGGTCTACAGCCCCCCCCCCCCCCCCCAGGGGGCCCGGGCACAGCCGCTTGTCTCACTGGAGCACTCCCGATGCCCTTCGACTATGCGTGACCCGGAGAGGAGGCAGTAGGCTAGTTAAGTCCACCGTTTCTTGGAGCCGGTAGAGATGACCATCACGACCTCTCCGGTGCAGGCTCTCCCCCTAGAGTTCCCCCTCCCCCCCCACCCCCGAGTGCTGGGGCAGCCAATTGACTACAGCTTGTTCCGATGCCTCCCCATTGAAGGAGCCGGTATTTTCGAGGAGACACTGGCTCCCATTCGTATATGTGTGGTTCTACATCACTCCAAGCCTTCCACGTGTAGAGTGACGCAATGATCTTCTCCTTCCCCCTGAGTGCAGCACCGGGAACGGATTGGAGCATGGAGTTGGTGTTTGCTGCCATTAACGGGTAAGCCATAGAGCTCTCACACCATTTGCATGATGTACGTATCATTGACGTGCTCGCTCACTTCTAGCCATTGGCACAGATGGAGGTGGGTGGCTATGGCCTCAGTGACCCGGAAGGGAAGATGGTGTCCTCCAACCTGGAGGAGCTGCTTTTTGTGTTTCTTCATGTTTTAGTGGCAATACCCTTTCCTCCCTCCTACAGATACATGCATTGTGATAGGTGGAGCCCAAAGTATGCATATTCCAGGGCTCGGACAGAGTGGCTCCACATGGAGGGCGATTTACATGCCCATTTGGTGCGGCTTCGCCCAAGGACAAATAATGACTATTCTCTGTCCAAACTCATGCCCAAGACTCTATGAGTGGAGGGTAGTTTTGACAGTTCTGCCTCCCATAGATCTTAGTTATGCGGATTGTCTCATGGAACATTTAGGGTTTGGGAGGACCATTGTGCTTTTAGATTCGCGGAGTCCTTAGAGAGGAGCTTCATAGAGCAGTAATTGGTGGGCCCATCGACATTCTCCTCTTCCAAGAGCATCATCTTTCTGAGGGAAGTACCTTGCGGAAAGATCCTCAGGGCAGGAGTCACACCTTCTGGTAATACCTTCGAGACACAGGGTGGAGTACACATTTGCGTCAGCGAGCAGCTATTACTTGCAGTGGTTGACTCGGGCACCATTGTCATTGGTAGAGCTCAGTGGGTGACCATCAGGATCGGAGAGGATATAGTGGGCTTTCTGAACGTATATGTGCTGAATGCCGTAGTAAGTAGAGCCACTTTTTGGAGTACAGTTTGCCAGTTCCTCTCATAGGATCTCCTCTATCTTGATGCATAGCTCGGAGGCCCGAATGAGGTTGTCAAGTGCTCAAATGTATGTCCTGCCTCCAGGGGTCCTCTAGGGATAGAATAACTAGTGCATGATCGGAGAAGGTAGTGTGCAGAAATCATGCCACCACGTCCACAAGCACACTCATCTACATAGAATCGGTATAATCCTGACACGTTAGGGCCTTTACTACTATCGGATCTCGAGAAGCAGAGACTCCTGGGGCTGCGTCCAAACTCCAATAAATGCCAAGGGTCATGTCACCTCAAAGCCAAAATCAACTCCTCCCAAGCCGAGTACTCTTATGCCAGAAACGATAGCCATGCCACCTCCGAGTCTATTCTCTATCGACTCTTAACATGTTGAAATCCCCACCCATGTACCAAAAATCTAGCAACTTGCAAATGTCCAACACTTTCTTTGCTAAGAGATGAACTATGAGTGGCAAAGAAAATTTTATTGCATTTGCCACCCATTTGGATCCAAAATGATTCTTGAGCATGATATCAATACTCTGCCTTCTAGTCCATGTCATGTCGCACAACTCAATCCTCATAGTGCAAAGAGTACCTCCAATCCAAAGAGCATCAGGATACTTTTCATGCTCCCTCTGCAAGGCTGCCAGCCTGCACCTGATAACCCTCTCATGATCAATAATCTCGTGTCTCCTCTGTAAGGCCATCTTGTGGTAAAAACCACGGATCATCTGCAACGCATGTGCAACACCCTGTGGGCAATCAGAGAAGTCCTGGGAGCTGCAGATGTTAGCCACCTGGCGGGAAAGCTCATCATTCAGTAGAAGTGCACGGGAATACAAATGGGGTGTAGAGCCATGTTGCCCAAGATCTATGATACTCAAACCATTGGGTGGTTGGCCCTCGTAGTCCTAGTTGCAATGCATATACATCATCCCCTATCAAGAACACAATCATCATAAAGCAGTCTAGGTGCACATAGATATGTCCTGCATCTCTTCATCTGCTGGACCAACTGTAGAGGAGGAAGGAGGGCTTCCTTTGAATGCTGTCCTCAATCCAACAGTCCCTTCCGTGTATAGAGAGGATAAATATCTCTCATGCGGCTGTCTTTGCAGCGTGCACCACCCCTTCACGTCCTCCTCTTTTATTTGTTGGCTTCTCGACCATATTAAAATCTCCCCCAATCATCCAATGATCTGCATGGCAGAAAGTTGTCTGTGAGAAGCCTCCACAAGGAAGTCCTCTCCCCTCTATGATTGGGGCATAAATATTAAGGATACCAACATGTATATTGTCCTACATGACAATAATCCATTGTGCTCTACATGCATCACAACACCATGGCCAATAATACAAGGCAAGATGGACTGGGAAACTAAAATATGTTGTGATTACATGGTGCTTCAGATAGGTAGAGAGAAAGAGCGAGAGACAGAGAAAGTGTGGGAGCATAAGATGGAGAGAGTGATTGCACAACTCAAATGATGCTCATATTAATATGAAGAACCCACCCTCTGCAACATGATGTGGTCATCTAAAATGGATGGATCAAAGATGAGCATCATGGTTTTTTTTTTCATGGGACTATGGACTTACGTCTCCCAACCCGAGAGATGGTTTGGCATGGTTTTTTTTGGTGTTTGAAATTCTTAAGATTTGATGGTGGTTATAAGGATTATTTCTAATCCAAGTTTATGGTGTCTATAAAAGTGATTACATGTGGTTTATTGTTTTTTTTGTTGATTTTACATGCTCTAAGCTACCAATTTCACCATGTAAATGTACAAAATTTATGCAATGGATAAACAAAAAATCACAACTTCCTCACTCTAATTCATGCACAAGCGGCTTATGTTTTTAGGTTAGTTTATTCCACTTTGAATTTAGAAATGCTAAGAACAAAATTATGAAATGCATGAACGAAAAATCACTTCTTCCTCACTCTAATTCAAGAAGAGGATGTCCTTTGGAGTGGTCTTCTCTCACAAATGGTAGAATGGGGGTAAGTAGCTAATAAAAGAAAGAAAAAAAAACCTACAATCAAACCTATCTAGCAAGCATCCATCAATCATGCGAGATTCAATCGAGAGCACAAGCAAGCAAGATTAGAGAAGAGAACACATCTTAAGTATTATATACAAGGGAATGAATGTGTAATGATCATTATTGAAGTTGACTTATATAGGGAAGTTAAACTTAAGTATTCTATGGTTGCAAGGGAATGAACGTGTAATGCTTATTATGGAAATTGACTTATATAGGCTAGTTAAAAATTAAAAATGGTACAACCACTATTACGAGTCTTAAGTAAGTATGTACACAAATTTCTTAGACCTCCCCTGTTTGGCATTAAGCTCATCGTCGTAAGATCACTTTAGACTTCCCCTAATTTGACATTAAGCTCGTGGTAAGGCTGCTTTATATTCTAAAGTGCTATCTTAAGCACATGAGGGTATAGTCCTTGGAGGGTAGGGACCTCCAAAACTAACAAAAAGCAACACCAATCATCTCATAATGAGATGACCATGGCTTGCGGGTCATGACATCAGCTAAATCTTCCCATACACGGTACTACTCACTCGGAGCTCTAGGAAACTAGTGCAACTCCAGTGCACCCACCACCTGGCTCTGGACAGGGCCTTATTGACACAATTTCCTCTCCCGTCCCATGTTGGCTCCAAGAGCAGATCCTCCTCTTCCCAAGATGGATGGATGATTTTCTCTTTGTGTAACATCCCCTTGTGGGTCTCTGCAGCCTCCATGACGAGCTCTGTCCACTTGTCTTTTTAATTTTCCTTGGTGGCTGCCTGCCCTCAAGACAGAGGATGGATCTTCGTGCCCCACTCCAGCGGTTCCAGGTCATTGGCTTTTATGATTGCATCTGGCAGACTGATCCTCCTTCGTTGGAGATTGCAGAGGACCCATCTTGACATCTATGCAGTGGGAGAGTCGACCTCTGACCTGTTTGTAGTGGTACTAGGAGAGTGGTATTGGTGGGCCATACAACACACTAGACCCATCCCAGCTTCTCCTTCTTCACAGACACAGATCACAGGGATGCAAAATTTAGCTCCACCGCCAAAGAGACATCACCTCCCACGCATTGCAGCATTGGCTAGGCCAGGGCTTGACACTGGACAGGACCCAATTTCGTAGAATTTGAGATGCAATTCTGGAGCAGCTCCCACTCCTGCTAGATCTTTCTCTGAGGTCATGCCTTGGGGGCTTTGCTTGTCGAAAGGGTCGCCTAGTAAGCTGCGGCCAGTGCAGGACACCTTGAAAAGAAAACTGTTAATAAATGACTCATCTCAGTAATAAGTATTATTGTGTAGAAGCAAAATAAACTATTACTATGCAAACTCCCTATGGTCCTTTCTGTATCGATATATGAGGAAGTTTACTATTTGGGAGGGGGAGGGAAAAGCTGGAGAGGGAGCTCCCTCTTGTGTTCTCTTTTTACCTCTTTGGAGGGATGTACATGGTAGGCTCCCCTCTGGGGCTGCTAGTTTTGTAGTGTGCTTTTCTGCGGATATTCCTCTTTTATGACTAATGAAGGGCCTTCAAGTTCTATTTGGATATCACATCTTCAGCTGTAAGCAATGAGTCCCTAATGGCACTACATTTGGTGTGTTATCAGGTAATGCATTGTATGCAGTCAAACTAGCACTAAATGATCAGAAAGGCATTTTGGACTCTTGGAATCAAGACCTGGCAGATCCATGCAGCAGTTGGAATTTTTTTCCCCTGCGATAACCAAAAACATGTGATCAAAGTGTATGTTGCAATCGGCCAGTATTTGATGAGGTGATTTAGAGGAGCCAGCATAGACCAGATTGGCTGGCTTCTGAGAGCAGGAGAGGAGCATCCGTTGGAACCTAGCCTCCCTGCATTGGCTCCAGGAGAGTACACCTCATAGCCCATGGATTGAGTCCTAGTTGGCTTCAGCCCGTACAGAGCTTAGTTCCATTGAGGAGCGGAGGGTGGAGTATGGATACCATGCTAGAGCCTCCTTTTGGACCCAGGTGGGAGACAAGGTCACCGGCGATAGCAAGCCCACACAGACAGAGGGATGGTATCCGTAGGTTGCGAGGCCAGGATGGATCCATTGTTGCAGACTCCCCCCATGTGATAGCCATTGCCAAAGATTTCTTCTACTCTCTCCTCATGGGTGTCCCCTATCCTCAGAGGTACTGGATGTGCGTGAGTGGGTTTGGCGACATACAAGAGATGTGTTTGCTCCTGCTCTCAGGACTTTCCTGTTGACTCTCTTTATGGTAGAGGAGCGTGTGGAGGCTCAGACGGCACTCCCTAGGGGGAAATGTCCAGGAGAAGACATGTTACGACCCTGTGTTTTTCTCTTGACAATATGCAAGTATGCACGGGGACATGGTGGACAGTGAATGGCACCAGTTTGGGGCCAAATGATTAAAGTCCCTTCTCATAACCCATGGGGACAAAGGTTGGAGGGGACAAAGGTTATTAAAACCATTAAAAATAAAAGAACACCCCCTTTTTGAAGATCGTGGCCTTTTTTGGAGGGGTTACGCTATTATTTGGGGAGTGTGCTTTTTGGCTGCTTCTTTGCTTTTTCTCTCCCCCCCATGGAGGGCAATCGTGGTTGGGCAGGACTAGATGGAGGTGGGCTGAACACAGCAGCAGTCGGGCTATAGGAAGCGCACCTCTCTTGACTACTGGTGGGCTGAACAAAAGAGTAGCCGGGCTGCAGCTCTCTCTCTCTCTCTCTCTCTCTCTCTCTCTCTGGTGAAAAGCGGACAGGTCTGCAGGGAGGGCTGGTTGGGCAGATGCAACAGAGATACGTGCTTTTCTCCTTGGAGGACTGGCGGGCTGGTCGAGCTGCAGATGGTTGTAGGAAGGGAGGCGCAGGACTGCAGGTTCCTATCTTTCTCTCTCTTCGCCAGCAAGTCAGGCTGTAGGAAGCGCACATCCGATCTCTCTCTTCACAAGTCTGGGGGAGGTTGTGGAGACTGAAGGCAGCTCTCTCTCTCTCTTTCTCTCTCTTTCTTTCGACTAGAGATTGAGGAGTCAGGCCAGCAAGCATTGCAGCTAGCCTCAGAGTATAGCCGCACCAGAGGTACACTGATTGATCGGGCTATAGAGCTGGGGCGGTCCAGGCGCCCCAAGATGAGAGGCCCATCTTGACACCGGTGGAGACTACAACAGAGGATCAGGACCATACTAGCACGGCATGGGAGAGGTCTAGTCAGAGTACTCACCATGGAGGACATTGAGGATATCCGCCATCGACCGATGAGAGACATCTTTGGATAGTGATGTATATGATGCTTACCTTTGTTGCTGGAGTTCTCCTTTCCAGATGTTATCCATTAGGAGCTCCTAGTACCTTACGTTAGTTGTTTAGTTGTTTTAGCTTTTCTTACACAGACATTGTATCAGATCCACCAATTGTTGTAACCTTTTTGGTCTCATAGGTCATTTTGGCCTTTTGAAGACGTTAATATATCATTTCATTTCATTTCTCCCATGGGAAGGAGCGGGCTGAAGGAGGCTCACAGCCGGGACTGTTTTGAGATTGTTTATGGGCTGTTTTGGTTGGCTGCAAGTACAGGGTCACTTGGATGTGTTTCCTGGCATGGAAGTGATGCAAGCTCGCATGGGTGCATGTTCATGGAGCAGATTGTTTTCTTCCTGCTTGAAAGGAATAGAGGGACCTACAGTTGTTGGCATACCTATGTTTCTAGATTTTTCATGAGGAAACAGGTCACTGGATGTATGCCATTGTCTTTGAATGGTGCTGTGTATGTCTTAGTGTGGAAACACGAGGGGAAACAAGCGTTAAGGGATAGGTCGTAGGTTTCTCGAGGAAACATGTTTTTGGTTTCTCCAGGAGATAGGTCGCATGCAGGCAGTGGATACAGGGATTGACACATGCTTTGTACAGCCTCAACAAAACCGAGAAAAGAACGAAGTTGTTTCACTGTTTGTGGTATAGGCCAGGCTAGAACCTTCTGAACTTGGTCATAATCAATGCTCAATCCGTCTCTAGTGATCTTGTGTCCCAAGTAAATGATTTCTGTCATAAAAAACTCACATTTACTTAATTTAGCATATAGGCGATTCTGTCTTAAAATAGTTAAGACAATCGTGAGGTGTCTAACTTGATCCTCAAGAGTACGACTATAAACTAAAATATCATCCAGGAACTCAACCACGAATTTTTCCAAATGTTCACGAAAAAGATCGTTCATCATTTGCTGGAAAGTGGCTGGAGCATTGGTTAACCCAAAAGGTAATACGAGAAACTCATAATGGCCATACCTAGTCCGAAAGGTAGTTCTTTCGACGTTGCTTTTATGAATACGTATCTGGTGATAGCTAGTACGTAAATCTATCTTCGTGAAATACTTCGCTCCAGCTAACCGGTCAATTAGGTCATCTAATGTAGCGAGAGGATAACGGTTCTTGATTGTCAGCTTGTTCAATCTCTTGTAATCTACACACATTCTCCAGGTGTTGTCCTTCTTTCTCCTAAGTAACACAGGTGCACTCCAAGGTGATTTACTTGGACGGATCTAGCCATCCTCAAATAATATGCGAGTTGTTTGTTCAACTCATCTTCCTCAGCTTGGCTCATCCTGTAAGGTGGAATACTAACAGGTTGAGCACCAGTAAGCCTGATGGCAGTTCCTTAGGAAATTCATCTTGAAACGAATCAAGTATCTTCTTTAATTCTTTGCTTTCAAACACACTTAACTCATTGACATCCATAGTAGGTATGAGAAATGAAGAAAGTGGAATCAAGACACAATGGAAAGCATTATACAAAGAAGAATCCATTATATTTTCAAAATCAACGTTATTTACAAGAGGTCCCTGAGAGGGATGCATACAATCACCTAAGATACAATACTGGGTGTTCTTATGTTCAAAAGAAAAAGTATGACTAGACCAATCTATATGGACCTGAAGGGTCTTAAACCACTCAATTCCTAATAACAAGTCTACATGCTCTAGATGCATAACATAGCACTCCAGAATATCTTCGTAGTCCTGAATCCGAATCGATAGCTTCTCCACCTTTCAATCCCATACTTGCCGACCCGCAGGTAGGCGTACCTCGTAGGTATGATCGCTAGGTGTTGTGTCCAGACCCAATTTCTGCACAAGTTTGTAATTAACAAAGTTGTGTGAGCTGCCAGGGTCTAGAAGAATGTGGATTCTATGGCCATGCACTTCTCCATAAACTCAGAGAAGATCATGCAAGCCAAAAACTTTAGAGTTGAACATACATACAATTAGAACAGGAACTAGGGGGAGAAAGTACAGTGACTAGTACCTGTTAAAGTCAACTGGTTGGTTGCCTTTGGCTTGGGTCATGCATTGCTCTTTGCACCCTTTTTCTTTGGGCACTCGTTACGCATATGTCCTTTTTCTTCGCAAATGAAGCAACGTCCCTCCTTCTTGAGCTTCAAAGCCTTGAGGAGACGGTTTTTCTTTGCTGGGGTCGAAGGAGAATTCTTCGAAGGTTGGTCCGAAGACTTTCCTTCTGTCGTGCTAGCCATCGGTGCGAAGAACTTCCGTTTGTGCTTGTTTCCCTGCTAGGTCACGGGTTTAGATTTGGAAGAGATCATTGTATCGTCATAAATACGAGCAGAATGAATGGCCTCGTCCAAAGTTTTGCATTTGTTGTTTGTAACCTGTAAACGGTACGAGTCGGGTATACCGGCTACGACGAAACCCAAAAGAGTCCATCTTCGTAGCTTGCATTTGCAAGTCTCTAAATTTCTGGAGTAGACCTCATAAGTGAGGTTTTGCGAGGTCATGGTCAAATTGGCAAACTGAGCAACGATATCATAGTTATCCTCCTTGTTGAGGAGTTCTTTTTTGAAGACTTCTTCAAACTGTGCCTAGGTCGTTGGTTTAGGTTTGAGTTCTTTCCACCAAAGCAAAGCTTTGCCTGAGAGGAAACCTGCTGCTAATTGAATCTTTTTGCCATCGTCATATGGATGAAACTGGAAATGGACCTGCCACTTATGTAGCCATGTGTCCACTATCTCCTTGGTACGTTACTTTTGCTCGCCCCCTGGAGTAATGTTGGGGCCTAAAGCAGATGCCAAGGTATCCATACCCGAGAGAGTAGATAGGGTAGTGGTCAATAAAGAGATGGAATTCTGTAAAGCTTGCATCTGTGCGGCGACTTGTGCCTGACGTTCCGAGAAAGAAGCTTCGAAAGCAACTTTAAACTCTTGAAAATCAGATTTTGAAACAAAATCGTCGAAAAGATTGCCATCGGTGGCTTCCGTAGCCGGCAGGTCTTCACGTTCGGGAATGGGTTCCATCTCGGATTCTTGGGTCGACATCTTGAAGAGGGCAAGATGAGAGAAAAGCTTGGCTTTGTACAAGGAAGAGTGTTAGAGAATACGAGGAGGAGTGTGGCAAGAAGCCTTCCTGAGAGGAGAATTTTATAGACCTTCCGAAAAGCATGTGTGTTTATGCATTGCTTTTGTGTTTTTTAAATTTTTTTTTTAAAATATAAAAGAAACCATGCTTGAGGGCTTAAAAAAAAACCCACCCATAATGCTTGGTTAAAAAAACTAAAAAAAAACACAAAAGCTACTTAAACTAGTCGCATAAAAGAAAAAAAAACCACATGCTTTTTGTTCAAAAAAAAAACACGTGTTTGCTTTTATTATTATTAAAACCCCTTCATATAGGTTCTAAAAACGTAAAGCAACATGCGCGTTTTTGTTTTTTGAAAAAAACGAAGCCTTAAATTACCACCCGTCTCGGCTGTGCTTTTCGCTTTTTCTCTGCAGCACCGATAACGCGGACTTGCATCGCTTCACACCAACCCACCTTCGACTGGTTCATGGGGACCTTTGGCTGCCTTCTTCCCCCATAAGGATTGCGCAGCCACACATTCGCCAAGTACATAGTCGCCGACCAGCACTCTTGCGTTAACTGCTCACATACAGAAAACAACAGCCGTCGATACTCTCTCTCTCTCTCTCTCTCTCTCACGGATTCGCACAGCCGACATGCTTTTCTTTTTTTATTAAAATAACCCCTCTTTCTTTCTTTCTTTCTTTCTCTCTCTCTCTTATGGATTCGCACAGCCGACATGCTTTTCTTTTTTTATTAAAATAACCCCTCTTCTTGCTCAGCAAGACAACCCTTTACAAGACCAAAATCCCCAACACGGGTTCCAACGATGCAAAAATAACATGCTGAAATCTGAAAAAACAGTAGTCTACTCGAACTCATACCTTTTCTTTGACCTCTTTTTTCTCTACCTACCGACTTGCTCGTTTTCGAGGCTTGCTCTGATACCAGTGTCAAATCCCCAAAGAATCACCTCGTAGAACGCTCCTGATACAAGACTCGAAACCTGCAAAACAAAGCCAAGCAACGTGAAGGGGGTGTAGGCCTGACTCACCTCCCAACCTTGACAACCGTGGGCAAAACCCACAAGTCTTGGCTGTCCCCACCGAGCCATGAGCTGAGTTAACTAGCTGGACGTACTGACCAATCTCTACCTCGTGACGTCCCATACCGCCACGAAGCTACCCTCACGGGCCTTGAGACTGTTGGCAGCCTTGGCTGCATAAAGCAGTTGCACGTTTGCACTAGATCCAGGCTCTTGACCATAGAGCTCTCACAAGGACACGCGGGACTCTATATACTATTGACTAACCTTGGCCACCCTTTTATAGGCTCTTGGCCGGTCATCGGGCGTCCACACTTGGGCCCCCGTCCGTCCATACTTGGGTGCCTGCTCGTTAGTCTATCCCTAGCCCAGCTCGCCAATCAGCCTGCCTAGCTCCAAGCTTCCCCAAGCCTCGAAGCTAGTCTTGTGTGGGTGTAGCACACGGTAGATACACACTGTGCACATGACAGGGCCCCTTCCGCACGGTTATGTGGGTCCCAGTTGCTTGGGCCATTGAAGCCAAGGCTGTCGTGTCATATGAGGAGGAGGGTGGGGAACTAGCCCTTTTGGTCTCTCACCTTCATATTTCTCTAGGGCTAGCCCCAGCTCCATATATTGGTCACTAGACTCCAAGTTCTAGCTAGAGATGGGAGATTTGCAGCAGTATTGCTGCGTGGCACATTTGGAGAGCTCGATGCAGCAAAGCCATCAAAGGCACCCTCACCTCGCTAGCAGAGTCCATCCGGAGTGTGTTGCTCGATATCATTCATACCCTCCGTGGACGGGGCGCGCGGGGGGGGGGGGGGGGGGGGGGGGGGGGAGGCTTTAGGGTGGCTGAGACCGCATGCAAAAGCGCCGAGAGGCCTTCCTGAGGATCCAACGTCACGGTCCCTTTCTAACTGATAGTGGTGGTGAGCCCACTTGGAACTATAGACCACCTGTGGTTGTTTCCCCCTCCCCCCATTGTATGAGATAGCCTTCTCCTCCTAGAGCAGCCAGCCGGAGGAGAAGAGCATCCTCCCCCTTTTATGTTTCTTGACTCTCGTTCCCCATGTGGAGCGGAGTTTGTACTCAGCCATTATGGCTGTTTTCTTGGTAACTGATAGAAGGATCTTTTTCCTGGGAAAAGAAAAGGGAGTAAACAGAAGAACTTGGTTAGGTATCCACAATTTCCACTGTGTCCTTGTAGTTTCACAGATCTGTTATACATGCATTTATGCATGTACTTATGTATGCACTATGTGTGTATGTATGTATGTAATGCACATATCTATGTGATGTTTGTATGCACCTAATGTATGCATGCATGTGTGTGTACGATGTATGTATGTGTTCTCTCATGAAGTTCAGGACATCAGCATAGATGATGACTTTTAGGTAGGCTTCTAAGGTGGCAGGCTTTGATTTTTAGTGGAGGAGTTCTATCATTTAATGTCATGGGTTTTTTATTTTCTAGGTTGCATCCCTTGGAGAAGGCATTTCTTTAGAGGCACGGTTGATAAGCAGGTCCTATCCTTTGGTGGCATATTTTGAATTAAAATTGTGTTCTCTTTCAGTTTTCATTACATAGTTAAAATAACATCATGAGGTTGGTTGATTTGCAGAAAAGAAGCCGCCCTCAAGCAGCGCGAGGTACAAAGACGTCAAATGCTGCCATGTTAATAATTGTTCTGTTGTTGGCATGAATATTAGGGGATTTTGTTCTAAATTTTTGCTCAAGGAAATGGCTTTTGATGTTGAAAAGAACCAAGATATTTTTCTTCTACGTTTCATAGATTAAGGCACCCATGCACAGGTGCCAATCTCGCACATGCACATGCACATGCACGTTAGGACCTCTGCTTCAAGCTGTAGTAGGTAGCAAATGATAAAGCACAGATAAAGAACAATTTTTGTTTTAGAAAACAGGCTGAAATATTGGGGTTAGGTACATCTAGGCTAGGTCACTAGTTGGAAAAGTTCTTAGGGGGTATGCTAAAGGTACGGCCTTTGCTAAGTCTATGCAACACATCGGGAGGTGAGATGTACAAGTAGAAATGAACTTCTGGACTGGAGGCTAGATAAGCACTTTGACACCTTTGTGCCTGCCCACTGTGAAACTGTGCTTGAAAGAAGATAAGCAGCCTTACTCCCAGCACATTTGGGGGGAGACCGTATAGGGGAC
This sequence comes from Cibotium barometz, assembly GCF_041138505.1. Lineage (NCBI taxonomy): Eukaryota > Viridiplantae > Streptophyta > Polypodiopsida > Cyatheales > Cibotiaceae > Cibotium > Cibotium barometz. The sequence goes on along the minus strand of NC_141064.1, from coordinate 20,922,748 downwards.
TCGAGGGGGAAAGTAGCTAAAACAGAGAAGATGGGTTTTGAGCTTATCACTAATTAAGTGATTAATTAGTGATGATTAAGAGGACTTCTATGAGATCCTAGGCTCTGATACCAGTGAAACAAAATAAAAGGGGTGCAGGAAAGCTCACCACACCCAACGGAAGGATCAGTACTTTGATCCACCCTTGAGCCAGGGGCTAAGGTTCCATGCGACAGATACCTGCCTGTTAGCACTGGCGTCCCATACCACCAACGCCTGCCCACAAGGGCCATTCGCAAGACTGTCTGTGATCTGCCATGCCACGGCAGGAGTAGAAACTCTGGTCCAGGCGCACAGACCCATCAGAAGTGCACTGCACAACTGACTACCAAGTAATAACCCAAGGTATCACTTTTATAGTGATGACAGCCGCTATGAATAGCTAACCTGCTATAGATAGCCAGCAGCCTAGTTTATTAATTTTGAACCTTAGTCCAATGTATCTGCCTGCTAGCTCTTAATCCCAAGGCCCCCCAACCTTGTTGGATTAGGCTCGCTTATCCGAGGATTAGCTCCAGGTACACAACACTGCGCATGCTTTTTCTGCAGGATCTCGTATGCGCTTTCAGCGTACTGCCCTTGTTCTCTTGCACATCCTTCCTGCTGGCCATCCCTGTCATGCCTGGCTACCTCCTCAAAATGCCGGCAGACCGGCTGCACTGCCCAGGGTTGGCGCTGCCGAGAGCTTGCGGGGGCTGCCTTGCTGCGCTGCTCTTGGCCTGGCTGCTGTGCACAGCAGCCACCTAGGATAGCCTTTCTTGGCTGCCCGAAGGCTGCCAACCAAGCCCTTCGCAAGGCCGCCCACTTACTAACAGTCACACACAGCCTATTCATGCCTTATCAATTTGGGTACTTGCTACAGTTCATCACACATAAAACATCACTCTTCTCATCCTTCTGACACATGATTACATATGCAATCCTTGGACGCCAACAAAAAACCTTGTACAAGTTCAGTAGAGCAATCACTTTTGATAGAAGGAGAAAACGATGAGAGGAATACCTGGGAACTCTGGCATCTACAACGCCTAAACACGCATACCTCTTCAGCCTCTGTGTCCTAACCATACAGAATTTAGCTCAAACTCTTTAATGATATGGTTATTTATTTCCTTTTATGTCAGCTTAGGCATACTAAGAACATCATTTGATCACAGATGTCGTCCCATATTAAGGACATAATTTAAACAATGATTTGGTCCCATGATGAACTGTGTTTACAATGATCAGTTGTACACGATATGAACCCATAAGTTATGCGTGGGATAATTTTTACAATGATAAGTTGTACATGTTGTGTGTTTCAATCATGTCTTTGCACAGAGATTTATATCATTACGCCCCTCCCCAACCCCACAGAGATTTATAGCAATACGCCCCTCCCCAACCCCCCCCACACACATACACACGCACACACACATGCATGTGTGCACAAGTGTGTGCATGCAATTACATGCAATGTAGATGTGCTTATCAGCATTAATGAGAATTTAAAAATACAAGTAATAACTATATTTTTTCTTGTTACCTTCAGGCTGCTCTCAAAGCTGCGAAGCAAACAAAGGATGCCAGGGATGATGAAATAGCTGCACTTCGTCTGGAAGTTGAGGTGTGAAATGTAGTAAGCATGCAAATCACTCATAAAATGTTGTGTCACTATTGTTGACTTATGATGGTTACAACAGGCTGCCAGAGATGAAGCAGCTGCTGCACTTGAACAAGCACGAAATGCAGAAGGAGAAGCACACTCTTTATGCACTATGACACAAAGGATGATACTGACACAGGAAGAAATGGTCAGATTACTTTTCTTTCCATTTTTAGTTTTATGGGAGAGTCGAGACCCTGTCCTTATGTAACTGCAGTAGTTTTTGTCCTGTGACCTGTTCTCTTCCACACAATACTGAATCTCTCACTCTTCCACTTGTTGGCAGGAGGAAGTAGTTTTGAAGCGTTGTTGGCTTGCCCGATATTGGGATTTGTGTGTGAGATATGGTATTTTTTTTTGCCTTTGCATTTGGATGAGATTTTCGTGGAACATGTAGTGATACATTGATATTTGGAATTGCTCAGTTGAAATCTATTTCCTAGCTAAGGCCCAAGGGGCATCTAGCCTGAGTGGTAAGAACTGGGACTGCAGGTGTGGAAGTCCCAGCCTGGAACTGTGGCATAAGAAGTCTTGTATGTGTAGGTGTTCACCACTTCTATTAATTCCCCTTCTGGATATAAATTTATACCGTGCACATCTCACCATAGAAAGAAAGAAAGAAAGATTTTATTAACGTCTTCCAAAAGACCAAACTCGGCCTATGAGACAAATCAGTGTACCTGTGTGGGGTATCCTCTGTCATCCCAACAAAATGAAAAAGTACTGAACTAAAAAGCTGAATCTGGGTGTGCAATAAGTACAATGAGTGGGGGAGGGGATGGAGCTCTACTACTACGAGAGTGCAAAGCTATATGCATGGAGTATACAATCATGATATGCAACCTAGCTAGCTCCATCTTGTACCATACTGGGGGTATAAAATGTTATACATCAATGAAGGGGGTGTCCACAGCTCCCGTAAGAACATGCCTGGGTCTGCTCTGAAGCGAGCCAGTCGCTCCGCACCCTCTCTATGAAACTGAGCTCTGATCTCTGTCATCTCTCTCTGGTATAGGCGTGGTGTTCGAAAGCCAGGTGTCCTCTGTCTCCTGCGGGCTCTGAGTGTCTCTGCTCTCTGGAGAGTAATTCCCTGCTGTGTAGGGGCTGGGAGTGGGGTGGATCTCTGAAAAAATGTAGTAATCTGTGTCTATCGTCCGCCCTCTGGAGCTGTCTGAGCCTGTAAAATGATGTCTCTCTGTGACGCTGTATGTCTAGAATGAATCTCCCTAGTATGCGCTAGTCTGCTGCCTCAAAGAGCTGGCGTAGGGAATGTGGCTCTCTGGATAAAATGGGATATCTCTCTTTGATGGATGTATATGCTATGCATCTGCATACATAATGCTCCTCACTCTCCACCTCCTCTCTGCACAATATGCATACCCTCTCCTCTCGGGGGATCCGTGTTGCTGTGCGAGTCTCGATCTCCAATCGATGTGATGAGACTCTAAGCTGACCAATAGCTACTTGGGAGCCGTGTGGTAAAAATCCCTCCATGTATCTAGGCCTCTCTATAAATCCATCATCAGTGATACTCATGAAGTGATCTCTGTAGTATAGCATCTTCGGTGGAAGAGTCTGTGTAGGCGATATCCATGTCTCTCGTGTATAGAGCTGCCATAGGTCTTGTCTCAATACTTTGTTCCTCTCACTATGAGAGAGACGGATATGTGGTGAATCCCTTTCATACTGGAATGGTGGTAGATGATCCATGTCTAGGCCATGCTGTAGCCTGTGAGAACCAATGTGTGACCTGTGCATACCATGATCCTCTGTCTCTTGCCTCAGCCAGCTGTCTAGATGCCTCAAAAGCTCTGTATGACAATCTGTCCTGTGGCATCTCTCTGAATCTGTCTAGCAAGCATATAGTTTGGAATATGGCCTCTACCATCATAGGAGGCGCAACAAACTCTGCTCGGATAATGTCATGAGATACTGACGGTTTGCTGCGTATCATGCGTGCCATCATGAGGGCCTGTGGTCTCTCTATTTGTGTCGACCAATGGGTAGCAAGGCGTTGCGCCCATACCGCTGTAAATTAGTGCCGGTGTGACTAATGTGTCAAATAGCCACCCTTTCGTCCGGGGCTCCTGAAATTGCGCCTGGTGGCACTGTCTCTCTAGCATAGCCAATGCTGCATATCCTCGTGTCAATCTGGATGCTGAACCCATGGTGAAGCTCGTGGCTGCTCTGCAGAGAAGGTAACCCCTAGGTACACGTATGATGTCACCACCTCCAGTCCTACGAGAGTGAATGTCAACTGACTCCTGCCCTATCTCGATGTATGAAAGACCATAACCTTGGTTTTTCCAAGGTTCACAGTAAGACCCCTCTGTGTGCAGAAATCATCGAGTGCATGTAGATGTTGCTGTAGACCTCATGGAGTCTCAGACACTAATACAATATCATCAGCATAAAGCATAATATGTACTGATGTACCTGCTAGTTCAACTCCATCTCCGCCTCCTCGTGTAATGAAGTCAGCCACCTCATCAATGTATACCCAAATAGCGTGGGGGAAAGTGGGCATCCTTGCTTCACACCAATGGTGCTAGCAATAGTCTCGGACATACCTCCTGGGCATTTGACTCGCCCAAAAACATGCTCATATAATGCATAGATGCCCCATGTCATATCTGCTGGTATGCCAAGAGACTGTAGGCGCTGAAAGAGCCTCTCTCGTGGTACTGTGTCAAATGCCTTGCGGAAATCCACAAAGCAGCAATAGAGCTTTCTCTTCCTCACTCTGGCCTGATCAATCATACATATCAAAGTGAATACATGGTCAGTGATAGAGAAAGCTCTCCTGAAGCCTGCCTGCCCCGATGAGCGTAAACCTGCTTGCTCAGCATATAAGCTAAGCTCTTGCTCCAACACTGCACCATAGAGTTTGGCCAACACGTGTGACGTGGCCAACCATAACCGTCTTGTAGTTGCTCAGATCGAGCATATCCCCTGTTTTGTGGATCGGCACAATGGTGTACATCATCCACTCCGCAGGCAAACCCTCTGCTAGTGCCCTATTAAACAGGTGTGCAAGAAAAGGAACCAAAGAATCTATTGTATATATGAGATGCTCACCCTGTAGGCCTATATGGTCGGTGGCCCGTCCATGTTGTAGGCGGCGGATAGCCTCCTTTACCATCGAGTGGGTAAAGAAGCTAGCTGTGGTAGGTCGAGGCTCCTGTGGGGCTGAGGTATAGGTGGCTGCTATGGGGCGTGGTATAGGCCCTCTTCATATGTGTGCCATGTTTGTGGGTCTGCAATGGGTGTCGGTGTCCGGGGCTCTTTGAAGTGCCGCCATGAGATAGGGCTATCTCTACTCATGAAGAAATGGAAGATCTCTAGCTCCTGTATCTCTATGAAGGCCTGCCTTTTGCAGCGAGTAAGTCTCCTCATCTCTCTCCTCGACTCCTGCTCTGTGATGGCTCCCAATGCTTTCTGTATGCGGAGCCGTGAGTATAGGGCTCTGCACTCGTCATCATACCATCTGTTCTGGGGCATAGTCCCAGATCTCGCAGGCTCTCCTGAGTGGACACGATGTGGGAAGCTCTGTAATTCCGCCGTGTGTAGGAGTGATGCCAACTAGGTTGTAATGGTATCCATAGGTGCCAGGGGATCCATGAGTAGGAGCCCATCCTCTACTCTGCCAGTGTATATGTCTGCCATGTCATGTGTGAAGTAGATGGTAGTGTGTGGCGTTGGTATGTGGGGGGCTGGTCATACTAGTGATCCGGCTAGTGAAAATGCCAAGTATGTATGATCTGCCCCAATAGGACGAGGTGGGATGGAGAATGAGGTGACAAGCTGTGATGCCTCCAAAGACCCCATAATGTAGTCTACCACCGTGCCTCCGGTCCGTGTATGACCCCCATGTGGGAACCATGTCAGCCCTCCTGATCCCGGCCACTATAGCATCCTGTTATAAATAACGAGACGATGCCTGGCTCCCAACTCTAGTAAGTGGTCCCCATAATGTCCTCTGTCTGGTCCAGTGTCCTCTGATGCCCGACTAGCCCCTATCTCCTCTGGATCCACAGGGTGGAGGATCTCTGTGTCATGATAGTCATACACCTCACACTGTCTGCTCTGTGTGTGGGCATTGAAGTCACTCGTAAGAAATACCTCCCCTAGTGTAGAATAATGCATAATCTCCTCTGACAGACAAGTGTATGGTGAGGCTCCTGTCTCCTCCTCCTGTGGCATGTCCTCTGTAATGACATAGGAAGATCCTGATGGAGGAAAGTAACATAGGCCTATGTATATAACCCTGTCCTGTGAGAGCTGTAAGGTGATCCACATGTATCTGGTGTCTGGATCCTGTGCTACCACTCTCAGTCTCCGTTGTAGCTCCCGTCTGAATAGAACTGCTACTCCCCCCGATCCTCTCAATGTACCCTGGTGTGTGGTCCTCCTCTATGCTGACTCCCACTGGAATCCCTCTACTCGAGGTAGCCCTCTCTCTGGGCTCTGATGTGTCTATGTCAGAAGTATGATGTCTCTCCTCACCATAACATGCTCCAGTCGTCCACGCTACACCCATGTGTCTCTCTGTCAGTGGCCTGGTCTGTGTCCCATGAAAGATCACGACCTTGGACTTGCTGAGGATTACCTTTAGATTCTTGTGCTCATAGATGGTATCTAGTGAGGTCCTTCTCATGAAGAGGAGATTATCATGTATCATATGCACACAATAAAATACGTTCCCATGATTTAAATAGAAGCTGCTATCATGATTTCATAGAGCTACTTGCAAACAATTTATGATCATGTATGCCTGATAGTGCCTTTGGTTATGTGCTACCCTAAGTGTGCTTAACATCGTATTTTATCCTTCTTTTTGCGTTAGCCCTGCCTAGCCATCTCTCCGAGATGCATCTGTGTGAGATCCTCCGATATTATCCTGAGGAAGGGAAAATTGATGTTTGAACAGTTTCTGAAGGCCAAAATGGGAGCATCCACAGTAAAGGCAAATAAAATGATATTTTAGCATATATCATGGTGTTTATCTAGATTATATATACATGTGGATTTCAGAATCCTAAACATGGAGTTTAAGCTGGCTGAGCTTGATGAGGATTTAGTGTCCTTGTGCTAAAAGCAATAGGCTTGGGCTGTGGGAGTTACACGTGCATTTGAACCATGGTGTTGATTTGGATGCACGTGACCTGCAAGTTGGGTCCAGCTTGGCTGTCGAGAGAGTGTCTAATCTGTAATGAAGTGCATTTTGATACCCTGAATTGAGTCACTAAATTCAGAAATTAGTCGGGACTCATTTCATTACACGATGAACCAGGGTACCGTCTGATTCACTCACCCCATAAAGAAATATATCAAGACTTCAGATAATGCAGGAGACTAAGGTATACAGAGCTACCAAGCCGCCTTACTTATTTTTGGGTAAAAGATGGGCAGTGTTTGAGGGATAGCCTCTCTCAACCTAGCCTGTTGTGTGAATAAAATCGGAAACAATAATGCAGATGGATGAAGCAGCACCTTAGCCTATAGTAGAGAACTCACCTTGTGATGATGTGTCATTCTGTAAAAGTAAGCATGTGCATAAAATGCTCTTTGTATGGAAAGTTCTAAGGAACAAAAATCCAAGTTCACCATTAATTTTTTTCTTACCAACAGTATATGCAAAAGTTTAAACCTATGTTGTTAGGCAGTTTCTAATTGCGTAGGGTACCCAGCTGCCAAAGTAGTGTGAACGTTTGAATCCCTGAGAAATGTTTAGAACATGTGTTTTTTTTTTTGTGTGTGTGTGTGTGTGTGCGCGCGTGCGCACGCGTGTGTTATATGTGGATTGAAGAACTTTTATCTGTTTATGTCAAATCCTTCATGCTGTTGCCTACTGAGGAGGTTTAGTTTGACTGCCCTTTTGTTTTATGGGATGGTGTCACGTATACAGGGATACATGCAGAGATTGCAGTTCCAAAGCACGAGTATTGGTCATCATTTGCACCGCTTCCATTAGAAGTTGTTCTTTCAGCTAGTCAAAAGGCAAAAGAGGAGCCTGTAAGAGAGGAACAAAATGGTAATTTCTGATTTCTACATCTACCATGTGTCCATCTGTTTTCTTAGCATGAATGTTTTCAGTCTAATTGGTTCTACTTTCATTTTGCATTGCGTTTACAAGCTCCCCCTTAAACCATTTATGTTTAATTACCTACTTTCCAACTCACTGAGCATCTGGAAAGGTAGTGCTCCTCACTCTCGACCTCTAGAGTGGAGCAGAGTCTACTGGTATAGTTCTCCCTTGCAATGCTCTGTGCTCTTCTGGTCACACTAGTAAAGAGCAAGAGAAAGAAAGGTTGTATTAACATCTATAAAAGCTCCGAAGGGTCTATGAGACCAACAAGCTGTTACATGTGATCCGTGAGTAAACTGGATGAAATGAAAAAAAAAAGTAGACGACTAGTTGCCAAAAGGATCTCCTGTGCTTGGACTCATAATGTGTAGCCAATCCGGGGCTTCACCCATGACTATTAATGGAATTAAACACGTAAAATAAAGGCATAATTTATCCACTTAAAATCACAGGCACACTTAAATACTAGACACTGTTGAGAAAAGTGGTGCCAAAGCATAGCACTAGGAGATTTTCTCAAAATGGATAGACTGGAGGTCCTCCATCTCCTTAAGGTTTTGGGGTCTAAATGGCTAGACCAATTTAGAGCCATGGGTTGAAGTGTAACTCGTGAGCCACTAGAGAAGCCAAGTTGAGCCTTCCAGCCAAGAAAATATGGACAAGCTCAACCTCTGAGCTAAGAAAAAGTAGATTTCCACAAAATGGATGTATGGGAGAGAGAAGAATTAGGGTTAGGTTAAGAGTTCATGTGGGAGACATACACAGAGAGAACAAGGGAGAGAGAGAGAGAGAGTTGTGGGGATAAGTCAACTCATGAAGATATGAGTGTGTGACTCCCCTATCACACATGTATATTGCACTAGTACACATAGTGCACTTAGTACATTAAAAGTACTAAGTGTACTATGTACTATAACTTATGGGCTTGTACACACTATAAGGGTGGGCATAGTGCCTTTACCCCAACAACCTCCCACTTAAAGGCAAAGTGCCCTTAAGTAAAGGAAAAGAAAAATCAGCATGTACATGATAATATACAAGGCCATATCAAGGCTGAAACTGGCCTCATCCAATGCCCATCAAGTGTCTGCAATGAGCAAACCGCTCCGGAGTCAAACTCTTCGTCAACAGATCAGCCGGGTTATCATCCGTATGAATCTTAACAAGCTGAATTTGCTTGTTCTCTATCACCTCTCTGATGAAGTGATACTTCACATCCACATGCTTCGTCTTTGCATGAAAGACAGGGTTCTTTGCCAACTGGATGGCACTCTGACTGTCACAATGCAACAATGGAATATCCCCTGTATATCCCAAATCAACCACTAACCGAGATAGCCATAATGCCTCCTTGCAAGCCTTTGTGGCTGCAATATACTCGGCCTCTGTAGTAGATAAGGCTGTCCACTTCTGCATCCTGGATATCCATGACGCAGCACCTCCTGTGAATGTAAACACATAACCGGTAGTAGACTTCCGGTTATCTGGATGACCGGCATAATCCGAATCCGTGTAACCATGCACTAATGCATCCTGTTTGCCAAAGCAAATGCACATATCCTGTGTGCCCTTCAGGTATCTCATGACACCTTTCACTGCTTCCCAATGCTTCTTGCCAGGGTTGGCCATGTATCTAGAAACCACTCCCACTGCAAATGCAATGTCCGGCCTAGTAGCAACCATGGCATACATGAGACTGCCACAAGCTGAAGCATACGGAATCTTGGCCATATCAGCCCTGTCTCTATCCGACTGTGGGCTGTCCATAGCACTGAGTTTCACATATGGAGGCAAAGGAGTACTATTCTTCTTCCCCCCGTCCATATTGAACCTCTGCAAGACTTTGCCAATGTATTCCTTCTGAGACAAATACAACACATGCTGATTTCTGTCCCGAAGTATCGGCATACCCAAGATGTGATTTGCATCACCGAAATCCTTCATATCAAAGGTTTGATGCAGCCTCTGCTTCAAGGCATCCATCTCCTTACGAGATTTCCCGGCAATCAACATATCATCAACATACAAGATGAGGATCAATAGACTGCCATCCAAAGCTTTCTTGGTGTACAAGCAGTGATCTATATCACTTCTCCTGAATTTCTGAGATTTCATGAATGTATCAAATTTATGATACCATTCTCTTGGTGCCTGTTTGAGCCCATAAAGACTTTTTTTCAGCTTGCATACAAGCTTCTCCTTTCCACTCACTGCATAACCCTCTGGCTGCTGCATATATATCTCCTCATGGAGATCACCGTGAAGAAAAGCAGTCTTCACATCCATCTGAATCAAGTCCAGATCATCATGCGCAACCAAAGCCAACACAGCTCTAAGTGTGGTCATTTTGACCACTGGAGAGAAGATCTCATCAAAGTCCACACCATATTCCTGCTTGAAGCCCTTAGCCACTAACTTGGCTTTGTATCTTGGCTTTGCATCAGGTGAAACTTTGAGCCTGTAAACCCACTTGCATGGCAAAACCTTCTTGCCTGCAGGCAAATGCACCAACTTCCAAGTTCCATTTTTATGCAGAGAATCCATCTCTGACTTCATGGCACGCTCCCATAGAGCCTTGTCTGCCCTCTGTAAAGCCTCCTTATAACATGAGGGCTCCCCACAGTCAGTGAGCATCAAGTAGTCAACCCCTGGAACAAACCTGTCAGGGGCTCTGGAGGGTCTAGTGGACCTCCGTACCCAATGACCATCATTTGCAGGTTGCTGTCCAGCCTGCATATCACCCATTGGTGGCTCCTGTTCCATGCCATAAGGCTGAAAAATCATGCCAGGTATCTCCTCTAACTGTGGTATATCCATAGGGATATCTTCTGCCATCTCTGGCTGTCCATTTGGACCATTTTCAGCACCATTTAAGGGCTGGTTTTCCTGCTGTAATGGCTGATTTACAGCCCTTTGTTGTTGTCCATGATGTCCATCATCATCAAAGATGACTCTGCCAGGCTCCTGTTGCCTTGCAGGCTCCTTATACATGCATGTTTCATCAAAAATGACATCATTGTTGCGTATGATCTTTCTATTCATGGGATCCCAAAGTCTATACCCCATTTCACCTCTGTCACCATATCCTAGGAATATGCATTTGTGAGACTTAGGATCAAGTTTGGTGCGCATTTCCCTGCGTATGTGCACGTACGCAACGCAACCAAACACTCTCAAGTGCTTGTATGACGGAGGCTTCCCTGTCCATACTTCCTCTGGCACTTTCCCACCAAGCCTCGTGTTAGGTGACCTATTTATAAGGTGAACGGCTGTCATAACAGCTTCAGCCCAAAAACCATGAGGTAATGCAGCATGTGACAACATAGAACGGACCTTCTCCTGTATGGTCCTGTTCATCCTCCCTGCTGTCCCATTTTGTGGAGGATCATAAGGAGTGGAGAGCTCCCTCTTGATGCCTTTAGCATCACAAAAGTCCTGAAACTGTTTGGACATATACTCTCCACCATTGTCGGAACGCAAAGCCTTCAGTGTTTTGCCAGTTTGATTCTCAACAAGAGCAACAAACTTCTGAAACACTGAGAATGTATCACTCTTCAAACGAAGAGGATAAACCCACAGCTTGCGTGTGGCATCATCAATAAAAGACACAAAGTATTTTGCCCCTCCCAAAGAAAGCTGAGGCATCTCACATACATCTGTATGCACAAGCTCTAACTGAGCATCTTTCTGTCCAAGAGCTTTCTTGTGGGGGCACTATAGTTGCCTACCATATATACAATGCTCACAAAACTGAAAACTTGAAAACTTTAGAGAAGGCAAGTAACCCAAACGAGACAATTGCTCCATTCCTTTGACACTCATGTGTCCCAACTGGCTATGCCACATAGAGATTTCCGGCAGCTCGGTTGCATTTACATTAGCATGGTGACAAACACCTGCATGCATGAAATAAAGAGTGTCCACCTTAGAGCCTCTGGCAACAACCAGTGAGCCCTTACTAATTTTCCACTTTCCACTACCAAAAATCATTAGATCAAATACCATGACTATAATGACATTTTGTAATGGCATGATATATAAACACCCTTGTTGTAATACAGCATTGCTAAATTGAGTGATTGAAGTTGAGAATTGAGATATGCATCCAAATTAGGAAAAACTATGGCAAAACTCTAGCAGTTGCATGAGGGCATGGCTAAGCTTTTAGAAGAGTACAAAGAGGTGTTTCAAATGCCCAAATTCTTACCACCAAAGAGAGATGTTGATCATGGTATTAAGCTTGAATCAAACACAAAGGCGATTAACAAACACATAACCTCTGCCAAGAATCTTGCATGCATGGTTATCACCCAAATAAACGACTCCTTCATTGCCAGCAGTATACCTGACAAACAAGTCTCTGCAACCTGTGACATGAAAGGAGGGACCTGAATCAATGATCCATGAGTACATACCATGACCACCTGTAAGAAGTGAATGGGCATCAAGTGAAGAAGTAAATAGGACCTCATCCTCACTGCCACCTGCATGTGACACATTGATTTCTTCAATCTTGACTCCACTTTTGGGCTTTACATCTTTGGCTTCATCTTTCTCTTTGTCTTTGCCTTTTCCCTTTTCTTTTTGATCATTTTTCCATTTGTAGCATTGCTTTTTAATGTGTCCCTTCTTGCCACAATAATGGCATTCCAAATCCTTTTTGGAGCGAGACTTGCTCCTTCCCCTTTCTTGGCTTTTTCCCCTTTGCTGGGATCTTCCACGTGCATTCATTGCATTGGACTTTCTAACAGAGTTGTTTTTCCTGTTCATCTCTTCTTGAAGAAGAGCACCCTCAACATCTGCATATGACAGCATAGCATGCGAATTGCTAGTGGCTGTCCTGAAAGTGTCCCAACTCTCTGGCAAAGTGCATAACAGAAAAGTGGCTTTGAACTCATCGTCCATTGCCAACTTTTGATTAATGACCTGGCTGACAATACCATTAAACTCATTTAGATGGGCTGTCATAGACGCCCCTTCCTTCATCTGAAGACCTATGAGTTTCTTCAACCAATACACTTTGCTTGAGGCACTTTGTTGGGCATACAAGTCCTGCAATCTCTGCCACATTCCCCAAGCTGTCTTCTCTTTACGAATGCTGAAAAGTAATGAGTCTGACACAGACAACATGATAGTAGATCTTGCCAGCTCATCCATATCTTCCCACTCTTTAGCAGTAAGAGAAGCGGGCATCACACCCCTTTCTTTGATAGGCTTGTGCTGCTTTTTCTGGAGCAACACATTGTAGCACTGGGTTTGCCAAATATCATAATTATGCGAGCCTTCAAGCTTCTTGATGTGAAGCAATGAAGAGCTCTCACCTGTGGTTGCCATAGCAAAATGCAACCTGTCAATGCCTGACTCCCTGCAAAATGTGCAAACACTGCACCAAAAGGCACACAAAGTGCTCACTGTTGTTCTCCCAAGCTTTATCTCCCACTGCGGAAGCACAAATGCAACTTTTCTCCCACTTTATGTGATGAAATCACCAAAATCTGGTTGCTGCAGATTTTGGACAGCACCTTAAATGTGCTCTATTGCCCTTCCAAAGTACTGTACAGCAGTACCAAGTGCTCACCAATGATGTACCAAACCTGTACCGGCAAGTACAGCAGCTGAAATTGAACCTTTTGGTCACTCAAAACAGTGTACAGCCATGCCAAAACTTGTACAAAACTGTACCAAATCTGTACCAGCAGGTACAGTAGCAATAAATGCTATCTTGGCTGTCCAAATGAGTGAAAATCAGACTTTTACAGTCCCGAACACTGCATACAACAGTCCCGAACAGAAATTGGGCAAAAGCCCCTTGACTGCAAGCTGATTTTTGAGGATTCAAGGCATAAATGTCTTGCCTGCTGCTTTGCCAAGCTCAGCAAGCATACGAACTTGAAAAGCCCCTTGATTTAAGATCAATTTCTGATCATACATGGTACATTGACGCACATGAAGGCATCCAGAGTGTTCACGATGCTTCCCCCTGGCCACATATACATCAAATACATGAAACCCCCTTGATTTACAGGCACATTGAGTGCTTGTAGGGCATCAACACATTATCCACAGCATCAAAAGCGATTGCCTGCATGCAAATCAACCCAATCGGCACAAAAGCCCCTTGATTTGCTCTGCAATTTGCTGCAATTTTGCCCAAATGTGCGATTTCTCACATCATACAGCATGTATGAGTGCTTAATTGCACAATTACATCAAAAGCCCCAAATTTCAACATTTAATTTCTTGCAAATTGATCCTGATTGTGACCAATGTCACCCAATTTTGCCAATTTTGCTCAGAAATTGAGCAATTCGTCACCTGTACCTGCTCAATTGATTGAATTGATAAGAAATTCCCAAAATTGAAGGCAAATACCTCTTAATTTTTTTTTGAATTTCTCTGATCTGCAGGCTGAATTTCTGTTGATGCTATTGCAGAAAAGGAGGCGTCGATTTTTGCTGTTGATGCTGCTGTACACACTGACAATAGAGGGCTAGGCTTGTTGAAGGTACTGCTGATGCGCCTGCAGCTCTTCTGCCGGAAGAAGACGAGCTGCTCAGACGGTTAGGATAGAGCGATGGCGCTTCTAACGACTACAGAGAACAAAACCGCTGCTGGTGTGGACTCTGAAGATTCCGCCCAACGCATTGTGAGCCGACTCCACCTGTAAGCCAGTCGACGACTAACGCCTAGCTGCCTTGTGTTCGCTCCACGCTAATACGCTTTACTGCCTTCGCATACGTTCGCACTGTTGACGCCCGCCTTGTGGACCAGCCTGTTCGCCCTCCCTCTAGCTCCACGATTGTGTCGCCTGTGTATCCGCTCGCTGCTCACGCTGAAGGGCCAGCGCTGCCTTCGTTGTGTAGAGCTACCACACTCGCCTATCAATGGCCTGCATGAAAAAACCTGTGGACGCTCCACCCATGCAAGTGCTCCATGCCATCGCTGAGCAACCAACGCCCTTCACAAAGCTTCAAGGGCGCCCTTCTCAACACCTACAGGCTCCGAATGAAACAAGCAGGGCAACATGGGAATGCACTCTCAAATTAGAGGAATCTTGAAACCCTAAAACACAGCCTGCTCTGATACCAGTTGTGTGGGAGAGAGAAGAATTAGGGTTAGGTTAAGAGTTCATGTGGGAGACATACACAGAGAGAACAAGGGAGAGAGAGAGAGAGTTGTGGGGGTAAGTCAACTCATGAAGATATGAGTGTGTGACTCCCCTATCACACATGTATATTGCACTAGTACACATAGTGCACTTAGTACATTAAAAGTACTAAGTGTACTATGTACTATAACTTATGGGCTTGTACACACTATAAGGGTGGGCATAGTGCCTTTACCCCAACAATGGATAGAGTGGAGATCCTCCATCGCCTTAAGATTTTGGGGTCTAGTTGGCTAGACCAATCTGTGGAAACCTCCGGTTAAGCGTGCATAGGCGTGAACACAACTTGAATGGGTGACCTCTCGTGACTTGTCCCCCACCCAATTTCCAACAAACACCACACCAAGGTGGAAAGGTACGTAAGATATGGTATGAATCAGGTACGTAATGTACGCATTCAAGTACGGGTTGAGATTTTAAGGTATGTTAAATACGTAACGTATGTAAAAACATAAAAAAATATAATATATAGTGTATATATATACAAAAAAATGAATGAAAACCCGCAAACTTTAAATTTAAAAAACAATTCACTTCTAAACAACAACACAATTACCAAAATGAGAGCTATCAGTAAACAAAAGCATAAATAGGTTTCAGAAATGGAATCACTCAAACATTCAGTACCCATGACTCAAATGCCACGGGTTACATACTATAAGCAATCAATAAAAATTTAAAAGTTAAAAGATAGTTTACTATCTAGAGAAGCCAAAAAATAATAGTTCTAGTCACTAGTGTCACTGTCACTACACATTGCAGAGTGCTCAAATTGCAGAGTGCTCAATGATCAATCCACTTCATCACCATCAGATCATGAAGAAGATGAAGATTCAAGATCTCCATCTGTCAACATGTTTCCTTCGCTATCATACTCTTAGCTCTGGCTCTGCAGTGGTGGTGACCATAGCGGCTATCATCGCATCATCATTATTCCTCGTTGCAATATCTGTATCAATGAGAGGAATGACTACCGGAGGGGGGGAACCTGCCACGTACGGATCCGTACCGTAGGGTACAATACCGTACCATACACTAAAACGTACCTTATCATAAGGTACGTACGTATGGATGCAACCTTGCACCACACTAGGACAAGAATGCGCCCCCCCCCCCCCCCCCCCCCCCCCCGCGGGGCTGCTTGCCGCTCTCTGGGCCTCTCTTGTTCCGACACATGGAACATGCCAGGTTATCCAAATTATGAAATACAATGTCTTGAGTGATACCCTTAAATCTACGAATTCGTTTATGGAATCCATAAAGCATAGAAACCTGTCTTCAATCTCCAAACCTCGTCATTCACTGGGCACCCATCACGACATCAGCCAGCACTCAAAGCGTTTCCCCAGTATGAAGAGGGCCTTCAGTTTTTTTAAATTATCATTGTATATACCATCTTTCATGATGTCACTGTTTTTATCATTGTATCTATCATCCTTCATGATGTATGTATCGACAGTATAGTGCATGTTTTCATTTTGTAACAATTTATCAGTTCACATTGTTTTTTCTATCTTTCTCACCAAGGACAGTGAGCACTCTAGTGGTGGGCAATGAGTAGCTACTAAAGGTGCCCACACTGGACTGTTCCGGCCGGACCATTCCAGGGTGCCACACTGGATCATCCTGAACTTGGACCGCCACACTGGATCACCTCGATGTTGGACTGTCCCACTGGACCATGCCAGATCATTCAGTGGAATATCCAGAAACGAAAATGCACCACCAACGGATACATATGAGAGGTGCACGCACATGTATGGAAGGCACCACATTGTCACTCCGATCGCATCTACCAGGGATAAAAGATGCCATCGACTCCACCGACTCCACCACACCTTGCAGGAATCATTCAAATGGCCCTCAACTCATCTTGGAGGACATTCTTAACCTTTCCATCTAGTTGAAGGGGACATCCTTTTCCATTTAGTCTATTGTAGTCACTTGTCATTGTCGTCTCTGTGTCGTCCTACTCACTGTGACCACTGCTGGGTGTGCACGGTACAGTGAAGGGCATGTAACAGCTTGTTTGGAGTAATGGAAGTAATTCTTACAGTGTTCTTGTCATTGTGCTATGCTCATATTTTAATCTGTCTTAGTTTGCTCATCGATATATTGTGTCGTGAGTATTGAGGACTCCAGACATACTGCGTAGAGGAGAACCACTACTTTAGTGTGCCGGGCAACCAACCTTGCTACACTATTGCTCTTACAAAAGTGTCAAAGACCCAACACTTAGTACGGGGCTCCTGGAAGTTGCCTGGAAACATTCTCTCTCTAGAGGAGCTAGAGAGGTACGCCCTCTTGCTAGTCGGTCTGTGGCAGCCGTGGTCATGCAAAACTTGGAAAGTGAAGTTACTCCAAGGTATATGTACAATCTCCATTAGGGCCTCTTTGTATAAGAAAGATAATCATGAGGTGATCAGGTAAGATGTATTGAAGACAATAACCTTGGCTTTGCCCAAATTGACCGAATGGTCTCTCCCTGCAAAATCTGTCCAATGCATCCAAGGGTTTATGCAAACCCTCAGCTGAATCTGAGATCAAGTCAATGTTGTCAGAGCATGTAGCAATATGGGCAATTTTTTCTCAGCAAATGGTGAGCATCTACCTCTGAAACTTTCCATGAATACTGCAATCGCATCAATGTATACTGAAGAATGTAGGAGTGCTACATATGTCTCCCGAGAGTCCACTTGGTGCACGTACTCGGCCAAGTACTGCCTCATATAGTTCCATCACACCCCATATCATATCATGTGAACATTGGAGCTCCTAGGGCATCCTATCGAGCGAGAGAGAGAGAGAGAGAGAGAGAGAGAGAGAGAGAGAGAGAGAGAGAGAGAGAGAAATGAAATGAAATGTTATATTAACGTCTTCAAAAGGCCATAATGACCTATGAGAGAGAGAGAGAGAAATGAAATGAAATGTTATATTAACGTCTTCAAAAGGCCATAATGACCTATAAGAGAGAGAGAGAGAGACCCGAATGACGAAGGTGTCACGGTTCCTTCTGGCGGAGAGGTGACTTCTAATATTGAGATCTATGCACTGAGCAATTATCTTAGGGAGTTCTTGCCTTACCTATACACATGTTAGTGGCGTGTCTGGCCTTCTTTGGGCTCATTCCACACCCAAGGGTAAGCAGCTCCCTATGAGGCACAGTTGTTCACTTGGTTGCTAAGGGGCCCACAATGGCTGGAGACGAGTGATGGCATCTCGACGCCTTTTGGTATCTCAGCCACCAAAGAGTTAGATGATGCATATGAATCATCAGGATGCCAATCTTCTTTGCCTAATGGCAGCTGGGTGCTAACCTTTGAACTACCTGAAATTAGCTTGGGAAATGGTAGTCTGTATCCTAATTCCTTTCCTAGCTTGAGTATGTCACTCTTTGAACCATGTAAAGAGGTGAGGCATGTGCTTGACAGTTGCTTTTATTTGCAGGTAATGCTGGATTCAATTTAGAAAGGAGGGCGAAATCAATCAGGGATTTGCATGACATAAGTGGTGAAGGAAACATTGAAAGTATGCTTTCTGTTGAAAAAGGACTGCGTGAACTAGCATCTTTAAAGGTCTGATTACTTAACATCTCTGTGCAGTCATTGGCAATCATTGTATAATTAAGAATTTCGGTGTCAAATTAAAGTTCAGAGTAGTTTACCAGTAATAAATCTGTTTTTGTTGGAAGGTTGAAGATGCTATCATGCTTGCTATGGCTCAGCAAAGGCGTCCGAGTCCCATTAGAGTCGGTCAGGCATTCTTAGGTGTGCTTGTTTAAACTTCCTACTTTCAAAGACTCAAATTTGTGTTTCTTGAAACATTTCACTTTTCTTTGACAGTTCTAATGACAATCATTGTACTTTTTTAGCATTACAAGACCTTTGCTTGAATTAGTTAGAATTCAAAAGCTATGGGAAAACACTCCGATTGCTTCTTTTATCTCAAGTAATTTAGGTAATCATGCAATATAATTATCTTCTTGGGTTTCTTAATCATACCGCTGCCCTCTTTAATCTCGGGAGAAATCAAGAGCTTAGGGAAAAATTAGTTAACTGAATGTGTGTGTGCGTCATAGTTACATGCAACGGAAACAATGGAAATGGATGTCGTCTCCGCAATAAAACGGTCGGAAAGTAGGAAATGGAAATGGCTAGGAAATAGCACAGCTTTAACATTATATCATAGAAAATGATGAAAAAAGTTGAGAGAAAGAGGGGAGTAACTTGGGATAGACCATGATAACAAGGAAAATTTAGAAAAACCAAAAGTAAGCATGAGAGAAGTGTGAGAGAAATCTTCAGGAAACGGGAGTTTCCACAACTTCAGCTAGGAAACGGCTGTCTCCTCTTACTATGGTGTGTGTGTGTGTTTCATGATAGATTACCTCTAAATTGTTATGGTAGCCATTCATAAACCAAGAAATTTTGACATTTCATTCCACAAATCACTACGTTTCATCAAAATCAGTACATTTCATTCCACAAACGACTACGTTTCATCAAAATGAATTTGGCCAGAAAAATTATAGGCCATGTGCAATGTCAACAAAGTTTTTTGTATATAAGTTGTCTTGATGCCATTGTGGTAATGATCCTCTCTTTCCAAAACCTACACAAAGACCTGTCATGCCATGTCTGTTATTTGTCATGCATTTATAGGTTTTCTCTTTGTAATCGGGGGACTTCCCAGGCAAAAAACCCTTGACTCACACACATAGGCTTTTAGAAAGGCCAATCACAATCTTCATCATTAAGAGAAAGATCTTCCAGAGTTGTAAGTGCTTGCTTTGTGGCTGCGGATGTCTCATCTTTAGGGACATCTTCTTCTTTAGATTCTTGTACAAGGTTGGTCTGTGTCTTTTGCTTCTCTTTGGCCATCATTTTGAAGCATCTTTCCTCCTTGTGTTCAAGCTTTTTGTAGTAGTTGCATCTGATGTTCTTGTTCCCCTTTTTCCACTTGGTTACCGTAGCTCTCTTAGAATTGACCCCTTTCTCAAATTGACTTTTGAGACTACAGTCTTCCTCAATCAAGACTGTAGTCATATCATCATATGACATCTCTTGAGCTATCCTTAAAAATAAAAATTTGGAGATCTCTTACATAGTGGATAAAAGCACATCCTTCTTATCGTTTTTGTCCATTGTAACTCATGGTGGATGGAGGACAGCCATGGTGAGAGAGAGAGAGAGAGAGAGAGAGAGAGAGAGAGAGAGAGAGAGAGAGAAATGAAATGTTATATTAACGTCTTCAAAAGGCCATAATGACCTATGAGACCAAAAAGCTACATCATGGTGGATCTGATACAATGTCTGGATAAAAAACCAGAAAATGAAAAATAAAGATGATACTACTGGCACCTAGAAAATGAAACTGGAACTGGAAGGTAAACAGAAACCCTTATAGGGTGTGAATATAGTGAGAGGGGGAGGGG
Source organism: Cibotium barometz (assembly GCF_041138505.1). Lineage (NCBI taxonomy): Eukaryota > Viridiplantae > Streptophyta > Polypodiopsida > Cyatheales > Cibotiaceae > Cibotium > Cibotium barometz. Next base: position 20,902,371 of record NC_141064.1, on the reverse strand, counting down.
GGGGGTACGCTATGGAGGTGAGTGGACTACAGTGGGGAGATACAAAATCATGTGGGACGGGGGGCTACACTATGGAGGTGCCTCCATCTCATAATATGTCCTGCATCGGACGCTGGCGGATCTCCTCAATATCCTCTGTGGTCAGCACCCTGACTGAGAGAGAGAGGTGACAAAGCTCAAGAGAGAAAGGTTGCACAACTCAAATGATACTGTAGGATTATACATATGTGGTAGTGAACAGGGGCTTACCAGGGGCACTTTTTCCCTCTACACGTTATAGAGGTTTCCTCCCCCTAGACATTTGGTGTGTTCGGACACCTACACTTTTACATTTCGGGTTTGTACTTAGGGTACTTGTGGTTGTACACATCTTATTACTTCATTCTAGTAAATCCATACTTCCAAGCTCTCTATTGCTCCCTACTCTTGACAAACCTTCTTTAGTCATAGTGATATGGGTTGTAAATTGCAATCAGGTGATACAAAAGAACACAATGATGCCATCACCCAAACTCTCCTGCGAGCTCCGCCTCATCCCCCTCCCGTCTTCCTTCCTGCTGCTTCTCGCCGTCGCGCGCCCCCCTCTCCCCCCCCCCCCCCCCCGCCTTTTCCTCCGCTTCGTGGCTCTTCTCCCCGCCTTCTCCCTCACCTCCCCCTCCGTCTCTCCCCTCCTCCCACCGTTAGCTCCCCCGCCTCAGCTCCCCCTCCGCCCCCCCCCCCCCCCCCCCCCGCTCCGCCCCCGCTAACCTCTCTCCTTCCGCCTCTCCGTTTCCTCGTAGGGCTGTGTCCCTCCCGTTGGTGACCCCGGTTTCTGGCCTTTTCCCTCTGGAGGACTCCATGGAAGCCGCTCCGACTACCCCCGCCGATTCCGGTCTCCGGCTGGATCTCACAGATGCAGATCATCAGTTGTTTGTCTCCACAGTATCCGCTCTTGAGGCCTCCTCCTTGGTCTGCAAGATAGTGGGTAGCCGTTCGATGCGGAGAGAGCTTCGCGACCTTCTGCAAGGTAGCCTCGTTGGCGTGCCTGCCAAGATCGTCAGCGTCGATTTTTTGGGACGTGGCTACTACCAGGTGGATTTCGAGCCCCCCCCCCAGGCAGCTCAGACGGTGTTGGCTCGGAGCCCCATTGCCCTCGCTCATCTCGGGTGTTCCTGGCGCGATGGACTCACGGTTTCGACCCCGCTTCTGACCCGCTAGCAGGCGCGACAGGTTTCCCCATCACTATCTGCTTTCCTGGACTCCGCAGGGAGTACTTGCCCCTCTTGTCATCCATTGGCAAGGCGTTCGGGCAGGTGGTGGAGACGCCTCAGACAGCGGCTTCAGTGATAGCTCGGGCAGCAGGACTCCCGACCATTCGCGTTGTGGTTCTGTCACCGGAGTCCCTCCCGAAGACGATCCTCCTCCCTTGTCTTTCTGGAGGACATCTGATACAGCGCGTGGAGTATTCGGGCCTCCCCGGCCAGTGTTACATCTGTCGGGAGATGGGCCACCTCGCACGCGCCTGTCCCCGCAAGGGGGTTCATCCTTCACGCTCTGCCGCCTCTGGACCCCCTTTAGGAGGCCCGAGGGGTGGCCATCCACCTCAGAGACCGGACATCCCTGGCTCGTCTCAGCAGGCGCCATCATCTGACGAGCAGGCCCCGACGGAGGATGCCGCGCAGACCCAGGAGGCTGGCGGATGGCAGGAGGTTCGCCGGCGAAAACGCCCGGCCCACAGGGACCGTCGCAGACGCCTGCAGGCAGCACAGGCTGGCGGACAGGCGACTCCGGCTGGCGTCGAGGCACCTACCCGCACTTATGCTCCAGTCAGGGATAGGCGGCCAGCAGGTCCCACCCCGATGGACGAGGATTCAGTCTCAGTGCCCGTTGAGGCCGCCGGTGGAGCCCCCCACGTGGAGACCCTGCTGTCGCCCCCCCCTCCCCGCGGGGGGCCCCGCTCCCTCCATGGAGCTGATTCCTGAGGATCCCGGGCCGCACTCTACGACCCCCGGCCCCTCTTCCCCTCACTCGGAGAGCACTCCTTCCACCCCCCCTCCCCCCCCCCAGCCCACCCCCTCCCGCCTCCCCCAGCGGCCCCCCCTGACACCTCTCCTCTGGCAAATGCCTCTCCATCCTCTCCTCGCTCTCCCCCCTCCTCTCCGCGAGCCACCATCCCTCCCTCGGCCTCTCCAGGATACTCCTCCAGACCACCCACTGCCCCGGGGCAGCGCAGCTGGGTAGGCCAGAGTTCAGTTCAGCGGCTGTTCCACCGCCACTCCGGGCCGGTGGAGATGGCGATCCTAGCTTCGCCCGCCACAGAGTTCTCTCCAGCCTCCCCTGGGGGGCGCCCGCGAGTGATGGGGCTCCCAGTGGATTACGGTTTTTTTAGGTGTCTCCAGTTGGATGCTGGCCCGTTCGAGACACTGGTCGCGCCCTTGCGAGTTTGCGTGGTGTGCCATCCCTCTCGTTCTCCTTCAGTGGTGAGCAGCATGGTGGCCTTCTCCTTTCCTCTCAGTGTTGCCCCAGGCACAGCATGGGATTGCAACTCTGTAGAGGAAGTTTTGCGTGATCAGATACTGGAGTTTTCTCACCACTTCAGTGACTTGGGACTCACGGACCTATTGCAGACCCGATTACGCTCAGCCCGCATGAGCTTGTTTGGTATAGGAGATTGGTGGGCGGATCTGGTCCACACCTCAGTTGAGGCGGTGCTACTGATTCTCCTCCACGCCGCCCCGAGGATGCAGCCTACCTTTAGATACATATATGCAGAGGATTGGTCTCACGCCTATGCCCTGGACAGGGCGAAGGTGGAGTGGGGCTGGACACAGAGACAGGTCACCCTCTTTTTGGAGAGACTCCGCACCTGGACAGACAGTGACTATTCTCCCTCCAAGCCGGCGCCCAAGACTCGCAGAGTGGAGGGCAGCTCATCCGGGCCGGCTTAGAGGGGTGAGCCAGTGGCGGCTGCTTCACTTGCCATAGCTCATCCATGAGGATCCTCTCATGGAACATCCAGGGTCTTGGTGGACCTCGCTGCTACATTGGTCGGGGCAGACTTCGCCAGGAGATCCAGAGGGCTCTCGTTGGAGGACCCATAGATATCCTTTTCATCCAGGAGCACCACCTTTCTGCCGGGCGTACCCGCACCTGCGGGAAGATCTTGCCGGGCAGGAGTCACACTTTTTGGTCACCGGCATATGGCCCCCAGGGGAACCAGGGTGGAGTATGCATCTCAGTCAGCGACCGAGCAGCTTCTATCCAAGGTTGTGGATTCTGGCAATCTGGTCCAGGGTCGAGCGTAGTGGATCATCCTTCGGGTTGGGGAAGACCGCATTGGCTTCCTCAACTTCTACACCCCTAATGGGGCGACCGGGAGAGCTGAGTTCTGGAGCACCATTAGGCAGTCCCTCCCCATGGCAGACCATTGGTGCCTAGGGGGGGGATTGCAACATGCTGGAGGATGCAGCGGATAGGATGGGGGGCAGCCAGGAGACCATTCATGGGCCGGAGCTCGCTGCCTGGGAGGAACTAGTGCTGGAGGTGAGAGGCCAGGATCCGTGGACTCTCTCGGAGTTTGGCAGGTTGCAGGGGAGTTTATCTTTCTCGCGCTCGGATAGACGGGCCACAGGAGTTAACCTTTCTCGCATCGACAGGTTTTACATTGATGAGTGGGCTTGCGATAGAGGTGGCACTGTGGGTATACTTGCAGGCTCCTCGTTTTCAGACCACTTTCCAGTGCTTCTCCAGATCGAGGACCCTACGAGAGGAGAGCGAGGCCAGAGCGTCCGGATTCCAGATTGTCTCATAGAGGAGCCCGAGATTGTGACCAGAGTTGAGTAGGTATGGCAGGAGCTTCAGTTCAGGAGAGGATCGGCAGCTAGCGATCTTGACAGGGGTTTGCAGGAGATCAGTAGGATGCTCAGACAGGCTGCCCTGGACCGTCTGGAGGCTTTCCGAGAGCAGGAGAGGAGCCTGCGGAGGAGTCTAGCTTCCCTTCAGAGACTTCAGGAGAGGGATCCTACGAGCCCTTGGATTTCAGAGCAGATGGAGTCAGCTCGCACAGAGATCAGATCCATCGAGGAGAGGAGGGTGGAGTTCCGATTCCATGCTCGGGCTTCTTTTTGGACACAGGCTGGAGACAGAGTGACTCGAGATTTCTTTGAGGCGATAGGGCCTCGCTTCAGACGAGAGGGTCACAGGCGTTTTCGGCAGGCTGATGGCCAGGTAGTGGTGGATCCCCCCAGGGTTCGGGCGATCGCCACAGATTTTTACAGGGATCTGCTCTCTGCTGAGCCAGCAGATGACAGGGTGAGAGAGGCTCGGGAGGCAGTCTGGAGCTTCACGAGACCGGTTGTGCCGGCCCATTTGCAGCACTCCCTTCTCTCCCCCTTCTCGGATACGGAACTGGAGGAGGCTCTTCAGGCACTTCCTCGGGGCAAATGCCCAGGAGAGGACAGTCTCTCAGTGGCTTTCTTCTAGAGGTACTGGGGTCTCTTGCATAGGGGTTTCAGATTGGCATTCCAGGAGATCATGGAGTCGGGAGACATGCCGGACAGCATGGCAGAGGGGTTGATCCACTTGATCCCCAAAGAGGGAGGAGACAGACTGGAGATGAGACAGTGGAGACCGATCACCTTGCTAGGCACGGCCTACAAGGTCCTAGCTAAGGCGATCAGCAGGCGGCTTCAGCCCCACCTTCCGGACATCATCCACTCCACGCAGACTGGCTTCATCCAGGATAGGAGCATCCTGGATAACATCTTCTCTTTCTGGGAGGCTACGGCTTTGGCTAGATTTCGGCAGGAGGATCTGGCAGTGCTCCTACTCGACTTCGAGAAGGCATATGATCGGGTGGACTGGGCCTTCTTGGAAGGCACTATGGAGAGGATGGGCTTCCCCCCTCAGTGGATCCGTGGGGTCTCTGCATTCTACACATCGGCTCATAGCCAGGTGCTGATACAGGGCGTGCGCGGAGAGAGGTTCCAGCTCTCGCGCTCGGTTCACAGGGGTGCCCCTTGGCACCCTTTCTTTTTCTTTTTGTGGCGGAGGCCATGAGCACTTTCTTGACGGCACAGGATACAGCTTTGCGGGGCCTCCAGCTCCCCATCCGCACCTCGGAGGAGCTCCTAGACTCGGAGTTTGCGGATGACACTGCCCTCTATCTTCAGGGAGGGGAGGAGAACCTCCGCCGCTTCGCCTCAGCCATGGACAGGTTTTGCAGAGCCTCGGGCGCTTTGATCAACTGGCACAAGTCGTGTGGGTTGTGGGTCAGTTCTGTGTCCCCCCCCCGACTTGGAGGCTAGTTGATGGGTTTCAGTGGCTGCCCCCAGCACTACAGTGCGCTATTTGGGATGCTATGTGGGCATCGACATATCTCCGGAGCAGCAGATAGCCCCCCTTCTTCTGAGCATTCGGAAGAAGCTTCTGTATTGGAGTACCGCTCGTTTATCTCTGGCTGGCCGAGTGGTTGTGGCCAACCAGGTTCTGCTTGCTACCATGTGGTACATCACTTCTTGTTGGGCCTTCTCTCGGGCGTGCATTGGCCTGGTGCAGAGGCTCATCAGGAACTTTCTTTGGTTCGGTGGCGACGGGCGGCCCGCCAGGGCCAAGGTGGCATGGGCTGTGATCACTCAGCCGAGGGAGAGAGGCGGCCTGGGCATAGTTGATCCTATTTGTCAGAGCCGGGCTTTGCTTGGCAAGTTGGTGGTTCGTGGCCTCCTACCAGGCGCTGAGCCGTGGAAGGAGTTTCTTGTTTCCAGGATTCTCAGCCGCACTCCTTCTCTTAGCGACCCCTGGACCCCAGCATTAGGTGGATCTTTACAGAGCAGCGATCCAGAGGAGTGGGCCTTGGTTTCGAGGAGCGTTTTGCAGCTAGCCTTTTGAGGGCCTGGGAGCATCTGAGGCCGTCACTCTTCCAGACTTCCCCGGGCACCGATGAGGAGCGCCTGAGGCAGCCATTGATCTGGAACCCCTTGATCCAACTTCCCAGTGGTCATATGGTTGGATCGCGATCTCATGTGTCGTGGGGCCCGTTGAGCTCCGGCCTAGCCCAGTCCTTAGACGACTGGATATGTTTTCAGCAGCTGCCTCTAGAGGTTCAGGAGAGGAGACTCAGCGGGATGAGGGGCAGAGAGTTGATGAGGCAGGACATTGAGGCGGCCATCCCCCGGGAGTGGCGGACTCCAGTACAGGACCCTCCACCACCACAGTGGATGGGCGTCTTTACTCGGCATGAGATCCTTCTAGCGGTCTGCGGCTCAGCAGAGAGAGTCGCCCCACTCACCTTCGAGGTGGGAGAGGGAGGCCAGCTTCAGAGGACCCGACTAGATTTGGATGAGTTCCAGGGTTGCATCTTTCAGAGGGTGCCGGTGGTCGGCTTTCATTAGAGACAGTGGCATGTAGACTCCTCACCGGCCTCGATAGGGGAGGACTATTCTTGGAGATTATGGGCTTGGGACAGCAGGCCTCTTATTCGCCTTCAGTGGGATCCAGGCGAGTGGCTTTGGCGAGATCCCTACTCAGCCCCTACCTGCCCAAGCACCCCCTTTTTTCAGTACACAGCGAGGCTGGGGCGGCGGATCCAGAGGCACAGGATAGCGGGCACCCCGGCGGCGGCCGAGCATTGGCGGCGAGACAGGGGCTCTCCCCTGCCTTCTGGCAGCGCCTTTGGGCCAGCTTCCGGCCCCGGAAGGTGACGCTTTTTCTCTGGCTTACAGCGCATAGAGGACTGGCTGTGGGGGCTTGGCTAGCTTTTGGCATACACCTAGCGTCCTGCCCGCGGTGCGGCCATGCACAGGAGTCGCAGCGGCACTGCTTATGGGATTGCCCACAGGCACAGCAGGTCTGGCAACGCGCTCTCAGGATGGTTTTTGCAAGCTCGCCAGGTGAGATGATGGTGATGTGGGGTGCGGTGGCTTGGGCCACGGACAGCGGCCCGGCCCTTGGATACGAGGACGTCCCTGGCAGTGTGACCATCCAGGTCTCTGACAGGGCGATGGCGGTGGTTCCGACGCCAGACTTCTCTTCGGCAGTCTCCCAGGAGGGGGACGGGCACAGATGGGAGATGATCAGCAGCATGACGGCTTGGCTCATATGGAGAGCCCGATGCAGGGAGGCCATAGACCGCCAGGCGACTCCACCGACGGAGGTCATACAGGCCCTCTGGGTGGACATCATTCACACCTTGAGAGGACACTGGGGGAAACTTCAGGGCGACTCGGATCGCATGAGAGATCGCCGCAAGGCGTTCCTTCGCACTTTGGCAGCCTGGCTCTTTCCTCATCGCGAGAGGCGAGGATGTCACTTGGCACTACAGGTCTCCAGTTTGGCTCTTCTCACCTCCCGCATGTACTACTAGGTAGCTCCCCCCAGAGAGCGGCCAGCCACGGGGGTGGAGCTCCGGTGTTCACTGTGTTTATTATCCCTCCTTGTGAGGTGAGCTTTGTAGCCTTATGGCGTTTTCTCATTAACTAATAAAAGGATCGTTTTTTCAAAAAAAAAAATACTTTTATATAAAAGAAAATTCTTTTATGCATCTATTTATGCATAGAAATTAAATCCAATGAAAATCACACTTTAAAAAATTTTTTATGTATCACTTTATACATAAAAATCAATATTGATGAAAGTAACACTTTTATAATAAAAATAAATTCTTTTATGCATCACTTTATGTATAAAAATCAATATTGATGAAAGTAACACTTTTATAATAAAAATAAATTCTTTTATGCATCACTTTATGCATAAAAATCAATATTGATGAAAGTAACACTTTTATAATAAAAATAAATTCTTTTATGCATCACTTTATGCATAAAAATCAATATTGATGAAAGTAACACTTTTATAATAAAAATAAATTCTTTTATGCATCACTTTATGCATAAAAAATTAATTTTGGTGAAAGTAACACTTTTATAATATAAATAAATTCTTTTATGCATCATTTTATGTATAAAAATCAATATTGGTGAAAGTAACACTTTTATAATAAAAATAAATTCTTTTATGCATCACTTTATGCATAAAATCAAAATTGATGAAAGTAACACTTTTATAATAAAAATAAATTCTTTTATGCATTACTTTATGCATAAAAAGTAATTTTTGATGAAAGTAACAATTTTATAATAAAAATAAATTCTTTTATTCATCATTTTATGCATAAAAATCAATATTGATGAAAGTAACATTTTTATAATAAAATTAAATTCTTTTATGCATCACTTTATGCATAAAAATTAATTTTGATAAAAGTAATACTTTTATAATAATAAAAAAATATCCAATATGCATCTTTCTATGCATAGAATTTAAATCTAATGAAAATCACACTTTTATAATAAGAAAAATCTTTTATGCATAAAAATCAACATTGATGAAAGTAACATTTTCATAATAAAAATAAATTCTTTTAGGCATCACTTTATGCATAAAAATCAATTTTGATAAAAGTAACACTTTATTATAAAAATAAATTCTTTTATGCATCATTTTATGTATAAAAATCAATATTGATGAAAGTAACACTTTTATAATAAAAATATTTTCAATATGAATCTTTCTATGCATAGAATGAAAATAACACTTTTAGAATACACAAACGGAGGGGATTACTCTTCTTGAATAACATAAAGATAAAACTTATTTTCATAAAATTTAAGAAACTTTTTCCATAACCTCCTTTGTATGGTTGACCATTTTTTAATTTTTACATTCTAAATCTACTTAGAATTTACCTCAAGATGAATTTAACAGTCTAATCTAATCAATTCTCATTTTTTTAAGAGTAAACAATATGAAAAGTTTAATTCTATTTATTTGATTACACAACTTGGATAAAGAAGGGCTGGATTCACAATGAAGAGAAGGGGAAAGCCTTTCCATCAAGCCATAACATACAATTTCAATTTAAAAGAAGTAAGAAATAAAAAACCATATAATAGAATTAAAAAAAGTAAATTTTTTAACTTACATGGAGTTTTGTTAGCTTTCCTTTGGCTTGAGGGATTGAGGGTTCTACTCTTGCTTGGATCAAGAGTGGCCACTAATTCTTTGTAGAGGAATTAGTAAAAAAACAAGTGAATTATCAATGAATTCAATGTTTTTGGCTCTAGGGAGGAGTAGAGTAACAGTGCATAAAACACTATTAAGCTTCTACAAAGAGAAAGGCTCCTATTTGTAGGAAAAAATGAGCGTGTAACCAAGCAAACTGATTCTAGAAATTTTCAGATCAGTTTGGTCAATTTTTGACTATTTTTGGGTCAGTTTAGTTCACTTTTTGGACCTAGTTTTGAACTAGGAAAGAGGAGAAATGAAATATCTGATTTTATTGATTTAAAATTGAAAAGCAATGATGAGAAAAAGGTGTCTACTTCATGAGGGGGAATCCCTATCTTTTGGTATCAAAAATCGGTTTTTTAAACTATTTTCCTTGGTCCTTAGTCCACTCTTCATCTTATGTGAACGTTAACTCATTTTTGAGAGGTTTTTATTTTATTTTCCAATTTATCTCCTGCTTACATTTGGATTAATCTTTGGTCCATAGGAATCTTAATCTAAAATTTTCAGAAAATCTAGACTTTTAGGATAAGGTCTTTTGAACAGATTATAATTTATTTTTAATGCACCTTCTGAAATTCTTTTTAAACTTCTATTTCGGAAGAATTTATCTTAATAAGAAGAGATATTTTTCATCCAAAAATATCTGAAAACTGAGTTATCTCTCTCTAGAATATTTGCTCTCTCTAGGTCAAAACAGTTAGAAACAAAATCTTTTATTATTCTGAAAAGGGGATTGATTACAAGGGAAGGTACTGGACATCTTGAGGGGCTGGGGAGAAATCTTACATTCTCTCCCACTTGAAAAACGCGAGATGTCCTCATCTCGCAAACTGGGGGTAATCCCGCAACAGTTGGGCTTCTTTCTCCCAGGTGGCATCTTCAAAAGTATAGAACTTCCATTTGACCAATAATTCATCAGAATTCTGTTCTTGAGAACCTTGTCTCAAACATCAAGGATTTCTTCAGGTTGGAGTTCCATCTGTCCTTGGGTTGAAGAAGTTAAGATCTACATGATTCGGGCTTGGTACATACTTTTTAAGAAGGCTGACATGAAATACATTATGTACTTTGAGATGAGCAGGCAGAAGAAGCTCGTAGGCTAAGTCACCTACTCTCTTTGTAATCAGATATGGTGCACAATACCTGGGGGATAACTTCTTGTACTTCCCAAGAGATAGAGAACTTCTTTTGGGACGTACTCGAATGAAGACCATATCGGCTTCTTTGAATTTTCTGTCTATCCTCTTCTTATCTGCATATTGCTTCTGTCTATCCTGGACAACTTTTATATCTTTGCGGATTGATTGCATCTATTGCTCCATGTCGTCAAGCATCTGTCTGGACATCTCGACCCTAATCAATGGGTCGGACCAAGTTAATGGAGTTAAGCAATCTTGTCCATACAGGGCTTTGAAAGGGCTCATCCGGATACTTGGTGATAAGAAGCATTGTAAGGGAACTCGACTAGGTACAAATATCTTAGCCACTTCTTGGGTTCCCTGCCACAGCATGACCGAAGTATATCTTCGATTACTTGGTTTACCCTTTTTGTTTGACCGTCGGTCTCGGGGTGGTAAGCTGTACTGAGATCCAAGAAAGTTTCTACTGCTTCGAAAAATGCAGTCCAGAATCTTGACGTGAATCTGGGTAGGCCATGCAATCTAAAGATTTCCTTGAGGAACACTCTGGCGACATCCACTGCAGTGTAGGTTTCTTTTACTGGAATCAGACGGGCAACTTTGGTAAGTCTATCAACTACCACGAAGATGGAGTTGTAACCTAATTGCACTGAAGGTAATCCAGTAATAAAATCCATACTGATACATTTCCGCTTCATCGGGGGGATCTCTAATGGATGTAACTTCCCATGCATTTTTACTCTCTCGGCTTTGACTTTCTGACATGTCAGACATTGACGTACATGATTAAGTATATCCTTTTTTAGACCAGGCCAACAAAAGCTTTTCTTTACAAACATGTAGGTCTTGATGAAACCTGGATGTCCTGCAATAAGGCTGTCATGGGCTTCATTCATAATTTGACTCTTAGTCCCCACATCATTGGGAATGCATAGCTTGCGATTATAATACATAATTCCATTATCCAGGCTGTACCCTTGAACTCGGTTCAACTCCTGAGGGGTTTTGCTTTCCTGCATAAGTAGGGTAGCAATAGGGCCAAAGAATCTATCCTACATGATCTTCTCTCTTGCCTCATTAATCAATGGATTTGACACCACTGTAATTGCAAGCAAGGAGGCTTTTCTGCTGAGGGCATCTGCTACTACATTTTCTTTGCGTGAGCGGTACTTGATTTCAAAATCAAATTCTTGCAGGGTTTGCATCCACCTTCTTTGGCGCATGTTGAGATCCTTCTGAGTGAAGATCCACTTTAAGCTCTGATGATCTATCATCAAAGTGAATCTTTGACCCAGTAGGTAATGTCTCCATAACTTCAGGGCATATACTACTGAAAGTAGCTCCAGATCGTGGACATCATAATTCCTCTCATGCGTTCTGAATTTTCGGGATTCGTAGGCCACTGCATGACCTTCTTGCATGAGTGCACCTCCTAGGGCAAAACCACTGGCATCAGTTGCTACCTCAAAGGGTAGAGAGAAATCTGGCAGCTTTAGAACGGGATTGGTTACCAAGGCGGTATTCAGCTTATGAAAAGCACTCTGGCACCTGGCAGACCATTGAAACATGGTATTCTTCTTGAGAAGATTAGTCAGGGGGGAAGCTATGAGAGCATACTTTGGTATAAAAGTTCTATACCAACCAGTCAATCCCAAGAATCCCCCAACTTCTTTTATTGTCTTTGGTTCAGGCTAATCTATGATTGCTTGGACTTTTGCGGAATTTGGAGAAATTCCATCTTTGGATACCAGAAAGCCCAAGTATTCAACATGGTCAGCAGAGAAAGTGTATTTGCTCTTTTTTGCAAAGAGTTGGTGCTTCCTTAGAATCTCAAGAACTTTTCGAACATGAGCTTCATGGTCAGCTGCATTCTTTGAGTAAATCAAAATATCATCAAAGAAAACAAGAACAAAATCATCAAAGTGTTTTCCTGAGAATGTCCTGCATTAGGCGATTGAATGTAGTTGGGGCATTTGTCAATCCAAACGGCATGACAGTGAATTCATAATGCCCATAGCGAGTATTGATGGCTGTCTTCGGGATATCTTGATCATTAATCCTAATCTGGTAATACCCTGATTTGAGATCTATCTTTGCGAAGATCTGGGCTCCATTTAGCATGTCCAGAAGCTCATCAATTCTGGAGATAGGATATTTATTCTTAACTGTCAGCTGGTTGAGATCTCTGTAATCCACACAGAGTCTTAACGTTGTGTGGACAAAAATAGAGGCTGATAGTGTGTACATACATGTACATGGCGTGTGTGAAGTTTCGCATTTGAGAGCATTGTCAGGTGTACAGAGTAAATGTATTGATGTGAGCATGTACAGGCCTGTCCGGTAAAAGGTCCACTGGAATTGATTTCATCTCCTCGTTTGGCTCTGAGTATGTGTACACGCCCAAATGTATGGGCATTGAAGCTGTGTTTGAAAAGCATCTGGAGGTTTGAGCCATAAAATGTTAAGGTGGCCAATGCAGCTTGAGTATTAGTGTGAAAAAAAGAAAAAATGAATGTGGCCATTTTGTAGGCCTTCTAAGAAGAAAAATAAATATAATATTGATGTGGCCATAAAAATTGAAGGCCACATGGAGCTAAAGGTGGCCGCCAGCGCACCTTTTAGAAGCTTGGTGAAGCACGTGAAGAGTGTGTGGCTGGTGATTGCGGGCGCTGCAAGGATCTTCACCAAAATAGAGAAGGAGAGAGCTTTGGGCTGTGGTAAAATTGCGAAGACAGGAACAGGTGTAGGGCTTTTGATAAGGCCGTCGCCGTGTTGTGGAGGAGGGATCTCTGCAAAAACGCAATAGCTGTGTGCGTATATTGGTCGTGGAAGGGCTCTTCTGCAAAGGATCAGAGAGCAGAGAAAACATACCACAAAAAACCAGAGGAGCAGCGCAGTTTTGCAGGTCCTGGGTTGAGGTCACCTGGTTTTTTCTGCGCCGGGAGTTTGCAGGGCAGAGGACGAGGTCGCCTTGTTGTTCAGGAGGCTCTCTTGGGCGCAACAGTGGTTTTGGAGGGCAGGTGCAGTTGGGGTGTGTGGCCGTTGTGTAGCAACTGGAGACCTCCCGTATGAAAGAAGTGGTTGACGGGCTAGAGGAGCCGGTGGGGCTATGCAGCGCAGCCGAGCGAGCGGTGACTGGGCGCAACTGGTAGGAGCTGAGCATGGAGAGCACGGCTATGTGGGTTAGCTGGCGAGCACTGAAGCCCAACGTGGAAGCCGTCGCATATGAGGGAGAGGCGAGCTGCTTGCGTTAAAGGAGCACACCGAAGACAGGCTCGTGGGTGTAAGAGGCTACAAGGACAAAAGCGCAGCTGAGGGCGCCGTCTGGTGAAGAGGAAAGCACTGGAGGTCACCTCACTGAGAGAGGCAAAGGTAGAAAGCTTGCAAGTAACTGGTGATCCGGCATAGCCAGAGAGAACCGCTTGGGAAGCAACCGAAGAAGCAAATAGAGCAGAGAGAGTAAGAAGGCTGGTGGGTAGCAAGGACATAAAGAGAGTTTTACATGAGGTGCTGTGTGAAGGTGGTCACCCAGTCTGCAAGAAAGGGTACAGGGAAGGTGGTGCCTGGGATAGAGAGGACGTGAGTATGGTTTTTTTTGTGGATTTCTACCTCTTCTGGAGACTCAAGCCAGAGTTGTAAATTTCTCTTGAATAGCTGTGGCTAGTGTTTGGTGATGCCAGAGAGTTCTTTTGTTTCCTTGTACGTTTGGGTACGAGTTGTGACAGCCAGATCTGAAATATAAGTCCTGTTCATGCTCTTTGGTCTGGTGTTCTGGTGTGTTTGCATGCATGTGTGGAAGTGTGGCATGCTATAAGGGCGTAAACAGCTTTACCGCTTCCGTGCCATCACTTTTTGGTGCCTCCACAGAGGAGCAGATTTCCTCTGGTTTGTGAAAGAAGATAGGGGCTGTGTGAAGAAAGATTTGGAAATGGCTCAGGATTTTCCGGAGTATTGGGGATTGCCACAGGAAAATGCAGTCAGGTTTCTGGAAAAGATGGAGTTTACAGCCTTGATGAAAGACAGGGCAACCCCGGAGATCCTTTCTCAGATTTTGGCTTATTGCTTGCAGGGTGATGCAAAAACATGGTTACAGATGTTTGTGACTACACACAGGAACATTCATCAACAGGATCCTGAGTACCGTGTAGTCAGAGCTGCATTCTTGGCACAATTTGCCCGAGTGAGGAGTCCGAACGAAGTGTGGAAGGAGTTGTGTAACATTCAGCAGAAAGATGGTCAGGATGTGGATCAGTACCTGATAGAGTTTGGTAGACTGTGGAGTCTATGGTGTGAGGCTCTGATTCCTGAAGTACCCCCGCAGATGATAAAGAGAGACCGGTTTGTGGCTGGTCTGGAGCCAACCCTCCGTCTGAAGGTGGAGCTGAAGAACCTGGATAGCTTTGAGGAGGCTGTCAGAGTAGCTCGAGAGAAGGAGTGGAAGGTGAAGCGTCTGAGGCAGATGGGAATACAGGAAGAGCCGAAGAAGTTTGTGAAGATGCCAGAGATTGAGAGTATACATCCTGAAAGGGAAGCTGCTGTTGTTCCAGAACAGGAAGACACTTTGAAGAGGGACATACATGATGCAGTGGAGCTCATGAAGTCTCTAAGTTTGAATTGGATGGAAGCAGGTGGAAAGGGAAGAAGCCGAGGTGCACCAAATAATAGAAGGGACAGTATCTCAACAGGTGAAGGGAACATGGGAGGAACATGGAGAGGACGGGGCTACTATTTGAGTAATGTCCAATGCTGGAACTGTGGGGAGCGGGGACATATCAGCCCTCAATGTGATAAGCCGCCCAGAGCAGGTGGTGGAATATATCCTGTGATGGAGAGGACTAATGATAGATCGGGGGATCATAGTGTTGAAGTAAAAGATCCAAATCAACCCTCTACCAGTGGAGTCAAATGGGAGGATAAAGGAAAGGGACCGGCTCTCAGCTTGATAGGAGTGGAGACCATTCCAGAGATTATGCCTGTGGCAAAGAGAACGAGGAGTACAATGGCAGAACCTGAACCATCTTCTAAAAAAGGTAAACATGTCCAATTTGATATAAGCCCTCAACCAGAGAAGAAGAAGAGGAAACCAAGGAGACATTATAAAACTTCAGATTTGCATATTGGTCAAGGCCAAGAGGAGTATACATTGATGGGAGACTTAAAGGGAAGGGTAGCCAATATAACATTTGCCCAATTACTTGGATTGTGTCCGAAGCTTAAGAGAGAGTGGAAGAAGTTGGCAAATCCGAGGAAAGTAAATGAGCAGGAGCCCACACAAGGCGAAATGGAGCTGATGTGTGTGGAAGATCTTCCTGATATTTGTCCATCAGTTGATGCCTGGTGTGGAAGTGTGAGTGTTGGAGAAGCATATGTTGATGGCGGTGCACAAATCAGTGTGATGACTCAGTCCTGTATGGGGGTTGAAGCTGAATGCTAGTTCAGACTTTAGACTTCGTTTGGCAAATCATGCAAAAGTAAAGTGTCTGGGTATATGCACAGAAGTGCCAGTAACTGCTTTTGGTGTGGTTTGCAACATAAATTGTCATATTATGCCGGCTGGTTTGGGAGCTTATCCGCTGATTTTGGGCAGACCTTGGCTCAGACAGGTGGGTGCTATCCAAAACTGGAAAAGGGGAACCATAACAGTACATAATAGGAGAGGGAGAGCCAAGAAATAACATGAGTAGTAAGCGGGAAATGAAGAGTGAGCCTGAAGAAACAAGTGCTGATGAGTATACAGATAGTGAAACTGAAGGTTCTACTTCTGATGACGAGAGCCAGGTATCATTTATAATGAAGGAAGAAAGCAAGCATATGATGCAAGCTGAAGAGGAGTTAAAGAGGGAAGAAGAAAGCAGACTTGAAGATATGGACAGTCTGATGCAGCCTCCATCACCCAGTGCAGAGAAAGAGAAGCTGTTACAGGGCATGCTGAATCCTAAATTGTAGCCAGTGGAGAAAGAAGAGTATATGAAGGTAATACATAAATTCCCTCATTTGTTCATTACTTCATATGAAGAGATCCGAGGATTCAAATGTGAGCCAATGCCTATAGGATTGAAAGAGGGTGTGAGGCCAGTGTTTCAGAAACTGAGGAGAATAAATAGAGAGCTATTGCCTGTATTAAGAGAGGAGCTGAATAAATTGTTAAAAGCAGGGTTAATTTATCCAGTAGATCACTGAGATTGGGCAAATCCAGTGGTCTTTTACTCCAAAGCATACAGGTGGTTGGAGAGTCTGTATTGATTACAAGCCTCTAAATGCTGCAACAAAAAGCAATCATTATCCTCTGCCGTTTATTGATGATATTTTGGACAGGGTAGCTGGATATGAGAGGTATAGTGTATGCGATGGCTTCTCTGGATATTTTCAGATCTCAATTGCTGAGGAAGATCAGGCTAAAACCACCATCATTACACCGTGGGGTTGCTTCTGCTACCGAGTAGTACCATTTGGTTTGAAAAATGCACCCTCGTGGTATCAGAGGAACACTGATAGAGTACTTGCACCTTTTACAGATCATTTTGTGAGAGCTTTTTTGGATGATATATGTGTGTATAGTTCTCAAAAAGAGCATAGTAATAAATTGGAGCAAGTATTTTCTAAAATGGATGATGCAGGTGGACAGCTGAATCCAAAGAAGTGTCATTTAGGACATTCAAAGGTGAAGCTGTTGGGGCATATGATATCTCAGAATGGAATTGAACCTGATCCAGAGAAGATAAAAGCTCTTGTCTTATTATCTGCACCATCAACATCCAGGCAGCTCTGCAGACTTTTGTCCAAAAGGTAAAATATATGGCAAGATTTGTTCCTTTAATGTCTCAGCTGCTTTATCCTCTTCAGCAGGCTATGAAGAAGGAACCATTGCAATGGAATGAAGAATGCGAGGAAGTGTTTGAGAAAGTAAAAGAGGTATTGGGAGGTATTTCCAGTGTGAAAGCTCCGGATTTCTCTCAGGCCTTTTATGTGAATCCATCTTTTGGTCCGGATGTAGTTGGAGCAATCTTAATGCAGAGAGGAGATGAATCCAGATATATGAAGCCTGTGTATTTTGCAAGTAGAGTGAAGACAGAAGCAGAGAGGAAATATACTGAAGCTGAATTGGTTTTGTCAAGTCTGGTGTATGCTTGCAGGAAATTCAGGTCATATCTCCTAATGAGACCATTTGTGGTGCTGACAAATTATACTCTACTCCCTCAGCTGGTGAATGGTACTTCTCTCTCAAAAGGTATGATGCGATGGTTAGTAGAGCTTCAAGAATATGATTTCTCATTTTTGATTGAAGATACTTGCAAGGCAACTCTGGCAGATCTTCTAACATACAAAGATGGCCCGATACTGGTGAAGGAAGTGGATTCAAAAATAGGAAAAGAGGAACAGATTATCATTCCTGGAGCTCATGTTTTATTCTTTGATGGTTCGTATAAAAGGAGTATACATCAGGCCACCGGGGGATTTATAATCCAGGATTCAGAAGGTGTGCTGATTCTAAAGAATGGAATACTTCTGGAAGCTGAAAGTAACAATGAGGCTGAGTACACAGCATTGTTTCAAGGGTTGCAGGTTGCTTTAAAGCAGAAAATTCAAAAGCTAATCATAAAGGGAGATTCTCTATTAGTGGTAAAGCAGGTCTTGGGTAGCTGGCGAGCAAAGAATCCGAGATTAAAAGAATGTCTGGCTAATGTTAGAAGGCTGCTACATCAATTTACAGCATGGAGTATTCAACATGTGCGGCGGGAGGAAAATCATATGGCACATGAGTTGGCTCAGGAGGCAATTAATTAGGATCCAGTAATTGCAAAAATCGAAGAGCCATTATACAGAGGGAGGGAATACCTGTCCAGAGTGGTGGATTATCTACTCTCAGGTCGCTTGCTTGAGGAGCTCAAAAAAGGCCAAAAGTATCATTTTATCAGGAAAAGTAAGCATTATGTCATGATTGGGGATGAATTATACATGCAGGGAGCTGATCAGGTATTGAGGAGGATTCCCTGGAGGGAAGAGATTTATTATATTCTGTCTTCAAATCATGAGGGAGCATGTGGGGGTCATTATGCATTTAAGATCACCTTGCAGAAGATATTACTGGAGGGTTATGTATGGCCTTCCATCCAGAAGGATATTCAACACTGGTGCAGGTCTTGCCATGAGTGCCAAAGAATGGGGAAGAGGATCTTAAAAATGGAGCCGAGAAACATCATGCTGGTATATGACATTTTTGAAAGATGGGGAGTGGATGCAGTTGGACCATTTCCCAGGACAGCTAGAGGAAAGTGTTATGTGCTTACTGCAGTGGATTACCTATCAAAATGGGCAGAAGTGAAGGCAGTGAAGAGAGTGGATAGTAAAGAGGTGGCTGATTTTGTGTATGAACATATATGCTGCAGATTTGGTATTCCTCTGGAGATACTATCAGATAATGGACCTGAATTTAGAGGAGAGGTAGTTGACCATTTATGCAGGAGGTTGAATATCAACCACAAGTACTCCACTCCTTATCACCCTCAATGCAATGGCTTGAATGAAAGATTCAATGGTGAATTTAAGCTGATGATAACCAAAATGACAGAAGGTCATATCAAGAATTGGGATATAGAGATGAATCGTGTATTATGGGCATACAGGGTTGCTGTAAAATCTGGTACACAATTCTCACCCTTTCATTTAGTTTATGGGAAAGAAGCACTCATGCCTATTGATGTGGAAGTTCCAGCTTTGAAGTTTTTGATTGAAAAAGGGCATGAGCCTATTAATTGTTACAGAGAAAGATTACTGGCTTTGCAAATAGTTCAACTGGACAGAGAGCTAGCATTTGATCACTATGCAGCTATGCAATTGAAAAGACAAGAGAGAGAGAATGAGAAGGTGGAGCAGAAAGAAATTGAGGAAGGTGATCTGGTTCTCAGGTATAATAGCAAGCTGGATAGTACTTTTCATACTGCATTCCAGACAAAGTGGGAAGGTCCGTATAAAGTTGAGAGAAAATTTGATAATGGGAGTTATCAGCTTGCTGATTTGGATGGAAAGAAGCATAAAAGGAGAGTGAATGGTTTACGACTGAAGAAATATTTTGCTCGATTGATGTTAGCCGTGAAAGAAGAAGATCAGGAAGCTTGTGATGCGTGTCAGGAGGTGGTGGGGAGTACAGAGGAAGATCTGAATATTTCATCCCTATTTGTACTGCTGCTGAACATGAATGTCTCAGCAGAAGTAGGGGGTTGCTAAATATGTGTGGACAAAAATAGAGGCTGATAGTGTGTACATACATGTACATGGCGTGTGTGAAGTTTCGCATTTGAGAGCATTGTCAGGTGTACAGAGTAAATGTATTGATGTGAGCATGTACAGGCCTGTCCGGTAGAAGGTCCACTGGAATTGATTTCATCTCCTCGTTTGGCTCTGAGTATGTGTACACGCCCAAATGTATGGGCATTGAAGCTGTGTTTGAAAAGCATCTGGAGGTTTGAGCCATAAAATGTTAAGGTGGCCAATGCAGCTTGAGTATTAGTGTGAAAAAAAGAAAAAATGAATGTGGCCATTTTGTAGGCCTTCTAAGAAGAAAAATAAATATAATATTGATGTGGCCATAAAAATTGAAGGCCACATGGAGCTAAAGGTGGCCGCCAGCGCACCTTTTAGAAGCTTGGTGAAGCACGTGAAGAGTGTGTGGCTGGTGATTGCGGGCGCTGCAAGGATCTTCACCAAAAAAGAGAAGGTGATGGACGAGTTCGAGGAGAGAGCTTTGGGCTGTGGTAAAATTGCGAAGACAGGAACAGGTGTAGGGCTTTTGATAAGGCCGTTGCCGTGTTGTGGAGGGGGGATCTCTGCAAAAACGCAATAGCTGTGTGCGTATATTGGTCGTGGAAGGGCTCTTCTGCAAAGGATCAGAGAGCAGAGAAAACATACCACAAAAAACCAGAGGAGCACCGCAGTTT
Source organism: Cibotium barometz (assembly GCF_041138505.1). NCBI lineage: Eukaryota > Viridiplantae > Streptophyta > Polypodiopsida > Cyatheales > Cibotiaceae > Cibotium > Cibotium barometz. Next base: position 20,882,249 of record NC_141064.1, on the reverse strand, counting down.
TGCAGGTCCTGGGTTGAGGTCACCTGGTTTTTTTTGCGTCGGGAGTTTGCAGGGCAGAGGACGAGGTCGCCTTGTTGTTCAGGAGGCTCTCTTGGACGCAACAGTGGTTTTGGAGGGCAGGTGCAGTTGGGGTGTGTGGCCGTCGTGTAGCAACTGGAGACCTCCCGTATGAAAGAAGTGGTTGACGGGCTAGAGGAGCCGGTGGGGCTATGCAGCGCAGCCGAGCGAGCGGTGACTGGGCGCAACTGGTAGGAGCTGAGCATGGAGAGCACGGCTATGTGGGTTAGCTGGCGAGCACTGAAGCCCAACGTGGAAGCCGTCGCATATGAGGGAGAGGCGAGCTGCTTGCGTTAAAGGAGCACACCGAAGACAGGCTCGTGGGTGTAAGAGGCTACAAGGACAAAAGCGCAGCTGAGGGCGCCGTCTGGTGAAGAGGAAATCCCTGGAGGTCACCTCACTGAGAGAGGCAAAGGTAGAAAGCTTGCAAGTAACTGGTGATCCGGCATAGCCAGAGAGAACCGCCTGGGAAGCAACCGAAGAAGGAAATAGAGCAGAGAGAGTAAGAAGGCTGGTTGGTAGCAAGAACATAAAGAGAGTTCTACATGAGGTGCTGTGTGAAGGTGGTCACCCAGTCTGCAAGAAAGGGTACAGGGAAGGTGGTGCCTGGGATAGAGAGGGCGTGAGTATGGTTTTTTTTGTGGATTTCTACCTCTTCTGGAGACTCAAGCCAGAGTTGTAAATTTCTCTTGAATAGCTGTGGCTAGTGTTTGGTGATGCCAGAGAGTTCTTTTGTTTCCTTGTACGTTTGGGTACGAGTTGTGACAGCCAGATCTGAAATATAAGTCCTGTTCATGTTCTTTGGTCTGGTGTTCTGGTGTGTTTGCATGCATGTGTGGAAGTGTGGCATGCTATAAGGGCGTAAACAGCTTTACCGCTTCCGTGCCATCAACGTTCTGTCCTTCTTTTTCTGAAAGAGAATTGGCGCACCTCAAGGTGAAACACTGGGTCTTACAAACCTTTGTTCTAACAGCTGTCTAAGCTGTTCCTTGAGTTCGATGGCTTTAGGAACTGGCATTTTGTACGTGCGCTGGGCTACTGGCTGAGCTCCGGGGGTCAATTCTATCACATGATCTACTTCTCGAATTGGAGGCATCTCTGTTAGCTCTGCTGGGAATAAATCATCATATTCACTTAACCATTTAGGTTCTTTAGCTCTTAACTTTGTGTCTATTGAATTCATTTTGACAACATAAATGAGCTGCTTCTTTCTAAGTTCTTTTAGTAACTTAGAAGACTTGGGGATCCTGAAATTCTGTTTCCTTGAACTTTGTTCCCGTGAAGGTCATGGAAGAAAATGGTTCCATTGTGACAGTGAATTCTAGCTTGATTTTTGTGGAGCCAATCCATTCCAAGGATCCTGTCGAAAACTCCCAAAGGTAGGACTCTGAACTGACAGTCAGTTAAATTCCCATCTAGATTGAACTGAATACGATCTGTCTTAAGGTGAGTGAAAAGAATCTTCCCGTTGGCAAATTCAACTTGCATAGGTTTCCGTAATTTCTGATCTAAGACTAGCTTACGCAAGCATCCAAGGGAAATAAATGAATGAGTACTGTGTGAATCTATTAAAAGCTTAAAAGGCTTACTCTGATAGTATGGATGACGGAGAATTGACGATTTGGCCCTTGGTTTTCAATCGCTGCATAAATATGTCCTCTTTCCTCTTCCACCACTTTTGCTATTGTGACTGCTCTGACTGTTGCAGATTGGGGCGGAACTCTTTCTCTTTGGTTACCCCAGTTCTGGGAAGGAGTTCTGAGACTACTCTAAACAGAGGCAGATGACTGAGCTGGAGTTCTCCTGGGATTGTCTTGATTTTGGCGAGATGGACCCGGATTTGACTGATACGAAGGGGTTGGTAATTGCACTCTCGGTCCTTGACTTCAATGTCCCCTTAACATGGCAGGAGTCGGACAGTCTTTCAGCTGGTGACCAAAACCTTGACATCCAAAACACCGGTTCTCACTTCTGAGCTCATCTCTTTGAATTCTTGAAAGAGGTGGGGCTCCCGAGAAAGTGTTATGTGGGAAGGGTCTTCCTTCAATTCTGAATCTCCCAGTATCCTGATTCTGATTTGGACCTTGTTGCCTCTTTGGCGGTGGAAAGTTGGAAATACTTTCCGGGGTTTGGAATCTTTTAAAGTTAGAGGGTGCAGGCTTTGGCGAGATCTTAACAACAAAGGCTTTGGCAAAGTCCTTTGCCATTCTGACGGCTTCGGCCATTGAGACATGTTTGGCATTCTTCACTAAGGTGTCCAATGGCTTGTTCATTCCTCGAATGAATTTGGCCATCAGCTGCTCTTCATCCAATTATGGGGAATATTTGAGAAGAAGAGCAAAGGTCTGATGGTACTCTTCAATTGACCGGCTATGTTGCTTCAATTCCAAGAATTCATTCATTTTGGTTTCCAGGAAGCTCGGAGGACAGAACCTTTTCCTGAGGTAGGCTTTAAGATCTGACCAAGTCTGGGTATTTCTGTCGAGACGGTTTGTCTCGCAATGGTTCCTCCATGCGACCCTGGCCGTTTCCACAATCTTTAATCTAGCGAGAGCCATCTTGCTTCTCTCGTTATAGCCAGTTACATCAAAGTATTCTTCCATTGCCTCAATCCACTTTTCTACTTCTTCACCTAACTGCTCCCCTTCACCCTTGAAGGGATCAGGTTGGGATCTGTGCAGGGCTTTACGAACATCCGGATCTAACTCTTCGTCATCGGTTAGAGGATCCGGTTGCCTTGCACAGGCCGCGCGCCTCATGATTGTGACAAAACGAGATTTTCATCAACTTAACTTTGGCAACAGATTTATGATTATTTTATTTTTTTGCGATTTATTCTTTAAACAGATAATTATTTTATCATACTTCATGAAACAAGATTTAGTATGATAATTTTATTAACCATATTCACAATCATGAAAACAATTTGGAATTTCTTTGCAAAACATCGTTTATTATATCGAAAGTTTGAGATATATACATTGAGTATCACGGCTCCAAAGTCACCGCCTCAATCGCGTACGCATAAAGAAGCGAAACTGCGAAGGAGACATGCCATAATAAACACGATTCATCACTGAAAGAGGTGGTGTAATTCTAGTTGTAATTCTACTTCTAGGGATAAAGCGGCTAAGAAGCCTAAAAACTTCGCAAGAAATTCTAAAATTTTTAGGTCAATGATTAAAGAGTTGTACATAATGAACAACCCCTAGCCTTATCAAGATCATGACTAAGGAAATATTTTGCTTGAGTCTCTGACATTGATTGATATTGATATTAATACATTGTCCTCCAGAGAATCACATATACCGACGTCGCTCTATAGGATCAGGGAAGTATAGATCCTGAAAGTGACGGGCAAGCCTCACTCTGCTTACACGGGTTGTAGCGGAGTTGACGAGATATTCGAAGGCAAAGGTGATCATATCCTGACTCTGGGAAAGTCCAGGAACGCTGGACAGATTTGGGGTATCCATCTAAAAAAAAGTTCCAGTTCAATTTATGAGTTTTCAATTTATGAATTTATTTCAAACATAATCTTAGTAAGTGAAAATATTTTTTTCGCAGATTTACTTTAGAATTTTGGACAGTTTCTGCTGCTATTTCATAAGTTTACAACAGTGCTTTGATACCAACAGCACCCAACCACTGGAATTGGTAGAATCAGACAAGTATCAACAGCGCCCAACCACTGGAATTGGTAGAACCAGACAAGTACTCATCCACCCATAATTGAATGCCTTTCTTAACTTTAGCTTTAGAAAACAGATACGCACACACTCCTCTTCAAAACTTGAATTTATAAAATGATCCATTGAACAAACAGTTATTGATTACAGATATCTTAACTCAAAATTTTCATCTAGTTCCTTGTTTCTCAAAAATAGGTATCACTATGGACTCTCCGTCGAGACTAGCTAGTCAGCAACGAGATCCAGTAACAGATTATAATAATTTTTTTCGTTATCATATATATATATCTTCCACGACATACTCATGGGTGTCCTAAGCACCGCAAGCCCGTGCATCGCGTGGTCATAACCCTCTAGGATCCTCCTTAGGTGTCTTGGCACTTCACTCAGGGACTGCTTCGTCGGTCCTTGTCCATCGTACCGAAAGCACATTATTTTTCACCATACCGAGGCTGGTCAAGACCTGGGCAGGTTTTTGCCGCGTGAGCCGTCCTTTGAACACTCTCCGTCAGCTGTTGCAATCGAACTCCCCTTAGAAAAACACATATACCAAATGCTCCCTCCAACATTTGTGGCGTAAGACAATCCTCTTTAAGAAAACAAGGTTTCTATGCAAGTTTTCAGTTTTGATTTTCTTTGAATATAATGAGTATATCTTAAATCCGTATCCCAAGACTCCTTGATCGTAGGTCTGAATTCCAAGCAAAATTTCTCGAATTTTTTAACCTTGATCCTCAGATCAATTCAAAGGGTCTCAACTTAGTTTCAGTTTGGTGGGTGATTTGAGTGTATTTTTCTGAACTGGTTACATCGTCTTTCCTTGAAACTGACGAAGAGTTTGGTCTTGATCAAAGTCTGATTCTAGCTTCGAGTCTGGTAAGGTTCTTCCTGAGCCATCTTTCTCAGAAGGGGTGATATTTCAATTTCTATTTTTCTGAATTTCATTCATTGAATATTCACTTAACTGATTTCTAAACGAATCACGAAATCCTATGAGAAATAATTTAATCAATTTATCTGTGTCAATACCGGTTGGATCTCTCGATTGTCTCCAAAAAAGAACCTGGATGGGTAATGCAATACCAAAGGTCTCCCAGTGTAGCGTTTATGACTAAGGGACCGTCCTTGCACAAATACGAAGAGTGCATCTAGGGTGATAAGTTTAGGGACTCCTCTCGATATCAAAATGGCCATGTCCAAATCTGCTCCCTCGTACATAACTTGAGAATCTAATTGTCTAGCCTACCTATACAAGGGATCCCCAAGTGATGTAGCAAGATTCTCTCATCCTACCAATCAAGTGTACACTACCAGTCTTCCTCGCTAGATTTTTTAGGTCTCTCAACAACCCCATATGGAATACTGAGTGGACACAAAAGCTGCGAAGTATTGCGAGCATTTGGGATCTTCGTAAAGCAGGGTTTCTATATTTTTTTTAAGCATTTGGATTTTTTTTTTCCAAGGAAAAATAAATTTTTGGAAAAAAAACCTCGTACCGTATGAACCCATTCGTACCGGTACGAGAAACAACTATGTCTCCAAGAGACTTGGCTAGTCCCGTGCTCAAGGCTCCCCAAGATACATGCGGCCGGGCTCCCAACATCTGGCCACTGGGTAAACGGATCAAGGGATTCCAAGACTAAAGGCTGTCGGAGCCGCTCCTCTGAGGCAACTGGAACTATCTGTCTGAGAACTGGCCTAAGATGATCCTAAGCTTGAAGTAAATTGGCCGCAAATCTGTCCTCAAAAGCTGGGCTAAAACCACGGGCTCTCATCTCTGTGAATATGCATCTGGCACTCTGCGGCCACCCAATAAGAAATCCTTCCAAGGCTCACCACCGGGAAGCAGTCCTTTGACAATCAACTTGTCTAGCAAGGCACGACTCTGAATAGCAGGATCGATGAGGCCAAACCCCCCTCTGCTACGTGGTTGAATGATCACTCGCCATGCCACCTTGGCCCTGGATGGCCTCCCGTCACTTCTAGCCCATAAGAAGTTCCGGATCAACTGTTGAACCTGGCCAATGCATGCCCGAGAAAAGGCCTAGTACGAAGTGATGCACCACATGGTGGCTAGCAGTACCTTGTTCGCCACCACCACTGTGCCTGCTAGGGAGAGCCTTGCCGAGCTCCAATATATAAGCTTCTTCCGAATATTCAAAAGAAGCGGGGCGAGCTGCTGTGCGGAGAGATATCTATGCCAACTTGGCAACCGAGATATCGAATTGGAGGGCCCCTCGGGATCCACTGAAAATCCTCAACTGGTCGCCAAGTCGGGTGGGTGCTGAGCTTACCCAAAAACCACACGACTTGTTCCAGTTGATCTGAGCTCCTGAAGCACGGTAGAAAACCTTGCTCGCCTCCGCAAAATCTGTAGATTCCCTACATCTCCTGCACGGAAAGCTGTTGTGTCATTTGCAAACTCTGAGTCTAGCACCTCCTCCTGCGTGCGGAGGGGAAGACACAATCCGTGAAGCCCGGTCTCCTAGGCGGTGAGAAAACTACTCATGGCCTCGGCGACGAACAGGAAGAGGTAAGGTGCCAAAGAACAACACTGACTAACTGAGCGGGAGGGGGAATCTGTCACCACGGGCTCCCTGAATGAGAACCTCTTTCTCATTGTTGGAAGGAAGCCTTTTGCTTCTAAGAAAGCCTTTGCTCCGATACCAATGTCACAAGAAAGAGGAACCCGGAACAATAACAGACCAACACTTCAAATACCAAACAGAGCATGGAGACACTGCGTAAGAACCATAAACAATACAATATAAATACACCGCACTGAGCCAGAACGGCCGGCCCCCCATAGGAACAACTTTATTCTTACAGAAGCTTTTACAAGATACCAAGGTGCGGGTGCATACAACACTGGATTTTCCACAAAGCATCAACACAAATCTCTTGTCCGGATATCTATCAAAAGCCAAGACAAAACACAGCACCAAAGGCCATCCAAAAAAACTGTCTCAAAACAGTCCCATAATCAGCTCATAATTAGGCCCTAAAACAGTCCGGTACGGAGCCCAAAACAGCCCCAAAACAGAGCCATAAACAGTCCCAGAAGAGCTCTCAAATCAGCCCCCAAAAACAGTCCATAAACAGTTCATAAATCAGCCTGAGAAGAGCTCTCAAAACTGTCCCAGATTCCTCCCAAAAACAGTCCCGGAAAGGAGTTGATTGGCCCTGTCAGACTCTTGGAGAAATCGACCAGCCATGTGGCTGGTCTGGAAGAAATCGACCAGCTCTGTGGGAGGTTTGGAAGAAGTTGACCAGCCCAGTAGAGGGTATGGAGCAAGTTGGCCAGCCTGTAGAAGGTATGATGCAAGTCGGCCAGCCCTGTAGGAGCCATAGAGGAAGTCGACCAGCCTTGTAGGAGGTTTGGCAGAAGTCGACTTGCCAAAAACAGTCCTCTACCTTGCTTTAATAGAGTTGAGTAGCTACATTTGAAGTGCCTTTCCCTTTTTGCCCAAAATAGGTGAACTTGCCCAAAAATATGAACTTTATGCTTTCCTCGGCCTGTACTCCAAGTTTTAGCCCAAAAATGTCAACTTTTATGCTTTTCTTGGCTTGATGCCCAAGTTTCATCTAGGCGCCTGTAGGCATATGCTCACTTATGGTAGTGCTATGTGTGAACAGGGCTTAACCAAGGGCACTTTTTCCCATGTGGTTTTTCCCCTTGGATATCAAGTGTGAAAGGACACATAATATATTTTGTACTTCTATATTATATGGATGTGGCACACATGTAAGGGTGGACTTGCATTTTGTGGATACCACACTTTTGGCTCTCTCTCTCTCTCTCTCTCTCTCTCTCTCTCTCTCTCTCTCTCTCTCATTTCTGTGTGAGCTTCTCCATCCTGCACCTAACCCTAATGTATAGGTTTTTGTGTGTGAGTGTGTGAGTCCAACACCCAACAATTGGTATCAGAGCAGGGAGCTGGCCTTGGAATTGTGCCCCTCGAGAAAAACCTGCAGAATTCCGTCGCCGTCCGTCCGTTTTGTCCACCAGTTCCGGCCACCAAAAGCCGGCGGCACTAGTGGGGAGCCCACCGCGGGCGGCACCTCCCTGCCCAGCCGGCGGCGATAGTGCGCCTAGGCCCGCCCCCGCTCCGTCACGGCTCCGTTGTGGCCGCCCATAGCGGCCAGCCGCCCTCGCCGTTCCGTTTTGGCCGCCCTCGCTGTTCCGCTCCGGCCACCTTCGACGTTGCATTCCGACCGCCCAGAGCCACCGTCGACACGTCACTACCTCGTTCCGGCCGGGCCACCGTCGCTTCTCCCCTCCGGACGCCGTCATTGCTTCGCAAGTGCCCAGCTGTCGACCCCGGTCCGTTCCGGCCTCCCGGCGACCTCTGTACTCGCCCACCGCCCCTGCCTGTCCTGCGTGGACTCCGTGTGCTCCTCCTCGTCGACACCTACAGCTTTGGCGCACTCTGCACGCCTCCGCCTGGTTGCTGGCCCATCGACAAAAGCGCCTGTGTGCTCTCCACCTTTGCCTGCACTCCAGCTCCCCGTCGACCTGCAGATAGCCCTCTGCCGCCCTGCCAGGCTCCCTTCAACACTTGCGCCTCGCTGCTGGCCTGTGAGCTCCCCGTCGACTGCGCTCCAACAAGCTCCGGCGGCTTACTGTCGCTCCACCTTCACCTGCGCCTGGCTGCTGCTGCTCGAACACCTTTGCACGACAAGTACCTCGCGTGGCCAGCAACGCCCCCAGCTGATTGTGCTACAGGAAGGAATATGCAAATTTTGACAGAATTCTGCTCACGTAAAAATATGCAAATTTAGCAGACACTGCAGTGCGGGTCGGATACAATTTTGTAGACACTACAGTGCATGTGGTAAAGGGTTCAGGTGATTTGGGGGATTTCTCAATTTCAGATGGACTTTTACACTACAGGACATGTTTGATGGACTTTTACCCATTGCAAATAGGGGGGATTCAGATTAGCCAGCCCCCTACACAAGAAAATCCTCATGTAGAACATGTGGAACAGCCAACCATTCATTCCCCTTCTATGGAAGAAATGGAAGATCTTGTCAGGGAAGAGCAAACAGCCATAGACATAGCCAAGTCAGTGCCAAGATGGTTGCTGAAAACTTTGCAAGAAAGCAAACTTGTAGCTCCACTCACAGGTAGAACAAGGGCTAGTTCTAGCCATGCTTTGAATATACATAGTGGGGAGTGTGCATTAGCAATGGGTGGTCTCTTTGATTCAAAAGAGCATTCTTCTTATGAAGAAGCACATGAGAATGAGCATTGGTTGCAAGCTATGCAAGCTGAAATTTCTTCTATCATGAAGAACAATACATGGGATCTTGTGTTGCCTAAAGGCAAGCATGTCATTGGAACAAAGTGGGTGTACAAAGTCAAAAGAAAGTCTGATGGTACTATTGACAGGTACAAAGCAAGACTTGTGGCTAAAGGCTACTCCCTGAAAAAGGGAATAGATTATGAAGAGACTTTTGCTCCTACTTCGAGAATGACCACAATAAGATCAGTGACTGCATTGGCTGCACATAAAGGATGGAAAGTGCATCAATTGGACATCAAAACTGCATTCTTAAATGAAGTATATGTAAATCAGCCCATTGGTTTTGTAGTTCCTGGTGAGGGACATAAAGTATGCAGGTTACACAAAGCATTGTATGGGTTAAAGCAAGCTCCAAGAGCTTGGTATGATAAGATACATGCTCATCTAACCAGCCAAGGTTATCTGAAAGCACATTGTATGTGAAGAAAACCGATGCCGATATTGTCATAGTCATCTTGTATGTAGATGACATGCTCATTACAGGTACTAGCAAAGCACAAATTTCAGATTTCAAAGCTGATTTGAAAGCTGAATTTGATATGTCAGATTTGGGGCCTTTACACTACTATCTGGGCATATAGTTTATGCATACAGATGATGGCATTGTTATGTAGCAAACTAAGTACATAAAAAGTTTGCTAAAAAGGTTTCACATGGATGAATGTAAGCCCATTTCTACTCCAGTAGAACCAGGTGTACGGCTTACTATGCATGATATTGGAGAGCCTTTTGAGGCCGGCATTTATAGCCAGGCAGTGGGATGTCTCATTTACTTGTGTAACACGAGGCCAGACATATCTTTTGGGATGTCTTTGTTGAGCAAATTCATGCACAACCCAGGCAAAAAGCACTGGCAAGCAGTCAAACACATTTTTCCTTATCTTAAGGGTACTCTGGATCTTGGTTTGTTCTATCCCAGGGGGGGTAGCTTGCAGCTTTATGCATTCAGTGATTCAGATTGGGTTGGTGATTATGATACCAGGCAATCCACCAGTGGGAATTGTTTTTTTCTTGGCAGTTCATGCATATCTTGGTTGAGTAAAAAGCAACCCACTTGCCACATCTACTTGTGAGGCTGAGTACAGGGCAGTCTTCACAGCTACAGTAGATTGTGTATGGTGGAGGAGACTATTGGCTGATCTTCGTGAGTGTCAGCAGACACCCACCACCATTCTCACTGATAGCCAGAGTGCTATGGCCGTGGTACGAAATCCAGTATTTCATGCACGTACCAAGCACATTGAGATTCATTATCACTATGTCAGAGAGAGGCTACATGCAGGGGAGATCAGTTTATCTTACTGCCCTACACAGGATAATGTTGCAGATCTATTCACAAAGGCTTTACCTCGAGAAAAGTTTGAAGCTTTCCGCAAAGCTTTGGGCTTACACTCATACAGAGAGTGATCTGCTACCTTGTATAGGTTCACACTTCCACTCTACAGGGGGGATTTGTAGGCATATGCTCACTTATGGTAGTGCTATGTGTGAACAGGGCTTAACCAAGGGCACTTTTTCCCATTTTCCCCTTGGATATCAAGTGTGAAAGGAGTCAAGACACTCTAACATATAATATTTTGTACTTCTATATTACATGGATGTGGCACACATGCAAGGGTGGACTTGCATTTTGTGGATACCACACTTTTGGCTCTCTCTCTCTCTCTCTCTCTCTCTCTCTCTCTCTCTCTCTCATTTCTGTGTGAGCTTCTCCATCCTGCACCTAACCCTAATGTGCAGGTTTGTGTGTGTGAGTGTGTGAGTCCAACACCTAACACCGCCTGTCAAGTGTTGGGCGAGGTAATTAGAGTAGGTATGCCAAGTGTCCTGGAAGAGCCTCCAGGCCTCCTTGCAGTCCTGTCCCAAAAACTGCTGATATAGCTCCTGCTCAAGTGTGGCTAGATAGGCACGCTTCTTCCTCTGCGTGAGGCGCCGGAAGATCGCTCGTGCCTGTTGGTGAGTGGTGGAGCTCAGAGCAATTTGCAAGCAGGCATGGGTCTTTTGGCATTCTTCATCATATCAAGTGTTATGTGGAACAGTCCCTTCTAGCGGTCGGGGAGTTGCTCTAGTGTGTGGAAAGGCAGCTATGGCGGATTTGTGAAGGGATGTTGCAAGCTGTGTGGTAAGGTAGGTGGATGAGTGGTATCGGCATGTGAGCGATAAGGCTAGGTAGGCATGATCAGCTGCCACACCAATGGGGCGGGGCGAGATGGGGAAGTCTGAAACGAGCGGTATCAAAAGGAGAGATCCCTTGAATAGTCCACTGTACTGGCTCCATGTGTGAAGGGGTAGCAGGTGAGGGAGCTGGACTAGGACACTGGACTAGGCCATTGTAAATGACTAGTCCATGAGCCCCACCAAGGGTGAGAAAGTACTCCCCGTAGTCTGTTCAGGTCTCCATGTCCTATGATGTTCGCTCTAGATCCGTGCTGACAATGTCTATCTCCTGATACATGGGATCATCTGTCTCAAAGAGAGGTACCTGTGCACTGGCAGTACAAGCATTGAAGTCTCCAGCAAGGAGGATATCCCTAGGTTTGAGAATCTCATAATATCATCATATAGTGGCAGGTATGTGGACTTCCCACTGGTGGCATGTCAGGATGAAGATGATGCAAAGTAGCACACCACAAGGTAGATGTCACGGGCTCTTTGTGTACTGATCCTCACCCATATGAATTGTGCATCCTCATCCCGTCTGATCACCCGTATCATATGCTGTAGCTCCTTCCTGTAGAGTATGGCCACTCCTCGCGAGCCTCTAGTGCCTCCTACTATATGGGACTGTGGACGGTGGACGGACTCCCATCTATACCCCTCACCTCGGGTAGCCAGCTCCTCTGGCACTGGTGTGTCTCTGTGTAAAGGATCATGTCACACCCTCTAAATGTGTCCTCAAGCAAACCTGCATCTATCCGCAGAGCTCCATTGCAGACCGCAATCTCTAGTGTGGTCTCATAGGTCGCGCACCGTCATGTAGAGCGCTACTCCGTGATAATCAGCCGCCCATCTCTATATACTACCCACTTCCCAGCTTTCTGTGTACGATTCCCACCCGTCTGTGCTCCACTAGCACGGGTGTGAGATCATCCCCTAGGTAGATCTTGGTTCCTTTCAATGTGGCCCTATTTTGCAAGAAGGCTGTGCGTGTGTCTCCATCTTTAAATTTTAGGAAGAGAGGCCTCTCCTTTGTAGGTTCCTTCCCCATGCGCCAGGCTTCCATGAGGGGGGGGGGTGGTGCCTAGTATTCCCATTTTTTTGCATAAGGCTTCACCATCCTCCATCGGTGAGCCTTCTTCCTTCAGCCCTGTGATCCTCACATTGATGATTGAGGGCCTTCTGCTCGCGACACTTGTCCTCCTCATGCGTGGCTGTCATGATAGTGTTGGTGTTGGGGGTCGGGACTGATTTTTCTTGACACTCTCTGTCCATTCCTTCCCCACCTCCTGTTTAACGACATCTGCCTATCCCTTCCCGAGTTCCTTCCTTGTGTTCACGAGGCTTTTGTGGAGTTGGGTTCTGAGGTCTTCAACCTCTGAAAGTAGAGATGGGCTGATTTTTCCCCGGTGAGGGGGTGAGGAGAACCCTAGATGTATTGGGCCGAGGAGAAGCTGGGACGAGGTAGCAGCTAAAGATGCTGGATGGTGGGCGAGGATATCATCAATCTGGGGCTGGTGAGCTTGGGGTGTTTTAGGTCCAGGAGGGTGAGGCCTTCTAGCTGTCCAAAGTGCGAGGCACGAGGCAGGGTAACTCCAGTTGAGGAGCAAGATGGTGGGCCTCTCGTTGTTACTGTGGTGGCCTCATCCGTCTGAGTGTCCTCTTGTGGGCAGGAAAAACTAGTGATGGTGGACTGAGATGGGTGCCAAGGTTGAGGATCTCTGAATAGTAACTCTCTGCGTCGTCGGAGCTCCAACGGGAAGAGTGTGAGACAACGCTGATCTGAATATTCAATAACCCGAGATAATGGCCCAAACCCCTCTCTGAATAGGCAGTGAAATCTCCCTCTGATCTTATAATACACCGGGCACTCACAAATATAATGCTCCTCATACTCTACTCCTCCATGGAACAATCTACAGAGTCTGCTCTCTTTAGGGATCCCTGCTGTGCTCTACAAACCTCAATCGCGAGCCTATGGGATGTGATCCTGAGCTGACCAAGTGCATGTGACATGAAAACAACCAGGTACCCTGGCCTCTGTACGATGCACTGCATTCATCCTCCTAGAGAGACAGTGCCACCAAACGCACTTCCAGGAGCCCAGGACGGAGGGCTGGCTTTTGACACACTAGTCACTCCGGTGATGATGTATGCATCCGCATTCTGGGCACCAGGCTTGTCAGTGGTAGATTGGCAGCGCATAGAGCATCCACAGATTTTGATGCTATCCAGATTGATACACAGCAAACCATCTCTCCCTCACCACTCCAGCAAAGTTTGCTACAGCACCTATATTGGTAGAGGCCTTTTTCCACACTGTCATGTACATGCAAAGGATACTAGCGATGGTTTCGTCACGGTTATCATACCTGGCACTACAGTTTTCTCGGGCACGATAGCAGAGAGAGGGGTGCATCCATCTTGGTATGCTTCTGTCACATGGTTCACTACACACGGACTATAGAAGAGCCACCTACCCCCCTGTGATACTTGATTAATGGAGAAGTGTCAATCGGAGCTCATGAAAGTGACCCCCAAGTAGACACGAGTTGGCTACCTCCACCCGGCTGCCCATGTAGGTGATCTCTGAAAACCATGACCTTGGTCTTCCCAAGGTTAACTGACAAGCCCCTCTGCAAACAGAAGTCCTGTAGGGCATCCATGTGCTTCGGTAGTCCCTCTTGTGAGTCTGCAATAAGCACTATATCATCAACATATAAGAGACTAGACACAAGTATGCTTGCTAGGGATGCCCCTCCACCTCCCTTTGTGTCAAGAACGTGTGAGATCTCATCAATATATAGCCCGAAGAGGGTAAGGGATAGTGGGCACTGAATCACCCCAATAGTACTAGATATCTCCTTTGAGAGTCTTCCATGGCATCTCATCCTCCTAACCACTGGCTCATATAAAGCAATAATGCCCCAAATCATCTCTATGGACCGTGGTAGGTGATCACGTGGCACCGTATCAAAGGCTTTGTGGAAATTCACAAACAAATAGTAGGGTGTTGGGGCCATCAGCCTTGACCTGCTCAATGAGGCTCCTGAGGCAGTTACGTTATGCGGGTGAGAGTGAGATGGGCTAGACCTACCAATGAAAGATCTACAGATGAGGCAGAAAGATAAAGAGGAATGAGTTACCAACAGTAAGATATATCGGGAAGGAGAAACTTTTTTTGACGGTAAGATTGTTGGTGAGGGGGGAAGGTAGAGGAAGGTCAGACTACAAACAGTAAGATCTATTGTTGAGGTGGAAAGGTAGAGGAAGGGATTACTGCCTGCAAGACCTACGGATGATAAGATCTACCACGTGACATGGAAAGGTAGATGGACTTGGTACCTATAAGAAGTACAAACGGTAAGATCTACTGGTGAGCAGGAAAGGTAGAGGGAGTGACCTCCTGTGAGAACCACCTGTGGTAAGATCTACAATTTTGTCCTTTATGCCGATTTTCCCTATGATGTTGGAACTAAGACATCTATGGGATAGGGGGGAAAAGTATCAACTTTGTTTTAAAATGTTTCATATACGCAATTTTTTAGACACAAGGAGAGTGGAAGGTAATTTGCTGTTTCATTTTTGTTTCCCCTTTAAAAAACTGCAGAGTCTACTTCTTTGAAGGGTATTGACAGTGCAAGGCTTGCAGAATCATTTGGTACGTATGTGTCTAAGCAGGATTCCTTTTTAACGTGCATTGGAAACACTTTGTATTAACCTTGTTTATTTCACCATCTTTGAACGGGGGTTTGCTGCTGCAAAGATCTAAGCCCAGATGAAATTGAAGATACACAGTTTAAGCAGGTAACATACAGGGCAGTTCTCACACTGGGTGAAGCCTGTAAGAATACCCGAGTCTTTGTATGGATGAGCAAGGTAGTATATTGTTCTAGAGGTTTATACTAAGATAGGATACCATTCCTTGCTTGGGCAGGCCTGGCTTGTATATTTCTGGCGCCGTGCAAAGACCAGTGGTGTTGAGGATGATGTTGCAGATGAGCGGCTACAATACTGGATCAGTCGCAACAGCCAGAGCCCCACGTTTCAGGATGCTGTTGATGGTATGCAATATGAGATGAAGTTCCAGCTTTTCTTTGTAAAAATGTAACACCATAGCATTAAGTGTTTACAAGGTGATGAACGGAGTAAAATCATAAAGTTGTTACCTGTCATGGTTAGCTCACCACCCTGTCTTAGCTCCCCTTTGGAGCACCCCTAATATAAATCTTAGATTTCATGCTAGGAAATTCCAATGCCTTGTTCAGAATTTGGACTGGATTTTGGTGTGTGGGCCTTTGAGTACGATTTGGCCGTGGATAAATCCCAAGCATCCTGCCTTGTTGCTAGCCGGGGGCTTTGTCACTTTGTGCGGGCCCCCACCAGTGCTGCC
This sequence comes from Cibotium barometz, assembly GCF_041138505.1. Lineage (NCBI taxonomy): Eukaryota > Viridiplantae > Streptophyta > Polypodiopsida > Cyatheales > Cibotiaceae > Cibotium > Cibotium barometz. The sequence goes on along the minus strand of NC_141064.1, from coordinate 20,866,641 downwards.
GGCCACTTTTTGAGCTGGCTGGGAATTGACAGAAAATGAAGGTTCATGATTTTTTTTGAAATGCATGCTAGCACCAAATGTGCATAGACATGTGGCTAGCGCAATACTGTGGCAACCCGAAAAAAACACTCTGGCCCACCTTCAGAAATATCTGTTTGTGGTGTATTCTGTGCCAAGTGTCACATAGGACAAAGAGGGGAGCTTGAGATCTATGAAAGGCCTGCTGCTACCAACCTTGAAGGCTTTATTGAGACAATTTGGCTCAGTAGTAAGATGAGAGTTTGTGTGTTTATAGCGCGCACTGCACCCACCCACCCCCACACATTTAAGCTTTTTGATTCTCCAATGTGCCTATTAGTTTCTGCCAAATGATAATCTGGGATAGTTTAGCATCTTTTTGTCGGTGACTTTTCTATTTGTTCTTGGTCGTGAATTTCTTCATGTAAAAGGTCATTTGGTGTGTAGTTTAGCATCTTTTTGTCGCTGACTTTTCTATTTGTTCTTGGTCGTGAATTTCTTCATGCAAAGGTGATCTAGTGTGAGTCTTTTCACACAAGAACTGTAGTAATTCAGTCACATTATTTCTATCAATGAGATTCCTATTGCCTTTGAGATGGTCAATGAATGACTGATTTTGAATCTCATCGAAGTGAAGCCTTTTTAGGATTCACATAAAGTTTCCAGATTTTTTTATTCCCGCGAGTACACACTTCTTGTGATACTGTTCTTCTTCTGTTTTAAGGGTTTAGAGAATGGGATATTGTAGTATTAAATTAAGTGCAAACCCATATTATAGACGGATGCTCTGAATTAGTGCTTGAAGGTATTGAAGTGTGGGTTGACCACTGCACCAATAGTGTATATATCAATGCAACATATAGTGGACCACGTAAACCCTTTGTGTTTGAGATGGATGGGGATTATGTTATTGGGGATGCATGCAAGAAGTAGAGTGTTGCGTATAGGACGTGGATTAACTGTGGCACAGGTGCAGTATCCGATGCATGAGAGTGAGTTTATACTTTTTTTTTCCGAGAAAAGATCCTTTCATTAGTTATATAAAAACGCCCGTAGGGCTACAAAAGATCCTCTCCTGCTCACAAGAAAAAACAGAGCAGTGAACAAAGCAAGGCAGCCCGGGAGACTCTCCCTAGGTGCTAAAAAGTACAAGCGTGAGTACAAGGAACTGAGGGGCTAAATCATACAATAGGAGGGGGGAAAAGCCAAAGAGGTGGCCTGTAATGCCAACGGGGGGACCCCGCGTGCAGGGTATAGAAGGGGCCGCTGCGCCAGGTGGTGTGAAAGGCTTGGCGCCGCAAGATCGCCTCATCCGAGTCGCCCCGGATGCGGTCATACTGTCCTCGCAGGGTGTGGATCAACTCCTGCCAAATCCCCCGTACAGTCTCTGCTGGTGGCTCCAGTCTCCCCTCAAAGGCCCTGAAACACCGGGCCCTCCAAGTGAACTAGATGGTGAGGCTGCTGAGGAGCTCCCATCGTAGATCCCTATCCTGTGTCCAGCTGGCGGACGAGAAATCCGGTGCAGGAACGAGGCGAGGCTGGCCCCTAATGAATCTGATGGAAACTGTTCCATGGTGCATTCTTGCATTGCATCTATGCAAGGTTTTAAACGTGTTTTTGCATGAATTTTTTTGTTGCATGCATGAATTATGCGTGTAGTTCATGAGTTGGGAACACCCTCTTATGAACTGTGTGAGAGAAACTATCTTCTGACCTCGCTTGTGGGTTGTGGACTAGTAAGTATACTACTTTACTCTATGTTGCTCATTTTTCTGTTTTGCAAGTCCACACTTTAATAAGTGTGTCTGCCCAAGTTATGAGTGAGTTTGGGCGTCCACACTTCATTAAAGTTCAGGTGAACAATTCATAAAGAGGTTGGACCAGTTTCCACTCCCGGTTGGCCAGGCACATATTCAAGCGCCCTTTTCAGCATGTTATGCTCTGTCTCATAGCCCATAGCAGGCCCTGACAAAGTCGACCAAGCAGCGGCACCCCACGTATACATACCCTCTGGAGAGAGGGGGGCCAGAATACGCAACATCCGCAGCCAAATCTACTGCGCCTGAAGGCAATCCCAAAGGCAATGTCTCCGTGTCTCCATAGGGTGGCCGCATCGGACGCAGGCCGTCGGAAGACCGCTATAGACAAGCCAAGTGCCAACTGCTGAGCCCTTGTGGGCGACCAGCCACTGGAAAGTCGAGATCCTGCGGGCCTGTCGACTAGCCCAGAGTCGGGCCCAAAAATCCTCCAGGAACTCCTGTGAGAGTCCCTGTAGCCGCCAGTGCCCCGCTGCTGCAGCTGGAGAGACCATCCTCCTCCTCGTCAAAATATGCCGCCCCAGCCTAACAGTATACTGGAAAAAGGTGATCTACGTGGCCTCAAGGGATGCATAAGGATCATGCCACTCGTACTCGCCAGGGTCCCACTGTAGCCGAGCCAAGGGGCGCGCTGCATATGCCCATATGCGCCAATCCGGGAGCACATCTGCAGGGTCTGGGTCAATATGCCACTTCCGAGAAGCGGCGGCCACTACCCGTATCCTCTGAAAGGCGCACTCTGCAACCAAAGGTGACTCCACCTCCACTCTCTAAAGTCTGCCCTCATCCTGAATCTCATAGTAGAGGCAACTGCCATCCTCGGTGCAAGCTCTGACAGCAATCAGGATCTCCAACTGTGTAAAGGCTCCCATCCACCGTGGGGCCACTAGCTCGAGAGGCGTGAACTACTCCTCTGTGTGAGTGCCTCCTGAATGTCATCCCTCATAATCAACCCCCCTCTGAAATGACTCAACCTCTCCACCTGGATCTCCTCTGGGAGACTGCAAAAGGCGCCTGCCAGTCTCCAAAGCTACGTGTTGGGCCTGCCGCCAAAGGTCCCCAGGCTAGACGAGGCCGAGAACCCAGCATATGACCCTGCTCTGTGCGAACCGCTGGGCTCCAGATGAGCGGCTGTCTGGCCCGCTCCTCAAGACAAGGAGGAGGTCTCTGAGAGAGCCCCGGTCTCAGCAGCTCCCAAGCTCTCAGGATGCTCAAAGCAATCTATCCTCCCATCCTCTACTGAGGCCTGTCCTCCTCATCTCTATGAAAATCCATAGAATCTTTGGTGCCCAAGTGCCCCCTGCTAAGGGAGCCCGAGCCTGCAGTCGCTGCAAAAGAAGCTCTTTCCAAGGCTCAGCGCCTGGAAGCAGCCCCCGAACAATAAGCTTCCCCAATAAGGCTCTCCTCTGATCGATTGGATCTATAATGCCCAAGCCTCCCTGGGCCAGCGGAAGTGTAATAACTGCCCAAGCAACCTTTGCCCGAGCTGGCTGACCGTCCCGCCCGGACCAAAGAAAGTTTCTGATCAGCCTCTGTACCTGGCTGATGCAAGAGCTCGAGAAGATCCAGCAAGACGTAATGTACCACATGGTCGCTAAAAGCACCTGATTTGCCACCACCACCCTCCCAGCCAAGGATAGCCGAGCTGTACTCCAATACAAAAGCTTCTTCCGAATGCTCAGAAGAAGCGGGGCAATCTGCTGCGCAGGTGACAAATCTAGTCCAATCTGGCATCCCAAATATCGCACTGCTGTGCTAGGAGGAATCCATCTAAAACCGGGGTCCCGGCTCCATGCCGGAGTGGGAGCGCTACTGATCCAAAAGGCCACTGTCTTGCGCGAATTGATCAATGCTCCTGAAGTTGCACTAAAAACCTGGAGCGACTGCTCTGCCCGAAGAAGATTGGCCTCCTGGCCATGCAAAAACAAGCCCGTGTCGTCAGCAAACTCAGCATTGAGCAGGTCCTCCCCCCGGACTGGGAGCTGGAGTCCTCTCAAACCAACCTCCTCTGCCGTCAAATACATGCTCATAGCCTCAGCAAAGAAGAGAAATAGAAACGGGGCGAGAGGACACCCCTGTCGGAGTGATCAGGTCAGCTCAAAACTCGGCCCCCGTCCTCCTGCAATCAACACCTGGCTACGAGCTGTGGAATACAGAGCCGCCACCCCTCTAATCCAACCTGGCTCAAAGCCCAAGCGAAGCATAGTGCCCTCTAAGAAACCCCAATCGACTCTATCGTATGCCTTCTCAAAATCCAGAAGCATCACGACCAAGTCCTCACCAAGAAATCTAGCTCGGGCCGTCGCCTCCCAGAAGGTGAAAATGTTGTCAAGGATACTACGCTCCTTGACGAATCCTGTCTGGGTAGCATGAATCAACTCCCCCAGGAAGGGCTGGATCCTCAAACTCAAGGCCTTTGCTAAGACCTTGTAGACAGTGTTGAGGATCGTAATAGGTCTCCAATGTCGAATATCATCTGATACTCCCTCCCCCTTGGGGATAAGAAAGATCAAGCCCTCTGAAAAGCTCTGTGGCATCACCCCAGTGTCCAAAACATACTGAAAGCCCCTGCGGAGGCTTGGCCCCAAAAGGTCCCAATAGCGCATAAAAAAGGCAGGCGTCAATCCGTCCTCCCCTGGGCAACTATGGCGCGGCAGGACCCTCACGGCCTCAACAAGCTCAACCTCTGAAAGAGGCTCACCCAGAACTGTACGCATACGATCTGTGACCCTCCTCTGCACATGGGCCCACACAGTCTGTCTGCAAGCATCCCGAGCCTCGGTGGCTGGCTCCGCTGAAAGTAGGTCTCTATAGAACCCAGTGGCAATGGCTCCGATCTCCCCGGGCTCAGTAGCTACCGATCTGTCCGGCCTCCCAAGCTGACGACTCTTGCTCGAGATGGCGGGGTCCAGTGATCTCAAAAAACTCCCCAGTCACTCTATCACCAAGCTGCATCCACTGAGAGGCCTGGCGACGATAGTAAAACTCATGTCTTTGCTCCTCTGCCTCTCTAACCTCCTGACGTGCCTGGCTCAGCTAGGACGCCACCCACTCACATGCAGGCTGCTGCTCCTGAAGGCGCTGAAGCGAAGCAAGGCTGCGTCTCAGCCGATGTTCCCGCTCGCGAGTCTCTCTCAGCCGTGTCAAGGCTGCAGCGTGCAGAAAAGAGCTAAGCTCGATGAGTCCCTGAGCACACTGGCCTGCTGCATCCTGGTCAGAGCACTGACTGTCATGCCAGATCCTCTCAATGTCCTCAGCGAGACTAGGATCTATAAGTACCCTCTCTGGGATCCTCAACTGCAGGCTGGGCTCCCGTGTCCTCTCCTCAAGTGTCAAAATAACTGGCGCATGGTCTGAAAATGAGGTGCCAGCGAGAATGCCAACGGAGCCCCCTCGCTCCCCTAACCAGTCGCCCACATAAAAGCGATCAATCCGTGATAGATTAGTCCCTCCCTGCCGGCGATCCGACCGAGAGAAACTAAGACTGTCTTGAGAGCGGGAGAAGGCCCCATGCTGCCATGCATCTGTGATCCTCAGTGACATGCAAAATCGCTCCCAAGCTGCAAGCTCCATGCCGTGCACTGTAACATGACTGCCTCCCACCCTATCGGCCGGGTCCTCAAGCATGTTGAAGTCTCCCTCGACACACCAATGTGCGGCCTCTGGCAATGCATCCGTAAGCTGGGTCCAGAACTCTGCTCTGGCACTAGCATGGTTGGGCGCATAGACGTTGAGCACGCCCAAGAGCTCATCATGCATCCTCAGAATGACATACTGTGCTCTACCAAGCACAATGATCCCTCGATCCACAATGGCCTGCCGCCATACATCTGCAATGACCATGCATACTCCTCCCTGTCCACCCAAAGGGCCAAACCCTGCAGACCAAAAGGTGTCCCATCTACCAGGCATCACCGAACCATATCTCCGGATCCTGCTCTCACCCAAGTGGTGCTCCTGCATCATCAGAATATCAATACTGCCACCCACCAAGCATCTCTGCAGGTCCTGCCTCAAGCAACCACGATAGCGTATATACTGTGCTCCGCCAAGGCCCTGTACATTCCATGAGACGATCCTCATGGATGACCTGCTGAGGTGGAGGTTGTCTCAGCTTTACGGCGGGCCTTCGCCAACGGCTTGGATGGAGAATAGTCCCCATCCGAGCGGCTACGAATTTGCCCACCCGGTGTGTTGCAAGAATCATGGATCAGGCGCCAGTGGTTGTGCCCCATGGCGACTGCCTCCCGCTCAGACAGAGCAACCTCATGTATGCATACATATCCAGGGTCGCGTGCTAAGTCTGCCACTATGCGAACGACCAAATGACGAATCCTTGAGGCATCCACACTCCCGGGATCCAAGAAAAAATGAGCCAACTCCCATAGTCGGCCTATCACATCTGTCACCTCCAGATCGCTCACATGGTGGGAAAACTCAACTGCCTGAGTCTTCAAAGTGCTAAGAGCGAGCTCCAGAGTCCACTCCCGGTCGCATGGGCCACATATAGGGAACGAGAAGGCCACCGCTGAATCAAGTGCCGCCTCCTCGCGGGCCGAAGATATCACTACATGAACTCGGATGGGTGCTGGCTCGTGGGGGCCCTCTGCTCCAAAAAGCTGTGTGAAAGAGTAATCAAAAGCCTCCGAGCGCTGACTAGTGCCGAGGCGACTCAACCGCTCAGAGCCCTCTGGACTGCAGGTGATCGCCAGGGGACTGCTAGGGCCTCCCGGGGAGCTGAGGCGGGCGGGGGGGGGGGGAGGAGGGGGGGGGCGAGGGGGGTGGAGAAGGAGCCGCTGCCAAAACCAGAGCGGGGACGAGAGGCGACGAAGGTGGAATCGGGGCGGTAGGGGGGGGTGGGGGGGGTGAAGGAGGGGGTGCTGGTATCTCCTGGTCCTCAGTCGTCGTAGGGGTCTCCTCCTACAGGGGAGCAAAGCTGTTCCTCACGGGAACCCAGTGATGCTGAGACTGTGGTTGCTGCTGCATCGGGCTTTGGGCATGCTGCTGTGGCTGTCTCCCTCGACGGCGCCTTTGTCCAGGCTGCCACTCCGAGGTCTCTGTGGCTTGAGCAGGTGTCCCGGAGGCTGCCTGCCGAGCCGCATCTGTGGGCGGGCCGTCATGGGCCTGCTGCTATGGTGAGGGTCGGGGTCTCCTGCGAGGACAGGCCTTGGCCAGATGGCCGACCTGCCTGCAAATAAAGCACTGGTTCGGGAGCCCCGAGAACTCCACTCTCTGATCATCCCATCCCCTCCCCTATCCTAGGTAGCTGAATGACCTTCGGGAGGAGGAGATGTCGGGAACCAAAACTCTGACTGAAGGTAGCCCAGCTGCTCTGGCCACCACTGAAGCTGCTGTGGGGCCAGTCTCTAGCACCGAACCCACCAATGCTCCTAGCCTAGAAAGGAGCGGCAGGTACTCATGGTGGAGTCCAGGGAAGCAAACTGTAACATGGAAAAGGCGCTCTCCCTGCTCGGCCGCTGCTGGGTCAAAGCCATGCTGCCAAGGTCTGAAGAATGCCCGAGCACCCCTGATGTCTAGGGGACTCATGGCTAGGACCTTGGCCACGCTCTGGGTGGTCTCGAACTCGATCTGGTAATGACCACGGCCCAGTAGCTAAACGTCCAGGATCTTGCCCACATGTGCAAGAAGGCGGGCCTGTAGAAGTTCCCTGATCTCCCCTCTGCTCGGGCGAGTGCCGACTATACGGCAGATGGTGGAGTGTGCCTGAAGGCGTTCCACCTCTGCGGCGAGGCTCGCTTCCTCTTCTAGCGAAAGAGAAAGCCTGATGGGGGTATCCTCAGGGGCGGGCGAGGGGGCTGCGGGAGAGTCCCTCTGAGGCCGGGGGGGAGGAGCCTCCATCAGTGTCTGAAGCTAAGTCGAAGGCGGAGCGAAAGCGGAGAGTCCTGCAAGAGCCGAGCTGCACACAAAGGACGGAGAGGGAAGGCGGAAGGCTAAAAGAAACAAAAAAGGAAGACCCCAGGGGATGGAGAAATCAGAAAAAAAGAAGGTAAGGCGGCGAAGACAAAAAAAAACCCCTAGGGGGGAGGCGGAAAAGCGCGAAACAGGGGGCGGAGGGGAAGATAAGGCGAGGTGGCGAAAGGGGGCGGGGCGCTGAAGAAAAAAGACGGGAGGGCGCGAAGGAGAGGCGAGGGAGCAGGGGGGTGGGCGCTGCAGCGCAGGGGCGCGCAGGACAGCCAGGCGGGAGAGGGGGGGCAAGCGCGAGTGCAGGCCGGGGGGGGGGGGGAGAGCAGACACGATGGCGGGAGAGGGGGGAAGCGTGCAGTCAGCGCCCGGGGGGGGGGGAGCGTGAGCTTCAGCGAACCCGTCGATGGATACATACATCTAGTCTTTCTTTTTGTATGAGAGTGAGTTTATACTTGTTCATGCATTGAAGAAGTAGAGCATTACCAAATGGCACCGATTCGGCGGTGTGTGAGGATCATGGTTTCTAGGCGTTTCATGAAACGCATTTCATAAATGTTTCTTTCAAATCCCAGACGTTTTAAAAACGTTTCATACAAAAGAAGGGGGGAGGGGGATGGGGGCGGTGGGGGGGTTACAAGCCCCAAAATTTATATATAGGTTTATATGTAAAAAGTTGTTGCCTTCCATGGGAAACAGTATTAAACATGCATCATTCACACATCAAAACATGTTTACAAGTTAAAACCAAAGAATTTGGGTTAAAAATGCTTAAATTGTACAGTTCCCTGGTCGACACGAATGAAACGCGTTTCTTTCGTATGTTTCGTTTCATTCAAACTGAATGAAACACGTTTCATTGCTACTATGGGGCACTGAGGATTTTATAACCATCTGGTACTAATACCACCTTGCTGACTTGAGTGGTTGAAAAGTCAGATGGTCTAAGATTCTGCTAGACTTCGGTTTTGAAGTGCGCTATTTGTGGGAACCATCTAATGGAGTGGCTAATGCTCTGCGTTGCTGGTTATGTGAAGACTTTTGAGCTCCATAGTATTCAAATATGATCTTTTTCTTTCCTCTATGAACGGGTCATATTTGAATCATATTTGGCAAGAGGTCAAGATTTGGGCATGCCTAGAGGAACGCAGTGTTTTGTATTCGGAAGGAAAATAACTTAAGAGTTTAGTAGCCTATTTGGAATGGTTGTTTTATCCATGTGCAAATGTCTGCATGCCAGATGTTGAAAGATGTGGAAGGCAATCCCTTATAAATATCATGACATGCTATTTAGATTTATCTGAACTCCTCGTATCCAACAAACTGGTTTCCTGTTGATGGAAGATGAGGACTAGTGTCAGGCAATCTGTTCGGGAGTGGTAGCTATGCCAAGTTAATTGTTGAACACTTAAACTCTTGGGTCTAGTGGACTGTTGTGGTACGGGACACAAGGGTTGTGGCTTGGGATTGGATGACTTACTCCATCCATTGGGAATCCCAAATAAAAGTGAAGCATTTCAAAAGAATACATTATTAAATTGTCATGGACCTGCTGTTCGCATGATGCCTTTTGCGTTGTCGTAGATAAACACACACACACACACCCCCCCCCCCCCTTCTCTCTCTCTCTCTCTCTCTCTCTCTCACACACACACACACACACACATTTTTTTTTGTTTTTTTTGTAAAGTGGTATATTACAGTGGTAACACACACACACACACTCAACAGATTGAAACTCTCTCTCACACACCCTCACTCACTCATTGACTTACTTCGAGCTTCTATGTATGTGACACACATACACGTGCGTGCGTATGTGTCTCCCATACGTAGAAGCTCCAATCAGTAGGGCTCCCCTTGTTGAAACAATTTTGACCATCTGATGAATTAGAAAGTGACGTGCTGGTAAACTTATTTACATGATTAGTAGCTTATATTTTCCCCTTACGTAGCTTATTTGTGTGTGCTTATTCGACAGCGGACCGAGGATTAGTTGAGTTGCGGAGGTTAGGCATCGAGAATCAACTGTGGGAGGCTTCTCGGAAGGAAATACAAGAATCAAGCTTGAAGGCTACACTTGGAACAGATGGAGAGGGGAACACATCCTAAACGTGAATGGCAAAGTTGGGCTTATGTATGGACTTAGACCATCTCTTTTTCTATTGATAATACAATTTCTATAAGTGGAGTAGAAAGACAACATGTTTAAGATTGTAGCTTCACTTGAGCTTGTTAAATTAGGGATGCTATTATGACGACTCTGTTATTTTGAGAGAATTTTCGTCATGGCAAGGACTCCCTTTTGTGTACTCCCATGGCCCTATGTATGGGTGCATAAGTGCAAAGGAACTGGATCCCCGAGTGTGGTCTAGTATATTGGGGGCTTTAGGGTTGTTGACATTAGATCCATTGTTGTTGAATGGGTCCCCCAAGAGGGAGGGATGTAGCTGGTACTCCCTCTTACTTCCCTTTCGGGTTGTTGCTTTGTTTCAAGTTATTTTTGTGAAATTTTGCATTCAAAGAATAAACCATTTATTAAGCGACGTTATTGCTTGAACAATTTTGTAATTTACGCTGTGTTGTCCTTACTCTTGATCGTAAAAGCTCTCATTGCTAGTTTTTCTTCATGCCCATTGTAGAAGTTTCCATCCTTTCTAGACAAAGTTAGTGTACACTAGATGAGATTTATGTCCCTCAGTCTTAGTAAGTGAAACAATTACATGCATGTACTCTTTACTTCTATCCATAAAGAAAAATAAATAGTATTTATGATGGTGAGTGAGTACTACTAGTGTGGCAGAATCAAGTTCTCTTTGTAGTGCTAGGTCTGGGCACATGAATAATTGTGGTCTTATGCTAGGCAGAATGTTCAACAGGGTGGAATAGTTATATTAATCAACACAGTTTGTTTGTGAATTTATCCAGATCGTTGAGTAAAATCCACAGCTTGTCTGTAGTGAACTTGATGATTTCATCCACACCACAACCCACATTGTGGCCTTATAGATAAGTATCTCAAGTTCTTATTGGTTATATGAATTTATCCAGATCGTTGAGTAAAATCCACAGCTTGTCTGTAGTGAACTTGATGATTTCATCCACACCACAACCCACATTGTGGCCTTATAGATAAGTATCTCAAGTTCTTATTGGTTTTTTCAATGAAAAACATGTTTCTTAAACTACTTCAATTATTTTGAAAAACAGAGAGATTTGAAAAACAGAGAGAGAGAGAGAGAGAGAGAGAGAGAGAGGAGAGAGAGACGTCTTCAAAAGACCTAGAGGGTCCATAAGACCAAAAGGTCGTGCAATGTATCCATGAACGAATACTGAACCATATGGAAATTTAGCTACCAGAGAGAGAGAGGGGGAGAGAGATACCCTGCAGGAGAGAGACAGCTTGTGAGACCAAAAAAATTAAAGTACACAATTTGTAATAGAAAATGCTGGAAGCGTCCTCTAAATGCTGTTGCTACTACGAAGAACATATATTTTAAGCAAATTCTTAGCTAGCAATCGCCAAAACAACATGAGCTGTTAGACCTGCGCCTCTGCCGAGGTTGTATGCTTCTGTGTGAGCTGGTGGAAGGGTCCATCTTTTTAGGGTCCTAGAAGGTGAATCTTGCATTTGTCATCACAACATTTGGAAAATCAGTCTCCTTGAGTTGGTTGTGGTCGCTTGTCTCCAGAGTCTTGGTGATTTGGGTTATGAAAAGCTCCCTTCTGTTTACTGCTTTTGGTTAGAACGTGGTGAAAGTGGGCTTGAAAGCTGTCTCTAATGATGGAAAGTCTTGCCAGAAGTGATATGGTAGCTGGTCTCATCATATGTTTTTGGCTTGAAAAGAAAAATCCCGAGTCTATGTAATATGCTGTTTCAATCTCCACTAGATCTTCGTCCCCAATGTAAAGGATTCTTTGTTCTGAAACATGAGAATTATGTCATTGTTCCTTGGTTAAGATTGATGTGTATAATCCTGAAATGATCTAAACAATCTTAAGCAAGCGCTGAAAGCTGGTATCATGAGAACCACCCATAATTTATCACCCTTTACACTCACACTTATGTAGGTTCTCTTTCTCCCAAATCCATGCCTATAGTCCTCATCCCCCCTTTTCTTCTCCCAGATAGATTGGCCAAGCTATATGGATCGGTGCTAGAGACCAAGCTCAATTCCTTTGCAAGGAGACATGTATGTAGGGCCTCGGGATAGGTAGGGTTCTAGAGGAGCTACTCTATCCTTGACCACATATTTACCCTTTGAGCCATCATCGAGGAGGGCAGAGCACACCATCAAAAGATCCATTGTTGCTTTGTGGACTTCTACAAAGCTTTTGATGTTGTTCCTTGGGTCCGATAACTACAGTGTCTACATGACATCAGGGCTCCATCCGACATGATTTGGAGCATCATCACGATTTATGAGTCACTCACAGGACGGGTGTGAGTTCCATGAGGGATGCTACGTTGGATCTTGAGTACAGTTGGGGTAACCAGTCTATTGTCCATGCTCTTTGGCCTTTACATTGATGTGGCTCGAGCTTCATTGAAGATTAGGCAAGCCATGCGCTCCACTTGCAAGCCCCCATCCTTGCGGTACAACCTATTTGTTCTCTGAAGACATTGCGTGCAATTTACAAAGACTTGCATGCACACTCATTCCCCTCCTACTCTAGGCAGATGCCATCGTACTCATAATAGATTCAGTCGAGGAGCTTCAGAGACACCTAAGTGCTCTACAGGGTTTTTGTACACAACAGGATCTCATTCGTAACCTTGTTAAAACCAAAGTCATAGTTTTTAACACCTCCCGATCCTACACATCCAAATTGAGTTGTATGTATAGGGGAGCCCTTGTGTAGATTGTCCCATCATATGTGTCCCTCGCTTCCAAGTTAATTTCCACGAGCCGAAGCTCTTGACACCCTCTTCACACTAGCCTTGATGTATGGAGCACCTTTTTGGGACTAGACCTATCAAAGCATGATTGATTCAAAGACTTATTCAAAAAGTCACCTACCTCCACTGCATCAGCCCGATGAGCCTCCACAGATACCCAAACTTGCCCTGGATCCTCACGACAACTTGAACTTGAGGGTGACACTTGAGTATGTTATGACCAAGTTTCCACGTGGTTCTCGAGGCATAGGCTCTAGATGGAACCACTTCCCACCTCTTCAGTACAACCTAGACTCCCCTTTTCTCCAGCTCTTCCATGAGGACGTCAACCAGACTATCCGGTTTGACCTCCTTAGCCTCCATATACATAACACATGGATTGCACCTTCAGAGCTCCCACTAAAGATGCACATCTATAGAGATCACGCTCACGAGGATGGCTTCATCCACTAGCTAGGCTACTTGGGTATACACGTCACATGCCATGCAGATTGCAATTGGCTAGCTACTGTTATCCTCCCATCGCCTATGGGTTGAGACAAGGTGGGCATACCACATATTAAGTGATGCAGATCTCATACAAAGACCTTGAGAGGAGAGGATCTACAGATTATACCACGTAGGGGTTGAGACAGAGGAGCACTATACTCATCAGTTCCTACTATACTACGAGATCCGCGGGAGGTACCACTGTCTCTTCCTTGAGGGTTTTGGCCCATTAATCGAGGATCATGGACTTCTCGGACCAACGCTCCTTGGGACTCTTCGTATTGGAGCAAGAGACACAAAGATACACTTGTAACAGAGCGTCGACCACAACACCACCCTTGCTTCCTCGCCAATCGACCCATCATCAGTTTCTTTCTAGCCCAAGGAGAGGATATTGGCATAATGGACCCTGAGTCCCACCACATGATACCTCCGCTCCACCCCGTCCTCTAGGAGTCACTCTGGAATGTGATTGCATGCAACACTGGTGTCCCTAGCCCCACGGGACACCAACCACGATCCTCCCATCAACACTAGATTTAGGACATGCTCCACCGTTATCACACCACCTTCCCTTATAGTGTGAGATAGAGGACCTCTTTTCCATACTCATTAACCCCATGCTCAACATACTTGAGAGCTACTAGAGGATGATGTGCCCCACATGCTTCATATTCTCATGTACTCCATGATGGGAGCCAGTGCTTATACCCCATGCACTTCCTCATGATCATCAGTGTGTCAACCTCTACTTTTAGAGAGCCATGTTATTTATACTTGTTTTGTTTTTCTTTTCCATGATGAACCATGCCATGGATAGCATTGTATCACTTTGGTCTCACATACCCATTGGGTCTTTAGGAGATGTTTAATATAACTCTCTCTCTCTCTCTCTCTCTCTCTCTCTCTCTCTCTCTCTCTCTCTCTCACACACACACACACACACACACAAACACTTATGTGGGTTCCCTCTATCCCTATAGTTCTCATCATCCACCTTTTGAGAGAGAGAGAGAGAGAGAGAGAGAGAGAGAGAGAGAGCCGCTTAACCTTGACTTAACGTTGACTTTATTGATCTAGAGAGAGAGAGAGAGAGAGAGAGAGAGAGAAGAAGAAGAAGAAGAAAGAAAGAAAGAAAGTTGTATTAACGTCTTCAAAAGGCCAAAATGACCAATGAGACCAAAAGGTTACATCATATCCATGAGGTACATAATCTTGGGTACAAAATAGTAATAAAGAAAGATTAAAAAAATCTAGAACTTTAAAATCTGATCTAGGTACATGAGCAGAGAGCTCTCATATCACCCTAATACATCCCTCATGGGCCGCTATGACATGGTGCTCAAGGTGGTAAAAGTGAGCTGGTGCGAGAAGGTCCTGCAATGATGGGAGATGATGGCCCGGATCTTCTTGTGGTGGTGTGGCCGTGGGCGAGGGCCGTGGGGTTTGGGGCGTCGAGCTCTGCATAGCTCAGTGGCTCTGTCGAGTGTCACACCTCTGGGTTGAGCTCCTACACTAGCCTGTGGTCTGGGTTGATGGGTGGATCAGCCCTCGGAGTGCTGGTATGGAAGAAGAAGTCAGTGAGAGCTCTCTGTGCCGGTCCTCGAGCAAGTACAGCTGATATGGATCTCACTAAGGACTCGATGTGTCTACGGAGATCTAGAAAAAGTCCCAGGCATCTCTGATCCGGGAAGTCCATGATCCTGGAAAGTGGTCCGAACCCAGCTCGGAAGAGGCAGTGGAACCTCCCCCCCCCCCCCCCCCCCCGAATCTCATAGTACACGGGGGCATCGGCATATGTAATGGTGCTCTGTCTCGGGCTCTGTGTGTGACAGAGCTAGTATATCTTGTCCTCCTCTGGTGCGGCCGCCGTAGGCCCATATCTAGCAGTCTCCACTCTCAGCTGGTGTGGGACGAGGTGCAGATTTGGCCGATTGCACATCTCACCCCAAAGGATAGGTGTATGTCCATGTAGCGTGTATGTCTCAGGCATAGGAGGTGATCTCTGTAGAAGGCCATCTTTGTCCCCAATGGACGACTAGGTGAACTCCATGTCCTCTAAGTATCCAGTCTGACAATGTCCTTCCTGATAACCCTGTTCCGCTCTGTGCGGTTGAGAGCAAATGACCGGGCCTCTACACTATATTGGAAGGGGGGAGTGCCTCCATCTGCATACCGTGCATGCCAAACCAAGTGCCTACCTGTGCATACCAACACTATGTATCTCCCTCAAGTGTCAACTCTCTCAAGGACTCCAGGGCTAGTCGGGGGTATCTATCAAGTGGAAGCTCCCATAGCCTATGCCAGTATGTCACTGGGAATAGAGCCTCTGTCACTATCGGTGCAGCGCCCATCTCTGCCTGCACAATCTCATGTGGCACTGATGGTTTACTCCTAATCATGCGTGAGATCATCGCCACTAGGGGCCTCTCCATTGGCTTCCACCCATCATATACCTCCTCTGTATCTGTCTCGGCCGGCTCTCTCCTCTATCTCCTCCTGTGGTATAAGCTAGGACCCCAGATGGGGGCACCATAGAGTAGTGCAGGTGTAACTAGAGTATCAAATAGCCAAAGCTTCGCCCTCGCCTCCTGAAACTGTATCTGTGAGCATTGCCTCTCTAGCGAGCCAAGGGAGGCATATCCCCTTGTCAATCAGCGTTGACCGCCTTCTGCATCGAGGACTGAGGACCAGCAAAAGTGATCCCAAGATATACATATGAGGTAACATACTCCATAGGCTCTCCACTGTATGTAAACTGTACTGCAGATCTAGTTATCCACTGTGAGGAAGTGTTAAAGATCATGACCTTGGTCTTTCCAAGGTTCACAGCAGTAAGGTCTCGGTCCTCACGCAAAAGGCCTATAATGCATCCAAATGCCTCTGCATCCTCTCTGGTGAATAAAAAATAAGAACAATATCATCTGCATACAAGAGGATCGGTATCAAGACTCCTGCCAAATGTGCTCCTGGTCCTCCTTGTCTATCTATGTAATCCGAGATCTCGTCAATGTATAGACCAAATAGAGTAGGAGACAAAGGGTAGCCCTGATTCACCTCGATAGTGATGTGTATGATCTCTGAGTCACCTCCTGGAGCCCTTACTCTACCTGTGAACTGACTCATAGAGTGTAATGATCCCTCATAGCATCTCTGCTGGCACTCCCATATCCTGTAGTCTCTTGATCAATCTAGCCCGTGGGACAGTATCAAAAGCTTTACGAAAATCCACAAAGCAGCAGTATATCCATTGCCCGTGAGCTCTCCCCTCCTCAATGATCCCCCGTAGTGTAAAGATATGATCTAGTGTAGAGTGCCCTCTCCTAAAGCCTGCCTGCCCCGGAAATCCACAAAGGAGCAGTATATCCATTGCACGTGAGCTCTCCCCTCCTCAATGATCCCCCGTAGTGTAAAGATATGATCTAGTGTAGAGTGCCCTCTCCTGAAGCCTGCCTGCCCCGGTGCTCTGAGTCTCTGCTCCTCCGACCATCTATTAAGCTCATGCTCCAAAATTGAACCATAAATCTTGGCCAAGGTGTGACCAATCATGGTAGTCCTATAGTTGTTGGGGTCCATGGGGTCACCTGCTTTCAAGATAGGTACAATAGTATTCGATGACCAGCTGCTGACAGGGAAGGCCTCACATGAAGCCCTGTTAAACATGTGAACCGGTAAAGGGGCTAGCGTGCCCCTAGCATGGGAGAAATGCTCGGTGAGGAGTCCATCATGATCTTGTGCTCTCCCAGTCTGCATCCTGTCAATAGCATCTCTCACCATGCTGAGGTGAAAGAAGGAAGAGTGTGGGGGATGAGGTTCGGGTGGATGGGGGAGAGGTGGCTGCTTGGGGGGGGGGGGGGACATGGTAGAGAGAGGTGGCATAGGTGTTCTAGGTGCTGGGTGAAGTAATTGGAGTTGGAAGGCGATGATCCTGGAAGATCCTCCAGGCCTCCTTACAGCCCCTTCTAAGAAATAGCTGGTATAGCTCCTGCTCAAGCTTGGCTAGGTAGGCTCTCTTCTTTCTCCGTGTGAGATGACACTCCATGAAGGCCTTCCATATGTTGTTGCCATCCAAGATATGCACCGTCTTTCCACTCAAGAATGGGCCCCATTCATTGTTAGTATGTAGGAGTGCCTCAAACTGGTTATTCACTGCCCTCTAAGCATCCGTCAAAGATTGAATATGAGCCTCAGCGGATTCCTCCCCTTCAAGGTCGATCATGGACACAATAAAGGATCCTCTACGAGGCATGTACCCATCCATCTTCTTGAATGACCGAGAAATTGTTCTCTCGGTGTTCTGGCTGAGCTTTCTTACTGCCTCTGTGGGCACCATCCTGCAGAGCGGTATCAATGGGGGATCGGTGGTGAAATCAACTTTGATCCTTGAAAGGAATCCTTGTGGGCTTCTAGTTCTCATCATCCTCCTCTGTATTTTTCTAACATGTTTGGAGGTGTCCTTTGTGCCCTCTCTTTGGCTACTTTGTGTCTCATCTATGCCTTCCCTTTCAAGATCCCCCTCACTAGTGGTCCCATGGCCACTATCATTCTCATAAACGCTGATGTCAATGTCCCTCCACTGGTTTCTCTAGAGGTCCCATTCCATGGGTTATAACATAGATAGTCTTGGCATGATCGGCCCCTTCTTTATCTTTTTCTAAAATCACATTTCCAGGCTCTTCAAAAAGACCCCTCCGAGGGAGCTGGAGCCGATTTTTGACCTGCACAACATATTTATGTTTTTTACGTCCTGGAAGAAGGTGAGATTCTCCCTCCATTTCACACACACTTGAAGACTGAGAGCAGAGATTGTAGAGTGGATATCTAGAGGATTTGTTGTCAATATTGCTTCCAGATACAAGGCTCATTTTTGACAAACAGTATACTTCCACAATGGTTTTGTGTTCAAGATAATAATAACATTGTGCATTCATTCATAAATGGATAAAATAAACACAACAAAATATTCCCTCACTGACACGTCGATGCCAGCAGTCGTCGACGACAACCGCCAATTGTTTTGGAAAAAGAACATCCCTAAATGCATAAATTTAATATCATCCACCCCCCTAAATGAATGAAGTTGGATGGCCACCAAGTGGCACCTGCCAAATTCAATCATCTACATCTCTTCCATCATTTTTCAAAACAACGAATCTCACAGAGTGCAAGGGGATTTCAATCATCTACATTGTGTGCGTCTAAATGTAAGTATCGAACTCAAGAATTGTCTTCTTTACTGTGCATGCTAGAAGCTCATTTTTTTAATTCTTGATTTTTGGTGGGTTTTTGACCAATCTAGATCTCTTGATTTTTTGGTGGGTTTTTTCTTCTAGATTTTATGGCCAAGGAAAAGCTCATATTGCCAACCCACAGGACAATCTAGATCTCCTCAAAGGCCGACTATAGGTCAACATCGTTCTTTCACATTGAGCGTGAAAGAAAGATGCTGACCTTTATTTCTCCTGTCACAAGCCGATTAAAGGTCGGCATCTTTCTTTCACGCTAAGCGTGAATGAAAGATGTCGACCTTTCTCCTCACAGGCCTCATCTCACAGGCCAACTTTAGAGACACCAAGGGTTGCGAGACCAGCGATTTGCAGTAGACGTAAGGTGTTGCAACCAACGATTTGGGGACGGCAGGGCCTGTGACCAGCGATTTGGGGATGTCATTTTTCTATCACGTGCAGCATGAAAGAAAGTTGCCTCCCGAATCAACCCCTCCTGATAGCTTTCAGAGGCCTGTCCGTTCTTCTTCACGTTTTTCAGAGGTGTATTCTTCCTACACAGTAAGACCTTACTGTGTCGAACTGATATAGATTAAAATTGTAAACTATCCACGGCATTCTTTGGAGCCAAAAATTTGCATTTGCGAACTATCCACGGAATTTGAGAGACGTACTTTTCGTTTGTGTGGAGTCAATTGCTTGCAGAACAATGGAGACCACTTCCCTATACGGGGCACTTCATGGATAAGCTCGTGTTCAAGAATCAAGAATCAGCACAAGTCACCCTAAAAATCAAGAGTCGGGTTCAAAAATTAGGAGCCAGCACAAGTCACCCTAAAAAGTCGCGTTCAAAATTTAGGAACTAGGACAATACACCTAATAAAGCAATTGGGGAGGTAAATAAGTAGACATGGAAAATTCCTAAACAGGAAAAACTGAATAATAAGTTGACCCTTTAAAATATAAGTTGACTCTTGATATTAAGTGGGGATACAATGTGATAACCGTGATTCACACAAGAATTTGTACAAATTGTCGGGATTTATAACTAAATTATCCCATTTTCAACCTTGAAAATTAATAGCCATATATGATGATAACTGGGATTTCCAAATCTTAGTAGAGAAAAATACACAACTAAATTTGCAAATCTATGAACACAACCCTATTTATATTTATATTTCCAAATCACGTAAGAATACTCAAAACTGAGAAACATAAGCCCCTTTGTATTGCTTGGATAATATAGTAGAAAAGAAGTTGCATTTAGAGTAGCTATTACACACTCCTATAATCAATATTATCATCATCAATGTCATCCATATCTTCATCTTCCTCAATATCTGATGCCGCACCATCGTCACCTGATGGTGATGTGGAGTCTTTGGGAGTGCCAAGGTTGTTGGGATCATCATCGGAGGTGAGGTCATCATTAGGCCATGAGTGGCTGTTCTTCCTCCTCCTCCTCTTCACATTTACTTTTAGCTTTCATTAAGAATAGGTTACATTGCACTACAAGAGTTGTCAGCTCTTACGTTAGTTTAATTTATTCTATATTTAATTTCTATTGACACAATCCCAAATGTTCAAGCATATTAATTCTAAACCAACTTTTTTGCACAAGGACGTGATTAATGCAACCATTTTTTTTGGGTGAGACTGGAGGTGCTTCCTTGGAGGTTCCTTTCCGAGGGGGCAGGCAGGGGCTTCGCGCAAAAGTCATTGTAACCTTAGGTGGTTTCCTAAATTATCACTATGGAAGCTCTTTTGAAAACACAAGATGGGTTTGAGGTACTGGGTCCCACAACCACGCTGCCCGGAAGAATCGAGGGGGATAAGTACTTTGTTCTTGAACAAAGTCTGTCCAACTTCTACCTAGCACGTGGTGCGAGGTCAACGTCAAAGGATTCAAGGAGTGTAGCATCACCCACGTATGTTTTTTAAATTATGTTATTATTGCAAGTCTGTGCTATTGCTAACCCATGGTCCCATGCTATATGGATGGGGTACTAAACAGTGTAGTAGAAGATGAAGAGATGCAAAACACTTGCAAGTTCTTTAACCAAGATGTCATTGATATTGACATCATAATTAGATGTTCATTGTCTGATGTCTCTCTCTATGTGTGTCTCTCCCTCTCTCCTACATTGGTTTGGAAATCTAGTCAAAAATGCCCAGAGTTTGGACGCAGCCCCGAGAGTCTGTGCTTCTTAAGGTCTGATAGGAGGAGCACTGATCCCAATCTTTCCAGACTTGCTAGATTCTATATGTGGGCTTGCAACCGTGAGGGCATGATCAATATTTTGACAGGCACTAATTTCTCTAGTCATGCTCCGATTATTTTATCTTTGGAGAATCCCTGGAGGAAGTTTAGACACTTGAGCACTTGGATCCCTAATAGCCTCATCCAGGAATCTGAGATATGCAGTAAGATAGAGCAGATATGGGAGGCACTAGATTTTCTCTCACGATCAATTGTAGGCACCTTGGATGCAGGCCTAGGTGGGATTAGCAGTTGACTATAGGGAGGCAGCATAGAGGAGATTGGTTGGATTTTGTGAGCAGCAGAGGAGCATTTGCGGAGGCTTTGCTTCTCTTCAACAACTTCAAGAGAGCTCCCTAGATAGCTCATGGATTGAGGGTCAATTGGCTACTGCTCATACAGGGCTCAGATCCATAGAGGAGCTGAGGGTGGAGTATCGATAACATGACAATGCTTCCTTTTGGATGCAGGCGAGAGATAGGGTCATGTGGGATTTCCTTGATATTGCCAAGTCCCCACAGGCAGAGAGGTGGTATCCGCAAGTTGCAAGGCCATGATAGATCTATCGTTTTCTGACCCCCGCCATGTGAGAGCCATAGCCACATTTTTTTCCAGATCCCTTCTCATGGCCCCCATATCCTGATAGGTGGTAGATGCGCGAGAGCGGGTTTGGTGACACATGAGAGATGTGGTTTCCCCCACTCTCCAGGATTTCATATTGACTCCTTTCACAGTTAAGGAGCTAGTAGAGGCCTTGACGGCACTCCCTAGGGGAAAATGCCTGGGAGAGCGATGGGCTTCCAGTCTCCTTTTTTCTTCGTTCACTGGGATCTCATGGGGAAGGTGACCTTATTGCAGCCTTCAAGAGATTATGGCTAGGGATGTCATGCTAGAGAGGCTTTCAGAAGGTTTGATACATTGGATTCCCAAAGAGGATGGTGACAGATTAGAGATTCAGTAGTGGAGACCCGTTACCCTCCTCCGGACTACTTTTACAAGATTCTGGCCAAGGCCATCAGCCGGCGGAGACTTCCTCCCTTCCTCCCCAACTTGATTCATGATACTCTTATAGGTTTGTTCAGGATCGGAGCATTTTGGACAGCATCATCACTTTTTGAGAGGCAACTGCTTTGACCAAGGTGTGCTAGTAGGATCTCATTGTGCTCCTATTGGATTTTGAGAAAGCCTATAATAGAGTTGATTGGGGCTTTTTGGAGGGGTCGATGCTGGATAAGATTTCCAGAGGAGTGAATCTGTGGTGTTTCTGGACTTTACTCGGCCTCTCATAGTCAGGTACTAATTCAGGGAGCCAAAGGTGACAAATTTTCCCTTTCTCGCTTGGTACGACATAGCTTCCCTCTAGCACCATATCTTTTTCTATTTGTTGCCGAGGCCATAGCCCCTCTTCTTCTCAGCATTCGGAAGAAGCTTCTATACTGGAATTCAATGAGGCTTTCCTTAGCCAGCTGAGTGGTAGTGGCGAACTAGGTTCTTCTTGCCACCATGTGGTATATTACTTCTTATTGGGCCTTTTCATGGACCTGCATTGGTCAGCGATTAATTTACAACTTTCTGTGGGCTGGGAGTGACAGGAAGTTGACTTGGGTCAAGGTGGCCCTAGAGAGTGATCATATAGTCGTGCCATAGAGGGGATCTGGGCATCATTGACCCCACCATTCAGAGTCGTGCCCTTTTGGGCAAGTTGATTGTTAGACTTCTTCTAGGCGACAAGCCTTGGAAGTATTTCCTCCTGGCCAAGATATCTGCATGTACACTCAATCCGGGGGGACCCTTGGCCACAAAGCACTAGATGGCCTATGGATTTAGCCCAGCTTTTGAGACAGAATTGTAGCCAGTCTATTACAAGCTTGGGATCACCTCGGGCTGGCCCTCTAGTAGTCTGTTCTGGTAGCCTTCGAGGAGCATCTCCAAAAGCCCTTGATTTGGAACCCCCTGACCCATTTACTTAGTGGTCACATTCTAGGGGCTTGGCCTTGGGGAACTTTGAGCACGGGCCTTGCTAGGTGCCTTGGAGATTGGCTTACATTTAGATAGCTCCCCCCAGTGGCTCAAGAGAGGGGCATGACTATGATAAGGGTAGGGACAGTCGACATCGACTCTAACATTCCTCTGGGATGGCTAACCCCAATACCCGATCCTATTCACTCACAGTGGAGGGCTGGGAGTGTTCACGAGGTGCACGATATTCTCTTGGCAGTTCATGGCACGGATGAGAGCTCTGTCTTGCTCAACTTTTTGATTGGACCTAATGGCAGAATAGTGAGATCTTTGATTGGTGGTAATCATCATCATCCTTGCTGCATACTTCTTTAGCCGATACCCATTGACTCTTCTCTAGTGCAAGGTTCCATCCAAATCCTCTAGCTAGTATGAGCCATTGGAGAATTATTGTCGTACTTTGAAAGGACCTTCCCATCTTGTTTGGAACTTAGTTTGGAAAGTATTATCCAACTTTCTATTATATCTAAGTATAAGATCGCCCTTACCAATGCCTTTGTCTTTGATCTTCTCGTTGGCCCTCCATTGATTTTTCTCTTGAGTCTTTTGATAGTGTTCTAAAGCATGCATCATGTCCAACCCTTCTACTTGTAGTGCAAGGAGCATGTTCCTGAAAAAATGTTGTGGTTCCTCACTTTCCTTTAATAAGATTTTTAATGCTGGCACTTCCACCTCAATAGGCAACAATGCATTAGCTCCATATAGAAAATGAAAAGGAGAGAAGCGAGTACCCTCTTTGACTGCAATTTTGTAAGCCCAAAGTGCACAAGGGAGCTCTAAGTCCCAAGTCTTTTCATGAGACTGTGTCATTTTACTTAACATGCATATTAATTCCCCATTAAATCTTTCATTCATCCCATTGCATTGAAAATAGTATGGTGTAGAATATCTATGCTGATTTTTTAGCTTTTCACATAAATGGTCCTTCAATTCACTTCTGAAACCTTGTTCCATGTCAGAAAGTAGCTCTAGTGGTATTCCAAAAAACGACATCAAATCCCTTCATACACAAACTTGGATACCTCTTTTGCACCCCTTTGTTATGGCTCACCCTAACCCTCCTTGAAACACATCCAAAAAGAGATTACCTGGTGAACCGCAACTGTCGTGATGAGGATATTTTCAATTGCTGAGCTCGTAACCCTCGAGGTCTCCAAGCTCTACAACTCCTTAAGAAGCAATTCCACCACGTCTCCCGTGAGTGTTGTCACACCGCCGCGTTGCACTACGGGTCCTCGTCCCTCCTCTCACCTCACTTCACTCACACACACTCACTAGCATACATTAGGGAGAGAGATTAGCAAGAGGATTAGCAAGAGCAAGACTCAATTGCACGATGGGAGAGTATGTTGTATTATGAGAGAAATTCACTTATATACATGGCATACATTAGGGAGAGAGATTAGCAAGAGCAAGACTCAATTGCACGATGGGAGAGTATGTTGTATTATGAGAGAAATTCACTTATATACATGGCCATAAGTGTTCACACTCACTCAATATTTCCATTCCTTGCCATGTGCCTTCAAAAAATCCTATCTTAGTTTGCAAAACCCTCCTTGGTTAGAGCATTTATGCTCAACGACATATTGCTGGCAACAACAACAACTTAATTTCAAGCAGTGCACCTCACTTAAGCTCCTACTGTGACGGATTTGTACCATCACAGTAGTAGAGTCCTCCACCTGGATCAAACGGGCACATCATCTTCCTCCATAGTCTTCTAACTGAGCCTTCTTTGCCTCTTGGATCAAATACTTACAAGCATCCTACAAACAACATCAGTGATGTGCTTCTATCAAATGGCACTATCCAACTAGACCTCATGTTAGCCCTTCTCTCAGGTCCTCCATCTGGCATTCATCCCACTCCCCAAAAGCATTTATATTTACAAGAAAGATATTCTTCTCTTCTCCAAACACATCCTTGCCATCACAACAAAACTTCCCAGTCAAAGTATCCTCAAGAACCTTGTAAAAGGGTATATCACCAAAACTCTCTTCAAGAACAACATTACCATCCTTACTAAAGGAACAGATATCCTTAGAGCACTTTTCTTCTTGTAAAGGCGAATCCGTAGAAAAAACCCGCATTATGCCCACTCTTCCCATCAACCAAAATCTGAACGTATTGCTCCTCAGGAAGGTGACAACTTTGATCCAATTCATCAGAGCCATTTGGCTGGATACCCATACAGCCCACATTTAAGGGTTCAACAACATTAGCAACAACATCCCTAATATCATCAGAGAGCTACCAATTCAAACCACCTCCAAGAATATTGAGTACCGAAATCCCATCAAATGCATCTTCAAAAACAAGGTGATTATCCCCCAACATAGAGTTATAGATCTTCTAAGACTAGTCTTTGTCCTACAAAATAGATTTAGCAAAGATACCATCATCATGTCCACTTATCACATCATCCAAACTCTGGATCATCTTCAAGAAATTTGCCTTATACAGGCTATAGCCCTCTTCATTCACATCATCACAACCATCTGGCTAAATGTCTCTATCATTCAGACCCAAAGGTTTAACATCAGCATCCTCTAAAAAAGCACTAAAGAATGGAAGAGCATCATTCAGCTCATCCAGATCACATTTAGCATCCTCAACATCCACGGAATCCCATGTCACTTCTAGTACACATTCAGATGTCTGCTTCACAATACCATTCTCTTCTAGGGATACATCCTTCTACTTGCTATGTTTATAAAATATGCTATTAGCAAGCACATCGCATGACTAACAAGATCTCCTTGCCAAAAAGTGATTCACACCTTGCCAAGCACTGCTAGGGCCAAAACATGAGTGTGCAATCATGCTCCATTTTGGCCTTCTAGGACACTTTATAGAATTTATTGCACAAATACTTATGAAAAAGCACATCAAATACATAACTTTCTTAACAAGACCTCCTTGCTAAAAAATGGTGCACACCTTGCCAAACAAATATCCTTCCCAAAACAATGGTGCACACTTTGCCAAACAATAATAATGTTGGTAAAATTCTAAAATCATTCAGCATGGTTAAGTGCCAATCAATAGGCACCACAATGGAGGTTGATGCAAAGCTCTTTATGAAAAATATGCTTCTACATTGGTGAAATATGAAACAATACAAGAGTACTATGGAGAATCTCCTCTTCTTTTGTGCAACACACAATCAAACATCAACTATATAGATGACTATATAGATAATCCCATGTTCTTTTGTGTAACACCACACAATCAAACATCAACTATATAGATGACTATATAGATGGCATAAATAGCACATTCAAGGTACATGAGAGTATGGAATTACCTACACTTTGGGGAAGACATTATCTAGATTTTGTGACTTGGATTGAATAGGAGATTGTGAAAGTGGGAGATAAAAGACATGTTACGAATTCTCCCTTAGATTTTGGGAGCTATATTGCTAGATCTCTATCTTCTACTACAAAGATTTGAGCACAATGCAACACACTTTGATTCATGTGTAGTGGCTAAGGAGGATTTTAGGGAACATGGGTGTAGTCTAAGAGAAACCTAACATTGCAATAGTCAAAGTTGCATGGAAACTAGAAAGAACCCAGTGTTTATTACCTGTACAAAGCATGTTGAGATTCAATATCATTTTGTCTGCAAGATCATGATGGACGGAGAGGTCAAAATGGTTTATTGTTCAACAACATAGAATTGTGTAGATATATTCACCAAGGCAATTTGAAGATACTCCTCGCATAGCATCATCATCATTAAGATGGCATTGGATAAAAGAGGTAGCTCCTCGAGTACCTTCATCATCATTAAGTTGGCATTGGATAAAAGAGGTAGCTCACATATGGGTGGACATTAAGTGGGGGCATTAGAAATCAATGCTTCACCCTTGTCATGTTGATAGTGTTGTTGGATGTGAAGGAAGATGCTCTACATAGACTAACGAAAAAAACACGCACATGAGCTTAGAGAACAACAGAGACAATAGCGGTAGCTGGAATGTACTCAAATTCCGTGCAACTGTTAATGCGCTCTGGCTATCAGTGTAAAGGGTGGTAGTAGAGTGTTGTCCAAGATCAGCCCTCCCAAAAGACGACACAGTTAGACGTACTCCACAATAGCTATGAATGTTGTCCTGTATTCAACTTCACAACTAGATGTGGCCACTGTCATGGATGACTGCTTCTTGTTGAGCCATGAGATGCATGAGGTGCCAAGGAGGAAATAATATCCACTGATTGACACACTCGTGTCAGAACATCTTGCCCATTCATTGTCAATGTAGCGAGACAAGCATAAAGAAGATGCACTCCTATAAAACAATGCATAGTGCTCAGTGCCTTGAAGGTAGTGAGATACACGCTTCATTGCTTGTCGCCAATGCCAACAAGCACTGGGACAATGCATATACCTGCTCAATTATGACGCTACATACTGAACATCTATCTGGGTATTACACAAATACATATGGTATCGACAATTTGTTGATAGGTGGCTACATCAAAGGGCTCAGAAAGTGTCCTTAATTGACAGTTGGAGATTGGGTTCCACAAGATTAGAAACAGGTTTGCAATCTATAATAAGTGTTCCAAGAGCTGTTGTATCTTCTCTGAGATAACATGATGCCACCCGAATCGGAATAAATTAGATACCCAAAAAATGTAGAAGACCCATGTCAAAAACATCAAATGTATTTTGCAGGTCAGCAATGAAAGCTGCAATGTGCCCCTCGTCAGGGCCTATCACGAGCAGATCGTCCACATAAAGATGAGGGTAAGAAGATGATCTTTTTCTTTGCAGACATAAAGAGTGCTTTCAGTGGGGCTATTTTTGAAACAGCAAGAGAGCAACTATGCATGTATTTTTTGATAGCAAGCATGAGGAGCCTATTTAAGACCACATAGTGTTTTGCTGATGCTTTGCATCGTGCTGAACAAAGCCAGAGGTTGTGTGACATAAATCTCTTTGTGTAGATCACCATTCAAAAATGCAGTTTTGACATTCAACTGATGCACTTTCCATCCTTTATATGCAGCCAATGCAACCAAATTTCGAATGGTCACTATATGTGATGTAGGTACAAAAGTCTCATCATAGTCAATGTATTCCCTTTGGGCATAGACCTTGTCCACTAATCGAGCCTTATAGAGATCTCAACAGAGTCGTTAGGCTTCCATATTTTAGCTTAAACACCCACTTGGTGCTTACTAGCACGCTTGCCACAACAGATCACATAACTCCCATGTATCATTTATGGCAATGGAATCCAATTCTGAACGCATGGCTGAAAAACCATTGTCATCCTTTGTCATAGGTATATATTTTATCATATTTTTGATGGATTAATAATCGTAGAAAAATATGCTTAATTTAATATGTGCAGGAATCAATTTAATGGAATGTGCGAATGTGCACAGGTTATTATATATATGCGAGTGTATACAAAGTTATTTCATGTGTAAAGTCCCAATAACACTTATATTTGAGCAAAGGCTTTTATGTCAGAATTAGGGTTAGGGTTACAACAATGCACACGTGCAATATAGAGAAGCTTGAGAGCATACAAATTCACTAGATTAGAATGAACAAATGTGTGCCAGATACAAAAGATAAGTACACACTCTAAAATGAGTAGATAAGAGGGTGTACATATGCACAGGGGAAAAAACCTCCTAGTGAGGAAAAAAGTGCCTCGACGGTCCTAAGTGTGTTCACACACATCACTACCATATAATGCTACAAATCTCCCCTCGAGTGATGATGTGAACATGTACAGGTATGGCCGATCAATCCTGAAAAAGGCAGTACGCCCAAAGATTTACAAAAAGCTTCAAACTTTTCACGAGGAAGAGCCTTCATGAATAAATATGCCATGTTGTCAGGTGTAGGCACATAGACCAAGCTGATCTCTACTGCAGAGAGTCTTTTCCTAACATAGTGGTAATGCACCTCAATGTGCTTAGTGTGAGCATGAAACACTGGGTTCCTTGCAACTACTAATGCGCTCTGGCTGTCAGTGAAAATCGTAGTGCTAGATGATTGTCCAACACCCAAATCAATCATAAGACATCTGAGCCACACACACTCAACTGTAGCTATAAAAGTTGTCCTATACTCAAGTTCAGAGCTGGAAGTGGTCACTGTGCGCTGCTTCTTGCTGAGCCATGATATATATGAATCACCAAGGCAAAAGCAAAACCCACTAGTGTACACTCGTGTGTCATAACATCCAGCCCAATCTAAATCAATGAAGCATGATGTAGCTGTGACTCACCCCCCTTGGGATAAAATAATCCAAAATACTGAGTGCCCTGTAAATAGCAAAAAACCTGCTTAACAGCCTCTGCCAATGCTTCGTACCTAGGCTATGCATAAATTTGCTCAACTGTGAGACCGCATACTATATATCTAGCCTCGTGTTGCACACATAAAGAAGGGATCCAATAGCCTGCTGAAACAAAATAGCATCAAAAGAGTCTCCTGCATCTTGAAGACTAAGCCAAGTACCTGTCTCCATAGGTGTAGCCATAGGTTTATAGTCTCTTCAAGATTAAACCTCTTCAAGAGCTTCTGTATATATTTAGATTGTAACATAACAATGCCATCATTATGCT
Organism: Cibotium barometz; assembly: GCF_041138505.1. Lineage (NCBI taxonomy): Eukaryota > Viridiplantae > Streptophyta > Polypodiopsida > Cyatheales > Cibotiaceae > Cibotium > Cibotium barometz. Next base: position 20,837,386 of record NC_141064.1, on the reverse strand, counting down.
GCATAAACTAAATCCCCAAATAGTAATGCAAGGGTCCCAAATCTAACATCTCAAACGATGACTGCAAATCATCCTTAAAGGCTGAAAACTGATCTATATCGGATCCCGTGTGATGAGCCAATGCCCTTTTGCTGGGCATACCCCTTTGCAACAAGTTTGGCCTTGTAACGATCAATGCTATTATCTGCTTTGCATTTTATCTTATAAACCCACTTAGTACCAATGGCCTTGAGTATAGAGTCATCTTGCATAGCATGCGTCCAATAATCACCATCTTGTGCTTCCTCAAAGGAAATAGGTTCCTCCTCATTGCATAAAGTAGAAATGAGAACATGATCCACATGAGAATAATCTGCATGATGAGAACCTGCATGAGTTCTACTAGGTAAAGGAGCTGGCAACTTGCTATCCCTCAATGTCTACACAAGTCATTTTGGCATACGCCTAGATAATTATATGGCTGCTCTCTCCTCATCCACTACAGCCTCAATTTTGCCTTATCAAAAGGCTGATTTGCAGGTTGATTTTGCACCTGCAAAGGCTGAATTTCAGCACTTGGTTGAGCATTCAATTTCTCTACATATGGCTACCCTCCATTAAACAAAGGTAGGAGCGAATCAAACATGTCCTATGAGCATACATTTTGCTATTTTTTGCATGAAAACATGGGCTGAACTGAGTTTTCGACAAAAACAACATCTCTACTTACCAAAATCCACTTTGAGGTCAGATGGTAGAGTCTATATTCCTTGCTTTTTCTGAATTGTATCCACAAATATGCATTTAACCGCCTTATCATCAAGCTTACTGCATTGTTTCTCGGGCACAAGAGCATAAGCAAGACAACCAAAAACACACAAATGAGGCACATAAGGCTTCCTGGCATGGCAAGCTTCATAAGGAGTTTTTACACATATCTTGCGCACATAAGGCTTCCTGGCATGACAAGCTTCATAAGGAGTTTTAGACTGCAAGGCCTTGGTAGGGAACACATAGCTTGCACACATAGTTGCCTCTAACCAAAAACTATGAGGTAAATCTTAGGCTTTCACCATACATCGTGCCATCTCCATGAGAGACCTATTCTTCCTCTGAGCTACACAATTTTGCTGGCATTGTACATTGATGCCTTATGCCTTTTTCAGCCATTTATGCATGAAATTATTTGGACATATACTCCCCCCCTTGATCTGAACGAAGGGTGTCAACTTTACATCCACATGCATTTTCAGCCATGGATACAAAGTGCCTAAAGCACATAAAAGCCTCTGACTTCTACTTTAATGGATACACCCAGCTATATCTAGAGTAATCATCAATAAAAGTGATGAATTAGAGATATCCCCCAATAGATGGTGTCCTCATAGGACCACATACATCACTATGTATAAGCTATAATTTCTTAATAGCTCTCATAGATCCATCCTTTGGAAATGATGCTCAATGCGTTTTTCCAAGAATAAACCCCTCACATACATGTCTAGTAGGGGTCTCAAGAGTTGGCAACTCAAACACCATATCATGCCTTTGAAGGCGTAATAAACTGCCATAATTCAGATGGCCAAATCGTGCATGCCATAATTCTATATCACTCATAGCACGAGTCATAAAGACTGAACAAGCATCATGCTGCAACTTCTCAAATACATCCATCTTGTATAGGCCATGAAACAAGGTACCTGAGGCAATGATAGAATAACCATCATTTCTATCCTGAATTGTACATCTATCATCCACAAATTTCACCATCAAGCCTGACAAGGCTAAGGCTGAAACTGACAATAAGTTTTTCTTAATACTTGGTACATATAAAACTTTAGAAAGAGTAAATGTGCCACAACTCTACCAACTCCTTTAACAGGATATGAGGAACCATTTGCACATGTGACGGTTCCTGCACTTGGGACAGATTCTAGAGATGAGAACAAATTTTTTTGTGAAGCAATGTGCTTACTAGCACCACTGCCAAAGTACCAAGCATTTGATTCTACCACTGATATGCATACATCATGAATAGAAGGGTCATAACTGCATATTGTACAATCCATGCCCAATCATCTTGAGCAAAACTTGTAGATTCCTTCTTCTTTGCACTTGGTGCATATGCATCAGCTACCACAGCCATGCCCGATTCTTTCTTTTTCTCCTTCTCTAGTCTTTTCTTGCACTCATTTATGTAGTGCAGTGATTTCCTGCAATAGTGACACTTGCCCTTCTTTTTAGGCTTATCACCTTCTTTCTTTTTAGGCTTATCACCTTCTTTCTTTGCATCCTTACCTGAGGATTCGGATTTTGGCTTATAGCCACTGTGCGAAGAAGCTTTACCTTTGCCTTTCTGATTGGCAACAAAAGCTTGGTCTCACCAACTCGCATAACAGATTTATGTTGCCTAGACTGCTCTTCTTACAAGAGTACTGAAACCAGTTTATCAAATGTAAAGGCATTTAGATTTCCCTTTATCATGAGTCTAAGGGTAGAGGTAAAACTCTGATAAGAATCTAGCAATGCATTGAGAACTATGGGCACCAATGTACTATCAGGATATATCTCATCCACACTAGCAAGCTTCTCCTTAAAATCTTTGATCTTGGTCAAGAAACTGTCCATTGAGTCTCCCTCATTCATGTGCTCAGACTCCAACTGTTTGCATAGATATGCAATACGTGCTTCATTGCGCACCTGGTATAATGCAGCAAGTGTATCCCATGCTTGTTTTGAAGTCTTACATGATCAAATATGAGATAATGCTTCACTTCACAGAAAGTGCAAGCAATGCATGTGCCTGTGCATCTCTCACATCCCATCTCATTTAACCAGCATCAGGAGGTACTAGTGGTGTATGTGGAGGAGCCACATCTATATCAAATTCTACTTCAGATGTACCTGCAAACAACTGGTAGTTGTGAAGAAACAGGATGAGTTTCACTACCACTGACCACATTCCAAAGGCCTCTAGCAACCAGTACATGCCTCATGATATAGGACCACAATGGGTAGTTAGTCCCATCAAGTTTGTCCTCAACAGACAACATGTTGAATACATCACTACTGCCAGCCATGACTGTCTACTACCAAATGCAAAATCTTTCAACACACTGCAAGAACTCAGTATTCCTCACTGAATGCAATCCTAGATGGCTGCCAACTGACTGAACCACCTGCAAAGTGTATGAAAAATAACACAGAGTAGAGAATAGAGTGTTACTAGCGAAAGTATCATGGTCAATGTTGTTGAAGACACTGTAGATGCTGCTACTGCTGCACACCAAATCTTTGCCGCTACACATTCCAAACACCCAAAATCGAGCAGAACCAATCCAAAATGACGTCTCTCTAAAACGTCTATAGAAACCTTGCGGTACCAAAAACGCGTCTGAAACGTGCCGCGGACCCCGAAAATGCAGTATACTATGTATACAGCCACTATAGTATATACCTTCTTCTCCTAAGAGGGTAACTCAATCGTAGAGAAAAACAGGGTCCTGATGAGGAGGGAGGCAGACTACTAGATCAAGTGTCAAGGAAGCTAGCTATGATACCAATTGTTGGAATTAGAGTTAGGGTTGCAACAATGCACACACACAAGATAGAGAAGTTTGAGAGCACACAAACTCACTAGATTAGAATGAGCAAATGTGTGCTAGATACAAAAGATGAGTATAAACCCAAAATGAGTAGATAAGAGGGTGTACATATGCACGAGGGAAAAAACCTCCCAGTGAGGGAAAAAGTACCTAGGTGGTCTTAAGTGTGTTCACACACATTACTACCATATAATGCTACATTTTATATGTACAAACTTTAGGAACTTTCATATGGTTAATAATATGTAAAGCAATACCCAAAAGTGGGAAACGCAAGCCCAAATCGTACACACATCTATTATATTTTTATGAATACAATTCTCTAAATACTCATATCGTGGAAGTGGAGCTACACGCATGGGGAGAAGATTGCACCCAATCTTGTCTTGATGGTGATGTTATTTTATTTCTCTTGTCTTAAGATATGCTCTTTGATATTAATTTAATTCAATTCTTTGTTTTAATTTTTGATGTATTTTGTGAGTTTTTAATTATTTCTTCAAGAAGTACAAAAGGATCCCGTGGTATCATAGCTTTGGATTAATTCAAGTATCTTGAATCTAGTCAAAGACTTGTGGACAAAGAGGTGAAAGAGACAAAGGCACGGGTGATTTTGGTAATTTTTTAATTTAATTTGAAGAAGAATACGTTTATGGATATATATGGTTGAAAGAAGGCTTGTTTTTAACCATTGGATAACAAATCCCTATCAATCTTTTGCCCAAAGGGTAAAGCAAGATAGAAAACCATTAGCGGGTTTGTGAAAATCACAAAACCACCTTTAATCTCACTAATCCTCTTCATAAGCCATCTGTATGGATCGAACCAAGGGAAGGAGCATGGAGAGCCATAATAAGATTGCTAAACCATTGCAACTACCACAGCGAATCCATCATGGAGGGATGAGAGTTGTGGAGAGATTTCTTTTTTTTCCAAAATTACTCTCAATTGAGAGCTAAGCACATTGCTTTTTCCACAAAGCTGTGAGTAGGCTTTGCAATTATATAAATATATATATATATATATATAAATGTTTATTTCTTTTATTTATTATTATTAAAAAAAACATGCGCTATTCTCTCTCTGCTCTCGCCGCCTTTGAACCCACCATCTCCCTCACTTCTCTGATTCTAGCTTTTCTCCAGCAATTCAAGGGCGTAGCGCATCTCGTTTTTCCTTCTCCGACGGTAAGTCGCAGTGGCGGATGTTTTTTTTTCAGCAGTGAAATTTATTTATTTTTGTGCAAGCCGCTAAGAGGCTCGTTTTAAGCTTTTAATAAGCTCTATTATGCAGTTTGGTTAAAGCTTTAAGAAGCTTTAGTTATTCTTATTTACAAACAACCCAAAAAAACAAAAAACAAAAACAAAAAAAACATAAAGGGAGGGGCAAAGCGCGCAGCGCTGTTGGGCTACCGTGGAGAAGGGTTAATAAATAAGCTTAATAATAACTAGTATTGCACCCGCGCGTTGCTGCGATCGACCAAGGTTCCAGAAAAGAACTATTCCCTCTCTACAACCATCTCTCTCTCTCTCTCTCTCTCTCACACACACACACACACATGCCCTCTCCCTCTCTCTGTCACGTACACACACTCTCAAATGTTGAAACTCTCTCTCTCACATGCACACACATATACACACCTCTCTCTCTCTCTCTCTCTCTCTCTCACACACACACACACACACACACACACATGCACACACTCCCTCTCTCTTCTTACACTCTCCCACACATTGA